>NC_057803.1:345610413-345943897 GCF_018294505.1 Triticum aestivum | reverse complement strand
CGCGGCGCTGCGGGCGGCGAAGCGCGGGCCGACGGCGGAGGAGATCCGGGCTTCGAGGGCCCGCCGTTTGCTCGGGCGGGCCACCGGCGGGGTCGGGACGGCGGCGCCACATGGCGCGACAGGGTTCGCTGCAGGAGGCGGCGCGGACACGTCCGACCGTCTCGGACACGTCCGGTGGCGGCGGGGAAGGTTAGGGTAGGGTTTGGACCCGAAATTCCAGAGGGAGGGACATATTTATAGATAGGAGGAGGTAGGAGCGTCCAAATAAGGTGTAGTTTTCGGCCACGCGATCATGATTCGACAGTGGAGGAGATGGGAGTGGTTCGGAAGGGTTATTGGGCTGTTTTGGAGGGGTGTTGGGCTGCAACACAAAAGAGCCCTTTACGGTTCCCCGGTTAACTGTTGGAGTATCAAACGGACTCCAAATGGAATGAAACTTGACAAGCGATCTACCGGTGGTGTACCAAGGCCGCTTGGCAAATCTGGGTCCATTCCGAGAATGTTTAACACCCGCTCACGAAAAGACAGAAAAGGAGGGCGCCGATGCAAGTAGGAGTGTCGGATTGCAAAACGGACAATGGGAAAAATGCTCGGACGCATGAGGTGAACCCGTATGCAAATGCGATGCACATGATGGCATGATATGAAATGTATGACATGAGCAAACTGCAAAGCAAAGACAAAAACCCAACCATGAAGGGGAAATCATATCGCATCTCCGGAAAAGGCAAGAGTCGGAGTTACAAAAATGGAAAGTTGTATCCGGGGCGTTACAAACGAGAAGTCGGTATATGATCTAAATGTTTGGCTTATAGGAAGGATTTCATTGGTTGGAAACCGCATGTTTGATTGTGCTAGATGTGTACCTATCAACTACTCCATCTGTTCCTAAATACAAGTCTTTTTAGACATTTCAAATGGACTACAACATACGGATGCATATAGACATATTTTAGAGTATACATTCGCTTATTTTGCTCCGTATGTGGTCATTTGTTGGAATCTCTAAAAAGACTTATATTTTGGAACGGAGGGAGTATATAACATCGATTTGATCAATATCTTGGTACATTCTTGTGTTTTTTGTATCTTTTGTAATTCTGCAACTATATGATATCGATTTGATCAATGTCTCGGTACATTCTTATGTTTTTTTATTCTTTTGTGATTCTGTAGCATAGCATGGGCATCTTACTAGTAACAACTCTAAAATTGTGTTTAGGACAGAACAGTACCAAATTCATAATATGCATATGAGGATTTTCCGGACTTGTTTTTTGTTGTTCCAGCCTTATTTAAACTTTTGCCTAGATAGGTAGTTTTATTATGCTTCATCTCTTGCCATGTTTAACAACATTTAATATTATTGGGCGCATAACCGAGAGAGAACTAAATAAGTCATGTGGTGTTTCGTCAACATGCATCTTGTTGCATACTGAGCTCCACTTAATTTGTAGTATTGTTTGTTACACTTTGCCATGCCATGATTCATTAAACCGTACATGCATCATACTTGTTTGTGCATCATGCCATGTTTATGCTTGTGTGTTTACCATGTTGCTTGCTTCTTTCCGGTTTGCTCCTCACATTAGCTTCAGTTTCATTTCGGAGTTATGAGGATTCGTTCGGCTACGTTTGTTTGTCTTGCTTCATGGACTTGTTCTTCTTCCTTGCGGGATTTCAGGCAAGATGACATTACCCTCGATATCACTTCTATCTTTTCTTGCTAGTTGTTCGCTCTGTCGCTATGTCGCGCTACCTACCACTTGTTATATCATGCCTCCCATATTTCCTTGTCAAGCCTCTAACCCACCTTCCTAGCAAACCATTGGTTGGCTACGTTACCGCTTTTGCTCAGCCCCTCTTATAGCGTTGTTAGTTGCAGGTGAAGTTGAAGATTGTTCCATGTTGGAACATGGATATGTTGGGATATCATATTATCTCTTATTTAATTAATGCATCTATATACTTGGTAAAGGGTGGAAGGCTCGACCTTATGCCTGGTGTTTTGTTCCACTCTTGCCGCCCTAGTTTCAGTCATACCGGTGTTATGTTCCTTGATTTTGTGTCCCTAACACGATGGGGGGTATGGGACCCTCTTGACAGTTTGCTTTGAAAAAACTCCTCCAGCAAGGCCCAACCTTGGTTTTACATTTGCCTAACAACCTATAACTTTCCCTTGGGGTCGCGACCCTGTGGGTCATCTTTATTTTACCCCCCCCCCTCGGGCCAGTGCTCCTCTAAGTGTTGGTCCAAAACAGGCAACCTGCAGGCCACCTCAGGGAAACTTGAGGGCTGGTTTTACTCATAGCTTGTCCCATCCGGTGTGTCCTGAGAACGAGATATGTGCAGCTCCTATTGGGATTTGTCGGCACAGTCGTGCGGTCTTGCTGGTTTAGTTTTACCATTGTCGAAATGTCTTGTGCACCGGGATTCCGAGTCTGATCGGGTGTCCCGCAATGGAGGATTGTTTCCGCGGATCGTGAGCTTGTGATGGGCTAAGTTGGGACACCCCTGCAAGGTATAAACTTTCGAGAGTCGTGTCCGCGGTTATGTGGCAGATGGGAATTTGTTAATATCCAGTTGTAGAGAACACTTGACTTAATTAAAATGAATCAACCGCGTGTGTAGCCGTGATGGTCTCTTTTCGGCGGAGTCTGAGAAGTGAACACGGTTTGGGTTATGTTTGAACATAAGTAGCTTCAGGATTACTTCTTGATCACTTCTAGCTTCACGACCATTGCATAGCTTCTCATCTTACTCTTATTTGTGTATGTTATCCACCATATTTTCTTAGCGCTTGTTGCAGCTCCACCTCATTACCTTATCCTACCCATAAGCTTAAATAGTCTTGATCTCGTGGGTGTGAGATTGCTGAGTCCTCATGACTCACGGATACTTCCAAATAGTTGCAGGTGCCGAACATAATAGTGCAGGTGATGCTACTGAACTCAAGTGGGAGTTCGACGAGGACCTTGGTCGTTACTATGTTTCGTTTCCTGATGATCAGTAGTGGAGCCCAGTTGGGACGATCGGGAATCTAGCATTTGGGGTTGTCTTCTTTTATTTTGGTTTCGTAGTCGGACCTTGTTTGTACTCTGGATGATGTATGTTTAACTTGTTATTTGTGTGAAGTGGCAATTGTAAGACAACTCTTTATCCCTTTCTTATTCAGTACATGGGATTGTATGAAGATTACCCCTCTTGCGACAAAACCACCATGTGGTTATGCCTCTAAGTCATGCCTCGACACATGGGAAATATAGCTGCATCGTGGGCGTTACAGCTTGCCTGGCACTTCTGAAGATAGCATAGCTCTTCATTGGTGTCAGCGATCACAATGTCGGAATCACCTTCTATCGATAAGGAACAACATCGACAAACAAGAGAAGGACCATAATCAATGGAATGCACATCCAAATGAATGGCATGTCATATTAAGGTACTAAAGTGGCCTAGTGCAATAGTTAGTCACACTAATTAAGTGGAATTCAAACATATAGCAAAATCCAACTCTAAGACTAATTACCATATATTCCATAATCATGAATTCTCCTAGTTAGTGATGTTAACTTGTCCTAACATTCTTGAACATGCCATAAACTCTCAAACATGCATGAACATGCCATAAACAGATTCTTCATATTTTTCTGATAATTTTTCATATATAAATTATTTTCATTGGAGTTACGGTTTAATTTCTATGATTTTTAGAAGTTTTAAACAATTTCTGGAAAAAAATCGTTTCTAGTTTGTTAAAAATCCAAAGACAATTGTTGCGTCGGCATGAGCTCAGCAGTACGTCAGCTGGTCAATAGAATGTTCCTGGTCAAACCTAACCAGTGGGGACCACTAGTCAGTGACCCATTCGCTTAACAAAGTAGTTAGGGATCACAGCGAGTCGAATGGAGGAGACGGCGAGCTTGGGGAGGCCTGATGATGACGTACGGGTTACAACGCTCTCGGGAATCCGAGGTTGGAGACGATGGTGTATGCGAGGATGAAGGACCTCCCGTCCTGCTTGGCTTGGTGAGTACGATGAAGACGATATGATGGATCGCGTGGACATGGCCAGAGTGCGAGAGGGTGGTTGTGGGCGCAGAGTTTATGGCGGTCCGTCCATGGAGGCTTCGGCCATGGAGGGGGAATAGGCGAGGGGAGAGCGAGGGAGGGAGAGGACATGTCTTGAGGGGTGGTGTGGCGCTCTTAGCCAGTTCCAGTGGTCGGCGCCAAGAAGAAGGTGTCGGGGCATGTGTGTGTGCGCGGCGAGCACGCACTCTGCCAACTAGCCTAAGGAGGAAGACGACAGCGGCTACAGTGGTGGGCTGGGCCAGAACAGTAGTAGGCCAACAGTTCCATGTAAGTTCATTTTCCTATTTTCTTTTTGTTTTTCTATTTTCTGTAGTTTGTTTTGATTTAGTTTTAAAACCAAATTATTTTATAAAAATCTAAAACTTTGTGTGGGCGCTAAATTAATTATTACAAGGCCGTCACCAAGTTTCAACATTATTGGAGGTATGAAATATTTATATGATTTTAAAGACCCAATTCAAATACTTACTGGATTACTGCAAAATCCTGAATGTCCTAGAAATTTGTGCATCATTTTTGGCAGAGGTTTTCACCTCTATGAAAAATCATGAAGTTTTCTAAAGAGCATTTTGGGTTCCTTGAAAAGATTTAAACTTGAACCTAATTATTTAATTTGGTGCTAGGGTTTGGATATCCCCATTTCAAATTCATTTGAATGTTAAACATGATGCATGGATGGTTATGCAATGGCAAGCAATGACTAAGCTAGGTTGTGACATCATCGGCCAAGACATCATAATCATAATAGAAATGGATGAATATAAAAAAGGAAGAACGTGTACATGGTGTTGGCGTCCACGAAGAATGGATCGAAATCCAAAACAGGAACCTCGAGGTGACGCCCGCATCTGCACCTCCACACGTGGGGACGGTTCCTTCAGGCATGCATGCTCCGGCGTGAGATGCTGGCCTTAGACATAGGCTTCTGGCTGCACGACAAGCTCCAGTCTAAGTTGAACATGGCGTCGCATTGGACAAGGCGACAACAGCTCCCAGCACGGAGCACACGACGACGACGACACCACAGTCATGGCCTTTGACCTCGGCGCTAGTGGCCCAATGGCCATCACGCCCTACCAGCTCCCCTACTCTGGATTGACGCCCACAGCAGCAAGGCGGCCGCTCCCATGGCGGTGGCATGTGGGGGCGGCGAAGGACGGCGTGTTAGAGGAAGCACACAATGGAGGGGTAACCCTAGCCGAGCTTGGAAGGAGAAAAGAAGGTGATTGCGCGTGGGGGTAGCACGGGACGGCGTGGCAGAGGGAGCACACAATTGAGGGGAATCCCTAGTCGGGTTTGGGAGGAACAAAGAAGGGGATTGATGTGATAGAGGCATGGGATGTCGCACGGTTAGATCTATTGGGAACGATAATCACACGAAAAAGACCTGGAGGCAAACAGGAAAAAAATACATGAATAAAGAGGGAGCGGAGGGCCAGAGCGACATGAGAGGAAACCTTATTCTTTTCAGCTTTGATTAGTGAGAGAGAGAGAGAGAACCAGGGTGCTGCAATGGTGGGAGGTGAGGAAATACTATCAACTCATCTTTTGTATCCCTAAAAAACTCTTCTTTAGAAGCTATGGTTGGAGAGATTACAAGTTGGGCAACGATAGTGAACCAACCTGTGGTTGGATGGTTAAGTGGATAGTGGTATTTCCAGCACACCGGGGTTCAAGAACTGGTGCTCGCATTTATCCTGGATTTATTTCAGGATTTCCAGTGATACGTGTTCAGTGGGAGGAGATGTTCCTGTCAAATATGAGGCACCTACGGTGACTTCATAAAATCTCAAGATGATATGTCGGTTCAGTATCTCGGAGGTTCTCATAGGGGTAGGGTGTTCGTGTGTGTATTTATAGGGTTAGTGTATGCGCGCATATATGAGCACTTGTGTCTGTATTGATGTGAACAAAAAAAGTTGGGAAGCGATACAGACGCATATTGTTGGTGCCATAAAAGGGATGTGCGTCCATAAAAAAGGGGAGGTGTGCACCCGACTAATCCTATATATTTACTGCTAAGAGCATCTCCAATAGACGGTCCATATGTAAAAATAACTAACTTTTGGAGCTTTGAGAGCAGAAAGTGCTGCTCCAATAGACGGTCCATATGTAAAAAACATTGGACCACCGCCTTCCAGTGATGTAAAATTCAACACCTCCTGGTGCAAATTTACATCACAAGATACAAGTGATGTAAAACTGCGGCCGCCCGCAAAACGACCAACCGCCAGTTCCTTTGCCTTCCCGCTCGAGACCGCCCACCCGCGACCCACCTCTCCCCCCTCCCGGCCACCTTCCGCCACCGCCATGGCTGAAGCCGGCGACCCCGCCGCCTTCACTGCCGCCGCTGCCGCCGCCGGTGGGCTGACCCACATCGCCGGCTCCGCTGCCGCCGCGGCAAACTCATCCTCTGTCGCAGCCTTTATGCCACCGCCCCCCACCCCGGTTAGTCGCCACCGCACCAGTGCTTCCTACGAAGGAAACGAAGGCACAAGGTGGATGTCGGCGTCCTCGGAACCAAGGTACCCAGACTTGCCTACCTGCGGCCCATGGCGTGGCTTCATCAACGGCCTGGTACAACCCATCTGCAAGACCGCCAAGACAGGAACCTCGCGAGGACCCATGATGACCCACAAGTATAGGGGATCTATCGTAGTCCTTTCGATAAGTAAGAGTGTCGAACCCAACAAGGAGCATAAGGAAATGATAAGCAGTTTTCAGTAAGGTATTCTCTGCAAGAACTGTATCGGTAACAGATAGTTTTGTGATAAAGTAATTTGTAACGGGTAACAAGTAAAAAAAGTAAATAAGGTGCAGCAAGATGGCCCAATCCTTTTTGTAGAAAAGTACAAGCCTGGACAAACTCTTATATCAAGTAAAACGCTCCCGAGGACACATGGGAATTATCATCAAGCTAGTTTTCATCATGTTCATATGATTCGCGTTCGGTACTTTGATAATTTGATATGTGGGTGGATGGTGCTTGGGTACTGCCCTTCTTTGGACAAGCATCCCACTTATGATTAATCCCTCTTGCAAGCATCCACAACTACAAAAGAAGTATTAAGGTAAACCTAACCATAGCATGAAACATATGGATCCAAATCAGCCCCTTACGAAGCAACTCATAAACTAGGGTTTAAGCTTCTGTCACTCTAGCAACCCATCATCTACTTATTACTCCCCAATGCCTTCCTCTAGGCCCAAACAATGGTGAAGTGTCATGTAGTCGATGTTCACATGACACCACTAGAGGAGAGACAACATACATCTCATCAAAATATCGAACGAATACCAAATTCACATGACTACTTATAGCAAGACTTCTCCCATGTCCTCAGGAACAAACGTAACCACTCACAAATCATATTCATGTTCATAATCAAAGAGGTATTAATATGCGTAAAGGATCTGAACATATGATCTTCCACCAAGTAAACCAACTAGCATCAACTACAAGGAGTAATCAACACTACTAGCAACCCACAGGTACCAATATGAGGTTCTGAGACAAAGATTTGATACAAGAGATGAACTAGGATTTGAGATGAGATGGTGCTGGTGAAGATGTTGATGGAGATTGACCCCCTCCCGTTGAGAAGATCGATGGTGAAGACGATGGTGTTGATTTCCCTCTCCCGGAGGGAAGTTTCCCCGGTAGAACAGCTCCGCTAGAGCCCTAGATTGGTTCCGCCAAGGTTCTGCCTCGTGGCAGCGAGTTTCGTCCCATGAGTTCGCTTACGATTTTTTCCAGGGAAAAAGACCTCATATAGTAGAAGATGGGCACCGGAGGCCTGCCAGGGGGGCCACGAGGCAGGGGGCGCGCCCCCCACCGTCGTGGATGGTGGGTGGCCCCCCTCTGGTACTTCCTTCGCCCAATATTTTTTATATATTCTGAAACATGCTCCCATGAAGTTTTAGGACTTTTGGAGTTGTGCAGAATAGGTCTCTAATATTTGCTCCTTTTCCCCCAAGCTTAGACCCCGCTTGTCCTCAAGCAGAAGCCGATATCGAAAAATATGTCCACATGTTTAGAGCTAGAGGTGTCGATAAAATAAAATATGGACATGAGGGCATCATGATCATTCTTATAACAGCAACATATATATATATATATATATATATATATATATATATTGTCATATGATTTCTTATGCTAAAGTAACAATTCATTCACAATTTCAAGTATGAATCAGAAACTTCATTGAAAACTAACATATAGTTTTGCATCCCAACTTTTTACCTCAAGGGTAATGTCAACAATAATAGTTCATGAAAACTCACATCCAATTAGCTATATATATATATCAGGATCTTTCCAACACATTGTGCTTGTCGAAGGATAAAATGTAAAAAGGAAAGGTGAAGATCACCATGACTCTTGTATGAAGTATAAGACAATAATAAAAGATAGGCCCTTCGCAGAGGGAAGCAGAGGTTATCATGTGCTTTTATGGTTGGATGCACGAAATCTTAATGCAAAAGAATGTCACTTTATATTGCCACTTGTGATATGGACATTTATTATGCAGTCTGTCGCTTTTATTTCTTCCACATCACAAGATCGTATAAAGCTTATTTTCTCCGCACTAATAAATCATACATATTTAGAGAGCAATTTTTATTGCTTATAACAATGACAACTTATTTGAAGGATCTTACTCAATCCATAGGTAGATATGGTGGACTCTCATGGCAAACTGGGTTTAAGGATATTTGGAAGCACAATTAGTATCTCTACTTGGTGCAAAGAATTTGGCTAGCATGAGAGAGAAAGGCAAGCTCAACATGTTGGATGATCCATGACAGTATAGTTTATTTCGGAAGTAAGAAAACATAACCCATTCTGTTGTCTTCCTTGCCCAACATCAACTGTTTAGCATGTCATATTTTAATGAGTGCTCACAATCATAAAAGATGTCCAAGATAGTATATTTATATATGAAAACCTCTCTTTCTTTATTACTTCCTATTAATTGCAATGATTACCAAAACTATGTTTGTCAACTCTCAACAACTTTTATTCATCATACTCTTTATATGAGAAGTCATTACTCTCCATAAGATCCATATGATCTCTTTATTTCTTTTTATTCGTTCTATTTTCTTTTTATTTTTATTCCCTCAAGATCATAGCAAGATGGTAAAGCCCTTGACTCAACACTAATCTTTATTATATAGCTCACGGACTCGATTACATAGAAGGATCATAGAGCAAAACTCAGAACTAGATCATACTAAAATTTTATTCTACTAGATCAAGATATTACCAAAAGGATCGAACTAAGAAAAATGGTAAAGATAAAAGTGTGATGATGATACGATACCGGGGTACTCCCCTCAAGCTTGGCAGTTGCCAAGGTGTGACGCCCCGAGACCGATGCCCCAGATGCCTTCCATTTAATTTAGTTGTTGCCATGTTTAATTTTTTGTTGCATTATCATAATTATTTTGCATCTTTCATTCCTCCTTGTCATATTTTTGCTTCTTGCTTCTTGCTTCATGATCATTATTATTGGCATTGCATTGTGCCTCCTGCCATTTCATTGTATTGCATCATGGTCATCTTGTGGTTGCATTTCTATGTTCATGGGATATTGTGTGCATTCCATCTCCTCTCTTTCAAAAGTTTTTTTTCCTGGTCCCAATTCACCTCAACACCCAAACCAAGCCATGGTCTAATGCAAACCCATTCAACTGCCCCTTTCCTCTTTATCCCAATTAATTTTTCATGTGACATTTTCCTGTCTAGGAAAATGTTCATACTTTTCCTATAAATCTTGCAACATGCCTACACCCTCTCTGTAAATTCTTATCTCAATTGGACTTGTTTTGGTTGGTTTCAAAAATGGCTCAAGTTTGAATTTAATTCAAACTTGAATTATTTTTCTATCTCTAAAATGCCCAAAACATTTTAATCAAATTGCGCATATTACCAGGACTCCATAAATATCTTCATCTCTGCCAAATTCCATATCTACTCTCACCTTTCTTTTCTTCCAATTTTTTGTTTGAAGAAAAACAAAAGAAGGGAATATAAGAAGAGGAGAGAAAGAGAGACAGCCCACCTGGGCGGGCCTCCCAACCCACAGCCGAGCCGGCCACTAGGCCCAGCGAGGCCAGCCCATCTCTCTCTCTCTCTCTTGATCCCCTGCCTAACCCTAGCCACACCCTGCTCGTTCCCCATCTCCCTTGATCCCTTCCTCCACTGCCGCCTCTCCCCTTCGTCCCTCATAGCGCTCGCGTAGACCCCCTCTGCTCGATCCCCACTTCTCTACCTCGCGCCTCGCTTGCCCTCCTCCAACCGGCCACTTCGAGCGCCCGACCGGCAGGCCCCAGTGCCGTGCCTCCCCTGCCGCCATGTCCTACTGACTCTGGCGAGGACATGCCTCCCCTCAGCCTCTCCCTCTACCACCAAGCGCCTCGCGCCTCTCCAGCTCTGCACCAGCCGGAGCCCTCGCCGGCTACCCCAGAGCCGCGCCGCTCCTTCTGCACGCCGCCGTCCGCGACCACCAGGAGGCCGCCGCTCGCCTCGCGCCTCTGCTGCTGGCGACCAAGGCCGCTGGAGCATGCCCGCCGTCGACCTCCTCGGCCAACCGGGTCGTGCCGTCCCTTCGTCGCGCCCTCCTCCTCTCCTGTCATGCAGCCATGGCCCCAAGCTCCTGCTGCAGCCGCTGCTTCCCAGCTCCTCCCCTGCTTCTCCAACTTCGTCCTCGGCCGAGCAGTCCCGCCACGGCCATCACCTCCCCAACGCCCTTGCTGATGCTGCTGCTATACTACCTCGGTGCCATCAGGGAGTACCATGGCCTCCACCGAGACCCTTGGATTCATCAAGATCGCCAAGTACCACAGCATACGGCGCCCATAACGACCACATCACTGAACGCCAAGTACAGGATGACCCGCGAAGCCCCTGGATGCCATGTACCACAACTGTTGTGTTCCATTTCATCCTTGTCAAGTACCCATGGACGCCAAGTACAACGATGTCCGTGCCCCTCAAGTTAGGCTACACGAAAATGTCAAGTACCCCTTCATGTCGGCAAGACCCGCAAGTCGGACCCTGAACGATCGACGACTCATGGACCATGTACAACTTCAGTCGCCGAACACCCGGGTAGCACAAGTGCCAAGTACCCCAGAGACCACTTGGACATCAAGTACTGTCGACCCTCGAAGACTCTGTGGATGTCAAGTTTCTCGTCGTGACCCCGAACATCTACGGAAACTTGTGCGACTAAGAACGTGAACGACTCCCGTCTCCAAGATTGCTAGTACCACTACCGTCGAGGACCGATAGTACCACTACTTCTACTACCATCGTGGAACGACTACTTCCTCTACTTCCCTCGACGAACTCGAACCGCCTCGAAATGCACGCTTCGAAGGTATAACCCCGAGACGACACCGTGGACCATATGCATGTGTGTTGTATGATATGCTCGTGTTTGCACCGTGTCCGAGATGTCCTTGCACGTTCCTTCTCGTTTGCCATGTCGTCGACCCATGGGAACCCGGTAACCAGGATCACCCCATCATCCGTGCTTGACACGCTCCCGCCACATTTTCTTTTGCACCGGCGTCTCAATGAGTTGTCGGAACCGGAACGTTCCCTTGGCACCGTTTCGTTATCGTCGCTGTGGCACCCCTTTCGTTTCCGCCACGATGACAAATGCTTCAAAATATGCTTGTCAACATTTTCATAAAAACTTGTATAAAACTTGCACATGTCATCCGCATCATGATAACAACATTTAAAATGTTTAACTTGTTGTTTGCTTTAAATTGCTAAATGCATATGGGGATTTACTGAAATTGTTGTTTCATGTTTCCGGCCCCATTTAAATTGATTGGGTAGGTAGTTTTCATATGCTTCACCCCTTTCCATGTTTTATAACATTTAATATTGTTGGGTACATAAACGAGAGAGAACTAAATAATTGATGTGGTGTTCCGTCAATATGCAACTCGTTGCATATTGAGCTCCACTTAATTTGTAGTTTTGGTTGTTGCACTTTGCCATGCCATGCCTCTTTAAATCGAACATGCATCATTCTTGGTTGTGCATCATGCCATGTTTATGTGATGGTTGTTTACTATGTTGTTTGCTTCTTTCCGGGTTGCTTCTCTCGTTAGCTTCGGTTTCGTTCCGGAGTTGTGAGGATCCGTTCGACTACGTCCATTTGTCTTCTTCATGGACCCGTTCTTCTTCCTTGCGGGATTTCAGGCAAGATGACCATACCCTCGAAATCACTTCTATCTTTGCTTGCTAGTTGTTCGCTCAATCACTATGTCGCGCTACCTACCACTTGTTATAGCATGCCTCCCATATTGTCATGTCAAGCCTCTAACCCACCTTCCTAGCAAACCGTTGTTTGGATATGTTACCGCTTTTGCTCAGCCCCTCTTATAGCGTTGCTAGTTACAGGTGAAGTTGAAGTTTGTTCCATATTGGAACATGGATATTGTTGGGATATCATTATTATATCTTATTTAGTTTAATGCATCTATATACTTGGTAAAGGGTGGAAGGCTCGGCCTTATGCCTGGTGTTTTGTTCCACTCTTGCCGCCCTAGTTTCCGTCATACCAGTGTTATGTTCCTTAATTTTGTGTTCCTTACACGCTTGGGTGTTATGGGAACCCCTTGACAGTTCGCTTTGAATAAAACTCCTCCAGCAAGGCCCAACCTTGGTTTTACATTTGCCACCTAAGCCTTTTCCCTTGGGTTTTGCAGACTTAAGGGTCATCTTTATTTTAAACCCCGGGCCAGTGCTCCTCTGAGTGTTGGCCCAAAACAGAGCCACTTGCGGTGCCGCCCCTAGGCAACTTGGGGTATCTTCAGTTCCCGTACGTAGTGTTCATCCGGTGTGCCCTGAGAACGAGATACGTGCGACTCCTATCGGGATTTGTCGGCACATCGGGCGGATTTGCTGGTCTTGTTTTACCATTGTCGAAATGTCTTGTAACCGGGATTCCGAGACTATTCGGGTCTTTTCGGGAGAAGGAATATCCTTCATTGACCGTGAGAGCTTGTGATGGGCTAAGTTGGGACACCCCTGCAGGGTATAAACTTTCGAGAGCCGTGCCCGCGGTTATGTGGCAGATGGGAATTTGTTAATATCCGGTTGTACAGAACTTGACACTTGAATTAATTAAAATGCATCAACTGCGTGTGTAGGCGTGATGGTCTCTTTTCGCCGGAGTCCGGGAAGTGAACACGGTTCTTGTGTTATGGTTGTGCGTAAGTAGTTTCAGGATCACTTCTTGATCACTTCTAGCTTCACGGCCGTTGCGTTGCTTCTCTTCTCGCTCTTATTTGCGTATGTTAGCCACCATATTTGCTTAGTGCTTGCTGCAGCTCCACCTCACTACCTTATCCTACCCATAAGCTTAAATAGTCTTGATCTCGCGGGTGTGAGATTGCTGAGTCCTCGTGACTCATAGATACATCCAAACAGTTGCAGGTGCCGATGATACCAGTGAAGGTGACGCAACTGAACTCAAGTGGGAGCTCGATGAAGATCTTGATCGTTGTTTTGTTTCGTTTCCTGATGATCAGTAGTGGTGCCCAGTTGGGACGATCGGGGATCTAGCATTTGGGGTTGTCTTCTTTTATTTTGGTTCCGTAGTCGGACCTTGATTGTACTCTGGATGATGTATGTTTAACTTGTTATTTGTGTGAAGTGGCGAATGTAAGCCAACTCTTTATCCCTCTCTTATTCAGTACATGGGATTGTGTGAAGATTACCCCTCTTGCGACAAAACCAGAATGCGATTATGCCTCTAAGTCGTGCCTCGACACGTGGGAGATATAGCCGCATCGTGGGTGTTACACAAGGGGAGTGCCCATACCCATTTGTTAATGTCTCTTTCTTCGGGGGTGGTGATGTGCTATTCTTGGCGACGATGCCCCTCAGGATATGATTATCTTCCTCGAGCTTATTGACTTGCTGCTTGAGGTCCATTATTTCCTTACGGAGCTTGCCCGTGACGGCTAAATATCCTTTCACCCAAGGATGTTGCATAGCTGCGGGAGAATAAGTAACACTCTTTTTCATATTTTCATAAGAAAGAAATCTAACATTGGAAGGGATGACCGAGTTTGGAATAGCTGAGCTTTGTAGTTCCCCCATTGTAAATCTGGCTCGGAAACGAGAAGTAACTTCTTGATCCTCCTCCATTGCATCTATCCTTTTCAAGTTGGCCTCCATCTCTTCCTCAGTTGATGGCCCAAAGTGGTCTGCATCGCTGTTTGCTCTTGGCCCCGGTATCGGATGAGACACCCGACTCTCCCCGACTGACTCTTGAGAAGACATCTTGCTCTAGATCTGCAGCAGAAATAGCTCGAAACAAAAACAGGAGATATTCGCGTGATACGGTGGTTAAAACCTTCGGGAGAATATATAGCGAGTTTTTACCGACCAAAAGAAGTATCGTGCAAGAAAACGGAGTCCGGAGAGCACACGAGGTGCCCACGAGGCAAGGGGCACGCCCAGGGGGTAGGGCGGACCCTCCACCCTCGTGGACGCCTCGTGCCCTTCCCGGACTACTTCTTATTTTCCTATTTTCTTAAATATTCCAAAACGGAGAAAAATTGCTACTAGAACTGTTTTGGAGTCGGTTTACTTACCGTACCTCATACCTATTCCTTTTCAGAGTCTGAAACGTTCTAGAAAGTGTCCTTTATGTTCCTCCGGGGTTATGGTTTCAATAACATTAGTTTCAAAATTTATAGGATTACCTGAGATATAATGTTTGATTCTTTGACCGTTCACCACCCTCGGATTTGTGCCTTCGAAGTTGTTGATTTTTATGGCCTCGGAACGATAGACCTCCTCGATGACATAAGGACCTTCCTATTTAGAGAGGAGTTTTCCTACAAAAAATCTTAAATGAGAGTTGTATAACAATACATAATCACCTGCATTAAACTCACGTTTTTGTATCCTTTTGTCATGCCATATTTTAACTTTTTCCTTAAACAGTGTGACATTCTCATAGGCCTGGGTTCTCCATTCATCAAGTGAGCTAATGTTAAAAAGACTCTTCTCACCGGCAAGTTTGAAATCATAATTGAGCTCTTTAATGGCCCAATATGCCTTATGTTCTAGTTCGAGAGGTAAGTGACATGCTTTTCCGTAAACCATTTTATACGGAGACATACCCATAGGATTTTTATATGCAGTTCTATAAGCCCATAATGCATCATCAAGTTTCTTGGACCAATTCTTTCTAGATCTATTAACAGTCTTTTGCAAAATTAATTTAAGCTCTCTATTACCCAGTTCTACTTGACCGCTAGACTGGGGATGATACGGAGATGCAATTTTATGATTGACATCATACTTAGCAAGCATTTTACAAAAAGCACCATGAATAAAATGTGAACCACCATCAGTCATTAAGTATCTAGGGACTCCAAACCTCGGAAAAATAACTTCTTTAAGCATCTTAATAGAGGTGTTATGATCAGCACTACTAGTTGGAATAGCTTCTACCCACTTACTAACGTAATCAAGAGCAACTAAAATATATGTATACCCATTAGAGGAAGGAAACAGTCCCATATAATCAAAGCCCCAAACAACAAATGGTTCAATAACAAGTGAATAATTCATAGGCATTTCTTGACGTCTACTGATATTACCAATTCTTTGACATTCATCACAAGACAAGACAAACTTACGGGCATCCTTGAAGAGAGTAGGCCAATAAAAACCGGATTACAATACCTTATGTGCAGTACTATCTCCAGCATGGTGTCCTCCATAAGCCTCGGAGTGACACTTGCGTAGGATCTGTTCCTGTTCATGCTCAGGTACACAACGTCTAATAACACCATCTACTCCTTCTTTATAAAGGTGTGGGTCATCCCAGAAGTAATGTCTTAAATCATAGAAAAACTTTTTCTTTTGCTGGTATGTGAAACTAGGTGGTATAAATTTAGCAACAATGTAATTAGCATAATCAGCATACCATGGAGCAGTACGAGAAGCATTTATGATAGCTAATGTTCATCAGGAAAGCTATCATCAATAGGTAGTGGGTCATCAAGAACATTCTCTAACCTAGACAAGTTTCTGGAATGGGGTTCCCAGCTCCCTTTCTATCAATAATATGCAAATCAAATTCTTGTAGCAAAAGAACCCATCTAATAAGTCTAGGTTTTGCATCTTTCTTTTCCATAAGATATTTAATAGCAGCATGATCAGTGTGAACAGTTACTTTAGAATCAACAATATAAGGTCTGAACTTATCACAAGCAAACACAACTGCTAAAAATTCCTTTCCAGTATATTGGATAACATTTAATTTCTTATCAACTCTTTGTCCTAGAACAGCCCCTACATCATAATCACTAGCATCACACATAATTTCAAAGGGTAAATTCCAATCAGGTGGCTGAACAATAGGTGCAGAAATCAAGGCTTTCTTAAGTATTTCAAATGCTTCTACACAATCATCATCAAAGACAAATGGAACATCTTTTTATAAGAGATTAGTCAAAGGCCTAGAAATTTTAGAGAAGTCCTTAATGAACCTCCTATAAAAACCGGCATGACCAAGGAAACTTCTTATACCTTTAATGTCCTTAGGACACGGCATCTTTTCAATAGCATCAACTTTAGCTTTATCAACTTCAATACCTGTTTCAGAAATTTTATGCCCCAAGAAAATACCTTCATTAACCATAAAGTGGCACTTTTCCCAATTCAAGACAACATTAGTTTCTTCACATCTTTGCAAAACTCGATCAAGGTTGCTTAATCAATCATCAAAAGAAGTTCCATATACGGAAAAATCATCCATGAAAACATCAATAATCTTTTCACAGAAGTCGTTGAATAGCAGTCATACATCTTTGAAAGGTAGGAGGTGCGTTGCATAAACCAAAAGGCATACGTCTATAAGCAAAAGTACCGAAAGGGAAAGTAAAAGTTGTCTTTTCTTGATCCTCTTTTGACACAGGTATTTGAGAGAAACCAAAATAACCATCTAGAAAGCAAAAATGTGTATGTTTGGATAATCTTTCTAGCATTTGATCAATAAAAGGTAACGAGCAATGATCCTTTTTAGTAGCTTTATTTAATTTGCGGAAATCAATTACCATTCTCTAACCTGTAACAATACTTTGTGGGATCAATTCATCTTTATCATTAGGAACAACAGTAATACCTCCCTTCTTAGGGACATAATGGACAGGACTTACCCACTGACTATCAGCAACGGGATAAATTATACCCGCCTCCAGAAGCTTTAGTATTTCTTTTCTTAGCACTTCTTTCATCTTAGGATTTAACTATCATTGGTGATCAACAACTGGTTTTGCGTCTTTCTCCTATTTTATTTTGTGCTGGCATAGACTGGGACTAATGCCCTTAAGATCATCAAGAGTATATCCAATAGCAGCACGGTGCTTCTTCAGAGTTTTCAATAATTTCTTTTCTTCATGCTCTGAAAGGTTAGCACTAATAATAACAGCATATATCTCTTTCTCGTCATGATAAGCATATTTAAGAGTATCAGGTAAAGGTTTAAGCTCGAACACAGGATCACCCTTGGGTGGAGGAGGATCCCCTAGGATTTCAACAGGCAAGTTGTGTTTCAAAATAGGTCCATGTTTAAAGAATACTTCATCTATTTACCTTCTTTCATTCATAAACATATCATTTTCATGGTCTGGCAAATATTGTTCTAAAGGATCATTAGGAGGCACGACAATAGAAGCAAGACCAATAATTTCATATTTACTAGGCAATTCTTTATCATGGGGTTGTCTACAAAATTTAGCAAAATTAAACTCATGAGACATATCCCCCAAACCAATAGTAACAACATCCTTTTTGCAATCTACCTAGCATTAACAATATTCAACAAGGGTCTACCAAATATAATGGAAAAAAGTTTTCTTGTGGGGAACCAAGAACAAGAAAATCAGCAGGATATTTAACTTTCCCACACAAGACATCAACATCTCTAACAATCCCAACTGGTGAAATAGTGTCTCTATTGGCCAGCTTAATTGTCACATAAATTTCCTCTATCTTAGCAGGTGCAATATCATGCATAATTTCTTTATATAAGGAATGCGGTATTGCACTTGCACTAGCACCCATATCACATAAGCCATGATAGCAATGATCTCCTATTTTAATAGAAATAACAGGCATGCCTACAACAGGTCTATGTTTATTTTTAGTGTCTGGTCTAGCAATTCTAGTAGCTTCATCACAGAAGTAAATAACATGCCCATCAATATTATCGGCCAAGAGATCTTTAACCATAGAAACACTAGGTTCAACTTTAATTTGCTTAGAGGGTGTAGGTGTTCTAGTATTACTCTTACGAACCAAGGTTGAAGCTTTAGCATGATCCTTTATTGTAACAGGGAAAGGTGGTTTCTCAATATAAGAAGTAGGAACAACAGAATCATTATAAGTGATAGTCTTTACTTAAACTTTAATAGGTGCAACTACTTTTACTTCAATGGGAGGATTATATTTAAACCACTTCTCCTTAGGGAGATCAACATGAGTAGCAAAGGATTCACAGAAAGAAGCTACTATCTCAGAGTCAAGTCCATATTTAGTGCTAAATTCACGGAAAGCATCGGATCCATAAAAGATTTAACACAATCAAACTTAGGTATTATACCTGACTCCTTACCTTCATCGAGATCCCAATCTTCAGAGTTACATTTAATTCTTTCCAATAAATCCCATTTGAATTCAATAGTCTTCATCATAAAAGAACCAGTACAAGAAGTATCGAGCATGGAGCGATTATCGAGAGAAAGCCGAGCATAATTTTTTTAATAATAATTTCTCTTGAGAGCTCATGGTTGGGGCATGAATATAACATTGACTTAAGCCTCCCCAAGCTTGAGTGATGCTTTCTCCTTCGCGAGGCCAAAAATTATATATATAATTACGATCACGGTGAACAAGATGCAAAGGATAAAAGTTTTGATGAAATTCCAATTTGAATCGGTTGTAGTTCCATGATCCCCTGTCATCACATAGCCCAAACCATGTCAATGCCTTTCCCTTCAAAGATAAAGGGAAGACCTTCTTATTTATAACATCCTCGGTCATACCTGCAAGCTTAAATAATCCGCAAACTTCATCCACATGATTAACCCCTCTTGCAAGAATCCACAACTACAAAAGAAGTATTAAGGTAAACCTAACCATGGCATGAAACATATGGATCCAAATCAGCCCCTTACGAAGCAACTCATAAACTAGGGTTTAAGCTTCGGTCACTCTAGCAACCCATCATCTACTTATTACTCCCCAATGGCTTCCTCTAGTCCCAAACAATGGTGAAGTGTCATGTAGTCGATGTTCACATGATACCACTAGAGGAGAGACAACATACATCTCATCAAAATATCGAACGAATACCAAATTCACATGACTACTTATAGCAAGACTTCTCTCATGTCCTCAGGAACAAATGTAACTACTCACAATTCGTATTCATGTTCATAATCAGAGGGGTATTAATATGCATAAACGATTTGAACATATGAGCTTCCACCAAGTAAACCAACTAGCATCAACTACAAGGAGTAATCAACACTACTAGCAACCCACAGGTACCAATCTGAGGTTTTGAGACAAAGATTGGATACAAGAGAAGAACTAGGGTTTGAGATGAGATGGTGCTGGTGAAGATGTTGATGGAGATTGACCCCCTCCCGCTGAGTGGATCGATGGTGATGATTTCCCCCTCCCGGAGGGAAGTTTCCCTGGTAGAACAGCTCTGCCGGAGCCCTAGATTGGTTCTGCCAAGGTTCCGCCTCGTGGCGGCGGAGTTTCACCCCGTGAGCTAGCTTATGATTTTTTCCAGCGCAAAAGACCTCATATAGCAGAAGATGGGCACTAGAGGCCTGCTAGGGGGCCCACGAGGCAGGGGGCGCACCCAGGGGGTAGGGCGCCCCCCCCCCACGTGGATGGTGGATGGCCCTCCTCTGGTACTTCCTTCGCCCAATATTTTTTATACATTCTGAAACATGCTCCCATGAAGTTTCAGGACTTTTGGAGTTGTGTAGAATAGGTCTCTAATATTTGCTCCTTTTCCAGCCCAGAATTCCAGCTCCCGGCATTCCCCCTCTTCATGTAAACCTTGTAAAATAAGAGAGAATAGGCATAAGTATTGTGACATAATGTGTAATAACAGCCCATAATGCAATAAATATCAATATAAAAGCATGATGCAAAATGGACATATCAACCCCTTGGTCTCGCGAGGCGGACGACATCAAGACCTTCTGAGGGAGCGGCCTACCCAGGCGGCCTCCGGAGGAGCGGGTATTTCTATCCAGGTACCCAGCCTCATGAGGCTACCATGACGCAAGTCGTGATGGCCAAGGAAAGCGGGTGCCAGCGGGCGCAGAAGGGGCAGTTTCCTCTTTGGTGCTAAGGAGGCAAGGACATGCATGGGTTCCCGAGGAATCTGGCAAAGGTTTTCATTCCAGTACAACAAGACCAAGACCACCAGCACGGCAGGATGGATGTCATCACTGAGCCCACCCCTGCGTCACGACCAGAAGCTTTGCAGGTGAAGACCACCTTTCTTCAGCATAAGATGTACTACTTGTCCCCTTTGAAATTGGCCATGGTGGAATCCCTTCCCGCCTACATTTTAGAGGGAAAGGACCGAGGCCACTATAAGTATAGGTTAGTCACCACCATAGAGGGGGTCTACTCATTCCCTCACCCCCGAACCTCGCGAGGTTGTTCATCCCATGTACTAGTTAATCCTCAACCCCTCGTGAGGCCAATCCCCAACAAAGCAGGAGTAGGGTCTTACACCGCAAGGTGGCCTGAACCTAGGTAAGCTGTCGCATCCATCTTCTTCCTCATTCGTGTGAATCGAGCTAGGCCGTGGGGCGATGGGATGGTTAGCTGGATAGGTTGAGTTCTTCGTACACGCCCCAAAGTTCGAACCTTCTTGGGACTGCAGAGCCCTGAATCTGACATTTGGCGCGCCAGGTAGGGGCATGTCGAAGCTCGGCCTCTTCGCCGACTGCGCTACACACAGGACTCATGGTTCCCATGGCCGACGCCGTCCCACCCGTCGGGCCGCCGAGTGCTTCCGGAGGTGTTGTGGGCTTCCGGGCCTTTACCCCCGGCCTTCAGCGGGTGGAGTGGCCACAGAGGATCAGGCCGGCGCTGCCCCCATGATACGACGGCATGGCGGACCCCAAGGAATTCCTTCGACTGTACGCGCAGGACATCTAGGTGGTGGGCAACAACGACAAAGTCATGACAAAATGGCTCCCAAGGCTCTCACAGGCGTGTTGTGCTCCTGGATGCTCAAACTACCGGAGTCTTCAGTAGCCTTCTGGGAGGAGCTGAGTGACTTGTTCATCGCGCACTGCGCAGCACCGACACCCCATGCTGTAGCGGCTTGGCGGATCGTAGGTACTAGCCTCCAGCCGCCACGTCAAGCAGCTTTTCCGGCGGGTGAGGGCCGCCCAGCCGCGGCAGGGGGCTCCTCCAGGACGGGCGGCGCCTGAGACCGACATCGCATTCGACTCTAGGGATCACCCCAAGACTATGGTCGGTGCCGGCGTGTAACACCCACAATGCGGCTATATCTCCCACGTGTCGGGGCACGACTTAGAGGCATAGCCGCATGGTAGGCTTGTCACAAGAGGGGTAATCTTCACACATCCCATGTACTAAATAAGAAAGGGATAAAGAGTTGGCTTACAATCGCCACTTCACACCATACATAAATAATTCATACATCATCCAAAATACAAACAAAGGTCCGACTACGGAACCAAAATAAAGGAAGACAACCCAAAATGCTAGATCCCCGATCGTCCCAACTGGGCCCCACTACTGATCATCGGGAAAAGAAACATAGTAACGGCCCGAATCCTCGTCGAACTCCCACTTGAGTTCGGTAGCATCACTTGCACTGGTATCCTCGGCACCTGCAACTATTTGGAAGTATCCGTGAGTCACGAGGACTCAGCAATCTCACACCCGCGAGATCAAGACTATTTAAGCTTATGGGTAGGAAAGGGTAGTGAGGTGGAGCTGCAACAAGCACTAAGCAATATAGTGGCTAACGTACACAAATGAGAGCGAGAAGAGAAGCAACGCAACGGTCGAGAAGCTAGAAGTGATCCTGAAACTACTTACGTTCAAGCATAACACAAGACCGTGTTCTCTTCCCGGACTCCGCTGAAATGAGACCATCACGGCTACACACGTGGTTGATTCATTTTAATTAAGTTAAGTGTCAAGTTCTCTACAACCGGATATTAACAAATTCCCATCTGCCAAATAACCGCGGGCACGACTCTCGAAAGTTTATACCCTGCAGGGGTGTCCCAACTTATCCCATCACAAGCTCTCACGGTCAACGAAGGATATTCCTTCTCCCGGGAAGACCCAATCAGTCTCGGAATCCCGGTTACAAGACATTTCAACAATGGTAAAACAAGATCAGCAAAGCCGCCCGATGTGCCGACAAATCTCGATAGGAGTCGCACATATCTTGTTCTCAGGGCAACACCGGATGAGACATCCTACGAGTAAAGCCAGCCCTCAAGTTTCCCCGGGGTGGCCCCGCAGTCTACTCGGTTCGGACCAACACTCAGAGGAGCACTGGCCCAGGGGGATTAAAATAAAGATGACCCTTGAGTCTGCAGAACCCAAGGGAAAAGGCTTAGGTAGGAAAATGTAAAACCAAGTTTGGGCCTTGTTGGAGGAGTTTTATTCAAGGCGAACTGTCAAGGGGTTCCCATAACACCCAACCGCGTAAGGAACGCAAAATCAAGGAACATAACACCAGTATGACGGAAACTAGGGAGGCAAGAGTGGAAAAAACACTAGGCATAAGGCTGATCCCTCCACCCTTTACCAAGTATATAGATGCATTAAAGTAAATAAGAGATAATAATGATATCCCAACAATATCCATGTTCCAACATGGAACAAACTTCAACTTTACCTACAACTAGCAACACTATAAGAGGGGTTGAGCAAAAGCGGTAACATAGCCAAACAATGGTTTGCTAGGAAAGGTGGGTTAGAGGCTTGACATGGCAACATGGGATGCATGATATAGCAAGTGGTAGGTAGCGTGACAAAGCGATAGAACAAACAACTAGCAAGCAAAGATAGAAGTGATTTCGAGGGTATGGTCATCTTGCCTGCAAAGTTCTCAGAGTTGTCGAAAGCTTGATCCTCATAAGCGTACTCAACAGGTTCCTCATTCACGTACTCGTCTCCCGACTCTACCCAAAGCAAGAACACAAGCAAAGGAACAACAATCAATCACGGTGCAATGCACAAACAACATGATGCAAAACATGGCATGATATGCAACACATATGCGTGCTTCGGAAGGGAAAGAATGATCAAGGCATCAACTTGGAAAACCAAGTATGCTGCTGGAAAGATGAGATGATTTCGGTTGAAATCAATATAAAGATCACCGAAAACGGATGCATGGTTTGCAAAAGGCAAGCATCACAAGAATGACCCAATTATGCGATTAACAGCATGATGCCACTTAGAATGCAACAAGAAACTAAGCTACTGCACTCCAACATAGCAACATAGCATATGGAAGTGATGTACAAGAGATGCTTGACAAAACATGAAAACTGAGCTACGTCTAAAACACATTAGAACAGCTTCAAACAAGCATGGCAAAAGTGCAAAAGATATCAGCTTCACAGACTTAGTGAAAATTACTAACATGACAAAACAACATCAGGAAGCAATGTTTAGAGCAAGCAAACAACATGCTACAGGAACATATCGTAGCAAACAGAGGAATGTCATGAATCTGCTAAATGCATAGAACAAAAGTCCCTTACTGATCATGAGCTAAAAAGGCACAAAAGATATGATGGCACCCATGTAAACATAACAAGATTTATTAACAGTTTCAGACTTGGTAGAAAAATAGAGCATGTCATAAATAGATTCACTATAGCAACTTTGTGAGCTCATGACACTCACCACAAAGCATTGCATGATACTATAAGCATACCAATAGCAAGATGACATGTTCATGAAGCTAACCATGGCAAGATCAAGTTCATAGGATGCATGGATCACTAGTAACAGCCATGGCAACATTGATTAACATGTTAATATTCTACCAGGAACATTTTATAGCAAAAGTAGAGCAAGTAAATGACATGCTAGGCAACTCCATAATTTCAAACAGGGGCATGGATGGATAGAGCATAACCACATGTTCCAAACATCCTTACTGAAGTATCCCAAAAGAAGCACGGATCTCACTGTCGCATCAAGTTTACATGGCATCAAAATAACAGCGGGAAAAAGACTTGGCAAAATCCTAAGTCCCTGAAAACAGCAACATTGTGGAGTCTAGTTTGCATACTTGTTCTAGTCACCACAAAGATCACAAAATTACAAGGTTTTCACCTCTGTAAACATGGCATGATGTAGTTCAAGACACATGTAGACCTCATGCTCAAATAATGCACACATCAAATGCAACAAAAATGCTCAAATAATGATCTGATAAGTACCAGCAGCTAACATTTTATAGCACTCTTGCATCAATGAAAATGGCATCATAATGGGCCGTAACATGAATGTAAATGCTTCTACCATGAAGAGCTCAACAAGACGAACAATTTGACATATCATATGCAAGATTTGGAGCACCGAGCACCGAGATACGACATGATGAGCATGGCATAAAAATAACAGGGGGGTTAGGGACTTGGTGGAATTTCACCTTGTGGATTCCAGATCTAGGGTTCTAGGCGCGGTCGCCGAGGTTCTCCGGAGGAGAAGTGGACGGTGGCCGGAGACGAGGGGGACGGCTGGAGGAGGTGCGGGGACTCGCCGGAGATGAGTCGCCGGGCACGGGGGCGGCCGGATCCGGCGAGGGCGAGGCGGCGGAGGCGCGCGGCGGCGAGGATAGCGCCGTGGGACGACGAGGAAAGCACCGCGGAGCGGCGGCCAGCGAAGGTCGGCGAGGTGTCGGCGGGAAGGCGCGCGGCACGCAGATCGTGCGGCGCGCGGGGGCCAGAGGGCCGCACCTGGGCCCCGCAGGCCGTGGCGGCGGGAGGTGGCGGTGGACACGTGGCGTCCCCTGGTTGGCTGCGAGCGGCGGCGAAGATTCGTCCGGTGGGCGTGGACACATCCGGCGGGTGAGAGGAGCGGGGCTAGGGTTTCGAGACCCGAAATTTTCGGGGGAGGTGCAAATTTATAGGTAGAGGGAGGTAGGAATGTCCAAATGAGGTGTAGTTTTCGCCCACACGATCGTGATCCGACGACTGAGGACATGGAGATGGTTTTGTTGGGTTATTGGGATGTTTTGGAGGGGTGTTGGGCTGCAACACAAAAGAGGCATTCGCGATTACCCAGTTAACCGTTGGAGCATCAAACGGCCTCCAAATGGAACGAAATTTGACAGGCAGTCTATCGGTGGTGTACCAAGGCCACTTGGCAAATCTCGGTCCATTCCGAGAACGTTTAACACCCGCTCATGAAAAGAGACAAGAGGGGTGCGCCGGTGCATGTAGGAGTGTCGGATTGCGAAACGGACAACGGGGAAAATGCTCGGATGCATGAGATGAACACGAATGCAAATGCGATGCACATGATGACATGATATGAAATGCATGACATGAACAAAATGCAAAACAAAGACAAAACCCAACCACGGAGGGAATCTCATATCTTAAAGCCGAAAATGTCAAGAGTCGGAGTTACAAATATGGCAGGTTACATCCGGGGTGTTACACGGCGCCGGCGCGCTCCCCATGTTGTGCATGCCCACCATCAACAGTGTTGCAGCCACCAGGACCCTCATCTACGGCGGCGCTGGCCTCAACGTCCTCTCCGTGGAAGCCTTCCACCTCCTCCAAGTGCCTTACGACCGGCTCACCCCCACCAAGACATTCTCAAGGGTGGTCGGCGGCTCCATCGTTCCCCTGGGGCAGATCCGCCTCCCCATCACCTTCGTCACACACTACAACTACCGCACCGAGCTCATCGACCTTGACGCTTGCATCGGCCTCCCGTACAACCCCATCCTTGGGTATCCAGCCCTTGCCAAGTTCATAGCGGCGACGCACCCCGGCTACAACGTCATCAAGATGCCCGGGAGCAGCAACATCCTCACTGTGGTGGGACACACCAAGGACGCACTCCTGGCTCTCAAGCTCGCTTTCAAGGCCGCAGCGGCCGTGCGACCAGGCGCTAAAGACACCTGAGAAATGCCGAGAGCCGCACTCGCGAAGAAGAAGCAACTATTCTCCCAGGATCGGACCGAGACGAACCAAGTGATAGGCGACGACATGGGCTTAGGCCCCACCTTCACCATAGGCGCCGGCCTCCCCCTAGATCAGGAAGAGTCACTGATCGGTTTCCTCCCTGCGACTAAGGATGTATTTGCATGGGAGGCGATGGACTTGGTCGGCCTCCCACGAGATGTGATTGAACACCATTTGATGGTGTGCCCCAGCGCGCGCCCGATGAAGCAAAAGGCGCGACGGCAAACCCCGGAGAAGCAATCGTTCATCTTCCTGGAGGTCCGCAAGTTGCAAGAAGCCGACGTCATTCGGGAAGTACGGTACCTGGATTGGTTGGCCAGCCCGGTCATCGTCCCCAAAAAGGGAGGGAAGGAGCGCATGTGCGTCGACTTCACGAGCCTCAACAAGGCATGCCCTCAAGAATCGTTCCCTCTTTCACGCACTGACCAGATCGTCGACTCCACCACCGAGTGCGATCTGTTGTGCTTCTTGGACGCCTTCTCGGGCTACGACAAGATCAAGATGGCAAGGTAGGACGTCGACAAGACAGCCTTCCTTTCCCCGTGCGGGGTGTACTGCTACACCTCCATGCCCTTTGGGATGCGGAATGCTGGCGCGACCTTCCAGCGATTGATGCACATTGCCCTGGGCCAGTAGCTTGGGAGGAACGCCGAGGCGTACGTCGATGACATAGTGGTCAAGTCGCGGGAAGCAAGAACCCTTGTCGAAGACATGGAAGAAACGTTCGCCAACTTGCGCAAGGTGAACCTGCGGCTCAATCCAGAGAACTCGGTGTTCGGTGTCCCGTCCGGCAAGTTGCTGGGTTTCTCGGTGTCGCATAGAGGGATCGAGGCTAACCCAGAGAAGGTCGAGGCAATAGAACAGATGAGCCCGCCACAAACCCTCAAGGAGATGCAGAAGCTTGTGGGCTGCGTAACTTTGTTGGGGCGTTTCATCTCCAAGCTCACGGGCGCGCCCTCCCGTTCTTCAAGCTGATGAAAAAGAAGGGCCCATTTGAATGGACTTCGGAGGCCGAGGCGACCTTTCAAGACCTCAAGAGGTATCTCACAAGCCCGCCGATGATGGTGGCACCTCGTCCTCTTGAGCCCCTGGTGCTTTACCTGGCCGCCACACCCTACTAGGCTAGTGCAGCGCTCGTGGCAGTCCAGAAAGAGCGTGCAAGTGCGGGTGTGCGGCGTAGTGCCCCGTGTGCCACCGCACCATTGCCACCTCGGGATGGCGCTCCTGAGGCCTCGACTACCCCATCGAATGGCAAGGCTGCCGAGGCCCCCTCGTCTCAAGCGGGCTAGACATCGTCGACACCTCTTCCCGCGTCGAGCAGCCCGTGTACTTCATCAACACGGTGTTGCGTGACGCACGCGCGTGCTACCCCATGCCACAGAAGCCTCCAGGAAACTGCGACACTACTTCCAAGGCCATCCCATCAAGGCCATCTACGCGTACCCCCTCAAGAAGGTGCTTCATAGCCTCAATGCCGCGAGGAGGTTTGCCGAGTGGAACATCGAGCTGCAGGCGTTCCAGCTGGAGTTCAGCACCACCAGGGTCATGAAGGGTGCGGCCCTTGCTGACTTTGTGGCGGAATGGACTGACGCCCCTGACCGGGGGATGAGTGAGGATCGCTCCCTCACGCCCAGAGATGAGGCGCCCGATGGCTGGGTCATGTACTTCGACGGCGCGTTCGCACCAGGGCGCAGGGGCTGGGGCCGTGCTCATTGCGCCGACCCAGAACAAACTATACTACGCCGTGCAGCTCTATTTTCGGCATGATGAGAAGGTCTCCAACAACATCGTGGAATACGATGGCCTGATCGCTGGGCTCAGGGCCATGGCGGCCCTGGGGGTCAAGCGTCTGACCATCAAGGGCGATTCCCAACTCCTCGTCAACTTCTCCAATAAGGAATACAAGCCTAAGGGCGAGCACATGGAAGCATACCTAGAAGAGGTACACAAAATTGAAAAATGGTTCTTGGGTTTGGAATTGGAGCACGTCCCGCGGAGCACGAACAAGAAGGTGGACGACATCGCCAAGAGGGCGTCCTGACGCGAGCCCCGGAAGGTTGGTGTCTTCGAGGAACGGCTCTTCAAGCCATCGGCGGCAGCCCCCCCTGCCCGCTGCAGGCCCTATGCTGCTTCGGGAGGAGCCACCCCTGGCCCCCTCCACAGGTGCCGTGGCCTGCGGTTCGACCTCAGGTGCCCGCCTGCTCCTGGCGCTTGAGCCTCGGAGGGGTGCTGGACCAAAGAGTTCAAGGCGTACCTGCTCCGAGGCACCCTGCCAGAGAAGGAGGAAGATGCAGAATGTGTGGCCCGCCAGGCCATCGCTTACTGCTTGCAGGACAGCGAGCTCTACCGAAGGCGCCCAAACGATGTCTCGTTGCGGTGCATCTCCAAGGAGAAAGGGTGCGAGTTGCTGGCTGACATCCATGGCGGTGGCTGCGGGCACCATTCTTCATCATGCACCCTCGTGGGCAAGGCGTTCCATAGTGGGTTCTACTAGCCCACGGCACTCAACGATGCCACCGAGCTGGTGCGATCCTGTGAGGCATGTCAGTTCCATGCCAAACAGATCCACCAGCCCGCTCAGGGCCTCCAGACCATCCCGCTCTCAAGGTCGTTCGCGGTCTGGGGGTTGGATATCCTGGGCCCGTTCCCCTGAGCAGCCGGGGGCTACCGCTACCTCTACGTCGCCATCAACAAATTCACCAAATGGGCGAAGGTGGAGCCCGTGTGCACCATCCCAGCTAGCTCGGACATCAAGTTCATCAAAGGCCTCGTGAGCCGCTTCAGGGTTCCCAACCGTATCATCACTAATAATGGCTCTTAGTTCACGAGCAACCTCTTCTAAACATATTGTGCTAACCTTGGAACGCAGATATGCTACACTTCAGTGGCGCATCCACGAAGTGACGGCCAAGCCGAATGCACCAACGCGGAGGTCCTGAGGGGCCTCAAGATGAGGAGCTTCAAGAAGAAACTCGAGGCTTGCGGCAAGGGTTGGCTCGATGAGCTTCAGTCTGTGTTGTGGTACATCCGCACCACCACGACTAAGCCCGCCGATGAGACCCCGTTCTTCCTCGTCTACAAGGCTGAGGCGGTCCTCCCTCATGAGGTCAAGCATCACTCCCTGCGGGTCTTGGCATTTGACGAGGCATGCTAGGACAATTAGCGGGGGATGGGCCTCGTGCTCGGGGAGGAGGGCCGCCGCCAAGCCTCACTCTATGCCGTGAGGTACCAGCAGGCGCTGTGACGGTATCACTGCCGCAACATCTGCTCCAGGACCCTCGAGGTGGGTGACCTTGTCCTGAGACGGGTTGTTGTAGGGTGGAACCCTATGGAGAGATCTTTCATGAATTGGAGGGGGAATCCCCAAGAACAAGATGAACACGAGGGAAAACAAGAGGAACACTCAAGAACAAGTCCAATCACACATCCACTAGACCAACAAACACACAAGATCCACAAGGTACATGAACAATCAAAGGGAAACAAGATACATTGTAGAGTTCATCCCAAATCCTATGAAGGAGATGAGGGCTTGATGATCTACGTAGATCCTTCCCCAAAGGGGGGGGGCTTGCATCCCTAGGGATCTTCTCCAATGGAGGTCTTGTACTCCAATGGAGCCTTCTCTCTCAAGAGGAATCCCACAAGGGGAGGTACATGGGCTAAGCTCTATGATTTGTGTATCTTCTTAGCTAAGTCTAAATGGAGGAGATGAAGGAGTATATATAGGTCCAAGGGATGAAGGGGTAAGTAGGGACGAGATGGGGATACAAGGGCCAAGTCCAATCAGCCACGCACAGGGGGCCCCGTGTGCACGGGGTAAGTGGAGCTCATGTGCATAGGGTATCCAGAGACCTGACACATGAGCCCGTGCACTCGGGGTCCGTGAGGCCCGTGGACATGGGGGTCCCGTGGGCACGGTACATGCCCGTGCGCACGGGGTCGCCTGGGAGATGCTGCCTTCTTCTTGGCACTTCCTTCTCCGCTTCCAGGCTTCCTTCTTGGATGGTGTAGATGTTCTCTTCTTCTTAGACTCCTTCTCCATGAATGTGTAGCTCCGCTCACACCTATGTAGGCACACGAGAGAGGGGTCAAGTAGTATACCATCCTCGAGATGTACAAGTGGACACGTGTAAAGGAGATGATTCACCTTTGTATGTATGAAGTAGATGTGGCACATGTCACTTGCCAAATGGACCCTTGACATGGTGATGTCCGTAGGATGCTCCGCATCATCCCCTCCCCCTTGGGAAAGATCCGACCTCGGATCGAAATCCAAATCACCATGGGAAAGAGATGATGTAGCCGTGTAGGATTTGACGATCACCAAGCATGCATCATCTTGTAGTTCCAAATGGGCACTCTCCAATGTCGCACCGTCTTGTAATTCCTTCAAAAAGAGCAAAGATAACAAGCACTTGGAAAAACAAATGTGGTTGGCATAAGAGCATAACCAAGCATTCAAGAGGAGATTCACCCAAAAAGTGTTGTCGTCAAGCATAGCATATGGTTTGACAAAGAAGTGTGGCATGGCATTTAAGCATATAAGTTTAGCACAATCACGGACATCATGGAAACAAGTATGCAAATGGGAGGTTAAGATGCTAATATGTGTGACAAGTGAATAAGCATCTACCTCAAGGTCATAGCAAGCATGCATAAAGCACTCAACAAACGGTCTATTTTATGCATAGGAATCATTCACAACACCAAATATAGTGAGATGTCTAAACACATGGGGCAAGTGCAAGACAATCCAAGCATAATGTGCATATGGTGTAGTGAAGATATCGTGGCACTCAACACCATGGAAAGAGCAATTGTTCAACATGTGTGATGCAAACAAGTCAATCTTGGTAATCATGTCGTGCAAACTAGTGGAGCGAAGATGCAACACACTAGAGGAAATGATCGCAATCATATCATGTGAGCAAATAGTGGATATAGGCGATGCACATGACAAATCGCAAGCACGAACACAATGCAAGATCATAGTATCATCATAGGTATGGGGCACAAAGCAAACATGGCAATAACAAGTGATATCTCCACCAAGCTTGCAAATACACATACAAGTATGAGAATCAAGAAACATGTGTAATGCAAAGCATGGGTCACAAATGCATGACAAAGGCATATGAATGATCATATCAAGCATAGTGAACATGTAAATATGGGCATAAAGTGTGTAATGGACAATAACCCTGTAACACCCCGGATGTAATTTACCATATTTGTATTCCAACTCTTGCCATTTTCGGCTCTAAGCTATGATATTCCCTCGTGGTTGGGTTTTGTCTTCATTTTGCATTTTGTCCATGTCATGCATCTCATATCATGTCATCATGTGCATCGCATTTGCATACGTGTTCATCTCATGCATCCGAGCATTTTCCCCGTTGTCCGTTTTGCGATCCGACACTCCTATGTCCTCCGGCGTCCCCTTTTGCCTCTTTTCTTGTGCGGGTGTTAAACATTCTTGGATTGGACCGAGATTTGTCAAGCGGGCTTGGTACCCTACCGGTAGACCGCATGTCAAGTTTCGTGCCATTTGGAGTCCGTTTGATACTCCAACGGTTAACCGAGGAACCGTAAAGGCCTCGTGTGTGTTGCAGCCCAACACCCCTCCAAAGTGGCCCAAAACCTAGCTAAACCCCCTCCATCCTCTCGGCCATTCGATCATGATCGCATGGCCGAAAACCGCACCTCTTTTGGACTCTCCTAACTCTTAGAATCTATAAATAGGTGCCCCTCCTCCATTTTCATGGATGAAACCCCAATTATTTTCTTCCCTGCCGCCGCCGGACGTTTCTCCCCCCATCGGCCAGATGTGTCCGCTCCCCCTTCACCGCCACGTGTTGCTTTCCCATTCGCCGGTGCAGTCGAGCCCACTTCGCCCGCGCCGCCGCCCGCACCGGCCCGCCGGGGCCCAGGCGGGCCCTCCCGGCCCGTCCGCGCCGCTCGAGCCTCCCCGGCTCACACGCGAGCTCCGCCGCCGCCCGCTCCCGCGACTGCCGCCGTCTCCCGGAGCCTCCGCCGCAGTTCTTCGCTCCGGCCACCGCAGCTCACCGGCCACCGCCTCCCGCGTCGCCGACCACCGCCCGGGAGCCACGCCGCCCGGATCCGGCCTCCCCGGGCCCCGATCCGCCGTCCTCTACTCCGGCCCCAAGCTCCGCATGCTCCAGCGACCACCGCGACCTCCCTCCCTGACGAACCTCGGTTCGCGCGCAGCGCTAGATCCAGATCTGAAAGAAGGGTTGACCTCGTTTTTTTCCTAAGTCATTTTCTGCTGCATTCTGGAGCCCTGTTCAACATGCCATAACTTCATCACCGTAGCTCCGTTTTGCATGCATGATATATCAAATTGTTCATCATGATGTGCTCTTCATTTTGTTCCATTGTGCCATGCTTGTTTGAGTCCATCTTGATGCCTAAAATGCTGTTGCGAGAGTGCTATAAAATGTTAGTTCCTGATTCTTATCAGATTATGAGCATTTGTCATTTTTGCCATGTTTATTGTGTGCCTCCTATGAACTTGAGCCCTACATGTGTTTTGGGCTATGCCATGCCATCTTTACAGGGGTGTATGCCATGTATTTTTGTGATCAATGTGGTGACAAGCACAAGCATGCAAAGTAGCTCTCGTGATGTTGCTGATTTCAGGGACTTAGAATTTCACTAAATCTTTTCCCTGATGTTATTTTTATGCCATGTATTCATGTTGCTACAGAGTGATCCATGCTTATTTTGAGTATGTTCATTAAGGATGATTTGAGCATATGGTTATGCTCTATCCATCCATGTCTTTGTTTGCATTTATGGAGTACCCTAGAATGACTCAATCTTGCTCTACTTTTGCTATAAAATGTTCCTAGCAGATCGTTTACATGTTAATCAATTTTGCCAAGGTTGTTGTAGTTGATCCATGCATGCTATGAGTTTGTTCTTGCTATGCTTGGCTTCATGATCATGTCTTCTTGCTGGGTGTATGCTTAGTTTTTCATGAAATGCCTTGTGGTGAGTGCATCGATCTCGCAAACATGTCTACTTAACTCTGTTTTTGCCATGTCCAGTTTTCTGCCAAGTCTGAATCTGTTAATGAAACTTGCTATGTTTAAATGGGTGCCATCATGTTTTCTGTGCCCTTTTGGCTTATGGTCAGTAAGGGACTTCTGTTATATGTTTTGAGTAGATTCATGCCATGCCTTGCTTTGCTATGTTATGTTCCTATAGCATGTTGATATCTTGCTCTAAACATTGCTTCCCGATGTTAATTCCTGACATGTTGGTATTATCACTAAGTCTGTGAAGCTGATAACTTTTGCACTTTTGTCATGCTTGTTTGAACCTGCTATTTTGTGATTTAGCCGTATCTCAGTGTTCATCTTTTGTCAAGCATCTTGAGTGGATCACCTCCATGTGCTTTGTTGCTATGTTAGAGTGCAGTAGCTTAGTTTCTTGTTGCATTTTAGATGGCATCGTGCTGTTAATCGCAGATTGTGCCATTATTGTTTTGCTTGCCATTTGCAAACCGTGCATCCGATTTCAGCGATCTTTATATCGATTTCGACCGAAATCAACTAATTTTTCCAGCGGCGCTCTTGTTTTGCCAAGTTGAGGCCTGGTTCAATCTTTTCCTTCCGGAGCACGCATATGCATTGCATGTCACATCCCGCATATCATGCCATGTTTTGCATCATGTTGCTTGCGCATTGCACCGTGGTTGATTGTGTTTCCTTTGCTTGTGTTCTTGCTTTGGGTAGAGCCGGGAGACGAGTACGTGATCGAGGAACCCGTTGAGTACGCTTACGAGGATCAAGCTTACGTCAACTCGGAGAACTTTGCAGGCAAGATGACCATACCCTCGAAATCACTTCTATCTTTGCTTGCTAGTTGCTCGCTCTATTGCTATGCCTATGCCGCGATACCTACCACATGCTTTATCATGCCTCCCATATTTCCATGTCAAACCTCTAACCCACCTTGTCCTAGCAAACCGTTGTTTGGCTATGTTACCACTTTGCTCAGCCCCTCTTATAGCGTTGCTAGTTGCAGGTGAAGATTGGAGTTTGTTCCTTGTTGGAACATGTTTATTGTTGGGATATCATTATTATATCTTGTTTACTTTAATGCACCTATATACTTGGTAAAGGGTGGAAGGCTCGGCCTTATGCCTGGTGTTTTGTTCCACTCTTGCCGCCCTAGTTTCCGTCATACCGGTGTTATGTTCCTTGATTTTGCGTTCCTTACGCGGTTGGGTTATAATGGGAACCCCTTGACAGTTCGCCTTGAATAAAACTCCTCCAGCAAGGCCCAACCTTGGTTTTACCATTTGCCACCTAAGCCTTTTTCCCTTGGGTTCCGCGGACTCAAGGGTCATCTTTATTTTAAACCCCCGGGCCAGTGCTCCTCTGAGTGTTGGTCCAAACTAGAGTCCTTTGCAGCGCCCCCTCGGGGAAACTCGAGGTTTGGTTTTAGTTGTACGGAGCGCTCATCCGGTGTGCCCTGAGAACGAGATATGTGCAGCTCCTATCGGGATTTGTCGGCACATTCGGGCGGCTTTGCTGGTCTTGTTTTACCATTGTCGAGATGTCTTGTAACCGGGATTCCGAGTCTGATTGGGTCGTCCTGGGAGAAGGAATATCCTTCGTTGACCGTGAGAGCTTGTGATGGGCTAAGTTGGGACACCCCTGCAGGGATTTGAACTTTCGAAAGCCGTGCCCGCGGTTATGGGCAGATGGGAATTTGTTAATATCCGGTTGTAGAAAACTTGACACTTAACTTAATTAAAATGAATCAACCGCGTGTGTAGCCGTGATGGTCTCTTTTCGGCGGAGTCCGGGAAGAGAACACGGTCTCGTGTTATGCTTGAACGTAAGTAGTTCTAGGATCACTTCTTGATCATAGTTCTCGACCGTGCTTTGCCTTCTCTTCTCGCTCTCATTTGCGTAAGTTAGCCACCATATATGCTAGTGCTTGCTGCAGCTCCACCTCACTACCTTTTCCCTACCCATAAGCTTAAATAGTCTTGATCGCGAGGGTGTGAGATTGCTGAGTCCCCGTGACTCACAAATTACTTCCAAAACCAGATGCAGGTGCCGATGATGCCATTCCAGGGGATGCGACTGAACTCAAGTGGGAGTTCGATGAGGACTCAGGACGTTACTACGTTTCCTTTCCAGACGATCAGTAGTGGAGCCCAGTTGGGGCGATCGGGGATCTTATGCATTTGGGGTTGTCTTTATTTTGGTTCCGTAGTCGGACCTTGATTGTATTCTGGATGATGTAATGCTATATTTATGTATTGTGTGAAGTGGCGATTGTAAGCCAACTCTGTACCTCTTTCTTATTCAGTACATGGGATGTGTAAAGATTACCCCTCTTGCGACATGCCTACAATGCGGTTATGCCTCTAAGTCGTGCTCCGACACGTGGGAGATATAGCCGCATCGTGGGTGTTACAAGTTGGTAATCAGAGCCTTCCCCGACTTAGGAGCCCCCTGCTTGATCGAATCGCTGGCGTTGTTGAGTCTAGAAAAATGTTTTGAGTCTTTAGGATTATATATATCGGAGAGTAGGATTCTTTTTACTCCTCAGTCCCTTCGTCGCTCTGGTGAGGCATCCTGACGTAGAGTTTTGACTCTTCTCTTCTCAAATTTCACTAAAAAAATTTAGGATCACGCGGGTATCTTGGAATCGTTCCGATGGTTTTGTGACGAGAACATTGTTCTTGGTGCCTCCTGACATTTAGGGGTTGTGGCAGTGTCCCGGGGAGTTGAGCTCCGAGGTGTTGTCGTCACAATTTTATCGTTGCAGTTCTGGAATACCTGAGTTTCGCCGACATCGAAAATCTCTTTTATGCAGTTGTTGGTGAGATAACCTCGACGCCACCCAGTACTGGGGCGGGAGTTCGGGAGTATTGCCATAACTCGTATAACGGATGCTTTTCGAAGGTTGAGGTGAATGATTTCCGAAGGTTTCTTGGTTATGTGTTGAAGGATGGATGCAGCTGGATGTAGGATTTGCTAGTTTTGGGTGAGATATTATGCTTCCCCTGTATCCCCAACTCCTGATTGCATAACCGGAAAGTTTCGGGAGTTTCATAGGTGGGAATTCATGTAGCTCTAGTATTTCTTCCCCCAGATATTTGGTTTGTGATTGGGTAATCCTTTCCAATTATTTGTTCATGTCCGTACCTTGTTGTTTTATTCATTCATCTCTATCTAAGTGGCTTCTCAATTTATGGAAGTGTGATCATTTAATTTGGAATTCATTCGTTCATTCTTGTTCAAATGTTAAGGCTATATGTTGCAATTTCGATCCAGCTTGAATATATGTCTTTCAAGATGCTAACAGATGTCATCCTCTTCAGGATGGCTCCTCCAACGCATCAGAATTCGGAACCTCCGCCACCACCTCCACCTCCGGAGGCATGGCAAGATATCATGGCCGCCACCAACGCCAACACGCAGATGCTTTTGCAACTCTTGCAAGAGCGCAACCAAGGAAATCAAGGCCATGGCAACAATCAAACTTAGTTTGCTACCCTTAACCAGTTCCTCGCAAACCAGCCGAAGTCCTTCAGTAACTATGTCAAGGCCATAGACGCTGACGATTGACTCATGGATATCTGCAAACATTTTGAGTGTAGCAACGTCATGCCTGAGGACTTTGTCAAGTTTGCTTTGTTCCAACTCAAAGACCAAGCTGCTGAGTGGTATCAACAATACAAAGATTCTAGAGGAGGTCGTGTGATTACCTGGGATGATTTCCGCCAAGACTTCAAAGCTCACCACATTCCTCAAAGTGTTGTTGAGAGTAAGCGTGAGGAGTTCCGCAATCTGAAGCAAGGCAGCTTGTCTATTTACCAATTCAACATCCTGTTCCAGAGGCTCGCTCGCTTCGCCAAGCAAGACGTCCCTGACGAGAAGAGCATGATTTATCAATTCAGATGTGGCCTCAGAGAAGATCTGCAACTAGCTCTTGTGCTTTTTGAGCCAAAAAAGTATGATAAGTTCTACAACATGGCACTAAAGCAAGAGGCCGCTCAGATCAAGTGCGATGCATCTAAGAAGAGAGTCAGGGATGCAACTCCTTCTTCTTCTTCAACTCAAGTGGCAGCTAAGCAGCAAAAGTACTGGTTGCCTCCTCGTCCTCCGTTCCGTCAGCCTTACCAGCAGAAGAGCAAAGGTGGCAATGGATCTTCCCACCCACCCAACCCAGCCTTTCAGAACAAAGCTTCATCTCATGCTCCAAGGTTAAGTGCTCCGTATCACCGGCCGCTCTCAGAGGTTATGTGCAACAAGTGTCAGCAGAAGGGTCACTATGCAAACAAATGCTTCAACCAGAGGCGTCTTCCGCCTCCTCCTCCTGTGAGATCTGCCAGCAATGCAGTGGTCAAGCATAATCCCAAGCATGTCAAGGTTAACATGATGAACGCAGCTCAGGCAGAGGACTCGTCAGAAGTGATCATGGGTAATCTTCCAGTTAACTCTATTCTGGAAAAAGTTCTTTTTGATACTGGTGCATCGCATTGTTTCATTTCTAAACCTTTTGCATCAAAGTATGAGTGTGATTATCAACATTTGCCAAGAACTTTATCAATTGTGTCCCCGGGCAAGAAAATGTCATCTAATATCTGCTTCCCGAATGTTTCTATCGAGATGGGCGACTACAAATTCCTGGCTTCTCCAATTGTTCTTGGTGACTCGGATATTGATCTAATTCTCGGCATGGACTGGCTTTCTAAGCACAAGGCTCAACTTGATTGTGCTGCCAGGCAGATTCAATTGACACACTCGTCTGAGGATGTGATCGCCTTTGCCGCTCGTGATGATACCATTCGTCTGTTTTCTCTCAATGAAAAGGGCGAGTTGAATGCCATCTCTCAGATTCCGGTCGTTTGTGAATATCAAGACGTCTTTCCAGAAGAGCTTCCAGGAACGCCTCCTCACCGGCCAGTTGAATTCGTCATTGATCTTGAGCCTGGCACGGAACCTGTTTGCAAACGTTCTTACAAGCTTGGACCAGAAGAGTTGAAGGAGCTGAAGAAACAACTCGATATACAAGAGCGTATGGGTCTGATCCGACCAAGTTCTTCTCCATGGGGTTGTGGTGTTCTTTTTGTCAAGAAGAAGGATGGCACGGACCGACTTTGTGTCGACTACCGTCCATTGAACAAGAAGACCATAAAGAACAAGTACCCACTTCCCAACATCAATGAGCTTTTCGAACAACTCAAAGGTGCTCAAGTATTCTCCAAGCTTGACCTCCGTATGGGCTATCATCAGATTCGCATTCGTGAACAAGATATCCCCAAGACAGCATTCAGAACAAGCTATGGTTCCTATGAATACACTGTCATGTCTTTCGGCCTTGTCAATGCTCCTCCAACATTCTCTCGCATGATGAACTTCATCTTCAACCCTACACAAATGACTTCGTCTTGGTCTATCTCGATGACATTTTGGTCTTTTCCAAGAACAAGGAGGATCATGCCAAGCATTTGAGATTGGTGCTGGACAAACTCAGAGAACATCAGTTCTATGCGAAGTTTTCAAAGTGCGAGTTTTGGCTCGATGAGGTTCTCTACCTTGGGCATATCATCTCCGCCAAGGGCATAGCTATTAATCCCGAGAAGCTGTCTGCAATTGTGAATTGGGAACCGCCTCAGAATGTGAAGCAGCTCCGCAGCTTCCTTGGGCTCGCAAGCTATTGTCGAAGATTCGTTGAGAATTTCTCTAAGATCGCGAAGCCTCTTTCCAACCTCCTCCAGAAGCATGTGAAGTATGTCTGGACGCCTGAATGTGACATCGCTTTCAACACCCTCAAAGAGAAGTTAGTCACAGCTCCAGTTGTGACTCCTCCTGATGAATCCAAACCATTCGAGGTTTTCTGTGATGCTTCCCTGCAAGGTCTCGGTGTTGTGTTAATGCAAGAGAAGAAAGTTGTGGCCTATACCTCTCGCCAGTTGAAGCCCAACGAAAAGAACTACCCCACTCATGACCTCGAGTTGGCGGCAGTTGTCCATGCTCTTTTAACATGGAGACATCTCTTGTTGGGAAGGAAAGTGGACATCTTCACTGATCATAAGAGCCTCAAGTACATCTTCACTCAGCCCAACCTCAACCTCAGGCAGACTCGTTGGGTCGAAATGATTCAAGAGTATAATCCGAGTATTGAATATACTCCAGGCAAGGCCAATGTCATTGCTGACGCTTTGAGCAGGAAGGCTTACTGCAACAGTTTGATTCTCAAGCCCTTTCCAACCGGATCTTTGTGAAGCTTTCCGCAAACTTAATCTCCAAGTTGTTCCTCAAGGATTCCTTGCCAACCTCCAAGTCTCTCCTACTTTGGAAGATCAGATTTGTGAGGCTCAACTTCTTGATGCAATGGCGAAGAAGGTGAAGATTGGGATTGCCAAGAGCCAACCCAAGTACAAGTGCTATCGCCTTGATGACAAAGATACTCTATTCTTCGAGGATCGAATTGTTGTTCCTAAGGGTGACCTTCGTAAAGTCATTATGAACGAGGCTCACAATTCACTCCTATCTATTCATCCTGGAAGTACAAAGATGTACCATGACCTCAAGCAGTCGTATTGGTGGACTCGAATGAAGCGCGAGATTGCTCAGTTCGTGAATGAATGTGATGTCTGCAGAAGAGTGAAAGCAGAACACCAACGGCCAGCTGGTCTCCTCCAACCTCTTGCCATTCCAGAATGGAAGTTTGACCATATTGAGATGGACTTCGTGACTGGATTTCCCAAGTCCAAGCACGGAAATGATGCTACCTTTGTTGTCATCGACAAGCTCACTAAAGTGGCTCATTTTCTTCCTACCAAAGAATCTATCATGGCAGCTCAGTTGGCAGAGCTATATACCTCCAGGATTGTCTCCTTGCATGGCATTCCATAGTTGATATCTTCAGATCATGGAAGCATCTTTACCTCTAAGTTCTGGGATTCCTTCCAGAAGGCCATGGGCACCAACATTCGGTTCAGCACAGCCTTCCATCCTCAAACTAGTGGACAAGTCGAGCGAGTAAATCAAATTCTTGAAGATATGCTCAGGGCTTGTGTCATTTCCTTTCGGTATGAAGTGGGAAGATTGTCTTCCATATGCCGAGTTCTCCTACAACAACAGCTTCCAAGCGAGTTCGGGCAAGGCCCCATTTGAGATTCTCTATGGCAGAAAGTGTCGTACTCCTCTTAATTGGTCAGAGACTGGTGAACGCCAACTTCTTGGCAATGACTTGATCACAGAGGCTGAAGAAATGTGCAAAGTCATTTGTGAAAATCTCAAAGCCGCGCAATCGCGCCAGAAGAGTTACTATGATAGCAAGCATCGTGACTTGGCTTTCGAGATCGGAGACCATGTCTACCTCCGCGTCTCTCCAATGAAAGGTACTCGTCGCTTTGGTATCAAAGGGAAGCTTGCCCCTAGATACGTGGGTCCTTTCAAGATCATTGGCAAAAGAGGCGATCTCGCCTATCAACTTGAGCTTCCATCCAACTTTGCAAACATGCACGACGTGTTTCACGTGTCTCAGCTTCGCAAGTGTTTCAAGACTCCTGACCGCACCATCAACTTCGAAGAGATTGGTCTCCAAGAAGACATGTCTTATCATGATCATCTCGTTGCTATTCTTGAAGAAACTGAGCGCAAGACTCGCAACAAGTCCATCAAATTCCCGAAAGTGAAGTGGTCACATCATTCCGACCGGGAAGCCACCTGGGAACACGAGGACCACCTCCGATCCGAATATCCGGAGTTTTTCCAGTCCTAGATCTCGGGACGAGATCCTTTCATAGTGGTGGAGTGTTGTAACACCCTGGATGTAATTTACCATATTTGTATTCCAACTCTTGCCATTTTCGGCTCTAAGTTATAATATTCCCTCGTGGTTGGGTTTTGTCTTCATTTTGCATTTTGTCCATGTCATGCATCTCATATCATGTCATCATGTGCATCGCATTTGCATATGTGTTCGTCTCATGCATCCGAGCATTTTCCCCGTTGTCCGTTTTGCGATCCGACACTCATATGTCCTCCAGCGTCCCTTTTTGCCTCTCTTCGTGTGCGGGTGTTAAACGTTCTCGGATTGGACCGAGATTTGCCAAGCGGCCTTGGTACCCTACCGGTAGACCGCCTGTCGTGCCATTTGGAGTCCGTTTGATACTCCAATGGTTAACCAAGGAACCGTAAAGGCTTCGTGTGTGTTGCAGCCCAACACCCCTCCAAAGTGGCCCAAAAAACCCAGCTAAACCCCCTCCACCCTCTCGGCCGTCCGATCACGATCACATGGCCAAAAATCGCACCTCTTTTGGACTCTCCTAACTCTCAGAATATATAAATAGGTGCCCCCTCCTCCATTTTCGCGGACGAAACCCTAATTTTCTTCCCTGCCGCCGCCGGACGTTTATCCCCCCATCGCCGGACGTGTCCGCTCCCCCTCCACCGCTACGTGTCGCTTTCCCATTCGTCGGGGCAGCCGCGCCCACTTCGCCCGTGCCGCCGCCCACGCCGGCCCACCGGGGCCCAGGCGGGGCCCTCCCGGCCCGTCCGCGCCACCCGAGCATCCCTGGCTCACGCGCGAGCTCCGCCGCCGCCCGCTCCCGCGACGGCCGCCGTCTCCCGGAGCCTCCGTCGCCGTTCTTCGCTCCGGCCGCCGCCGCCTCCCGCGTCGCCGACCACCGCGCGGGAGTCGCGCTACCCGGATCCGGCCTCCCCGGCCCCCAATCCGCCGTCCTCTACTCCGGCCCCAAGCTCCGGCGACTCGGATCCACAAGCTCCGGCGACCACCGCGACCTCCCTCCCCGACGAACCTCGGTTCACATGCAGCGCCAGATCCAGATCTAAAAGAAGGGTTGACCTCATTTTTTTCCTAAGTCATTTTCTGCTACATTCTGGAGCCATGTTCAACATGCCATAACTTCATCGCGGTAGCTCCATTTTTCATGCATGATATATCAAATTGTTCATCATGATGTGCTCTTCATTTTGTTCCATTGTGCCATGCTTGTTTGAGGTCATCTTGATGCCTAAAACGCTGTTGCAAGAGTGCTATAAAATGTTAGTTTTTTATTCTTATCAGATTATGAGCATTTGTCATTTTTGCCATGTTTATTGTGTGCCTCCTATGAACTTGAGCCCTACATGTGTTTTGGGCTATGCCATGCCATCTTTACAAGGGTGTATGCCATGTATTTTTGTGATTAATGTGGTGACTAGCACAAGCATGAAAAGTAGCTCTCGTGATGTTGCTGATTTCAGGGACTTAGAATTTCACTGTCTTTTCCCTGATGCTATTTTTATGCCATGTATTCATGTTGCTACAGAGTGATCCATGCTTCTTTTGAGTATGTTCAGTAAGAATGATTTGAGCATATGGTTATGCTCTATCAATCCATGTCTTTGTTTGAATTTATGGAGTACACTAGCATGACTCAAGCTTGCTCTACTTTTGCTATAAAATGTTCCTGGCAGATTGTTTACGTGTTAATCAATTTTGCCGAGGTTGTTGTAGTTGATCCATGCATGCTATGAACTTGTTCTTGCTTTGCTTGGCTTCATGATCATGTATTCTTGCTGGGTGTATTCTTAGTTTGTCATGCAATGCCTTGTGGTGAGTGCATCGAGCTCGCAAACATGCCTACTTAACTCTGTTTTTGCCATTTCCAGTTTTCCGCTAAGTCTGAATCTGTTAACGAAACTTGCTATGTTTACATGGGTGCCATCATGTTTTCTGTGCCCTTTTGGCTTATGGTCAGTAAGGGACTTTTGTTATATGCTTTGAGTAGATTCATGCCACGCCTTGCTTTGCTATGTTATGTTCCTGTAGCATGTTGATATCTTGCTCTAAACATTGCTTCCCGATGTTAATTCCTGACATGTTGGTATTATCACTAAGTCTGTGAAGCTGATATCTTCTCCACTTTTGTCATGCTTGTTTGAACCTGCTATTGTGTGATTTAGCCGTAGCTTAGTGTTCATCTTTTGTCAAGAATCTTGAGTGGATCACTGCCATGTGCTTTGTTGCTATGTTAGAGTGCAGTAGCTTAGTTTCTTGTTGCATTTTAGATGGCATCGTGCTGTTAATCGCAGATTTGTGCCATTATTGTTTTGCTTGCCATTTGCAAACCATGCATCCGATTCCGGCGATCTTTATATCGATTTCGACCGAAATCAACTCATCTTTCCAGTGGCACTCTTGTTTTTCCAAGTTGAGGTCTTGTTGAATATTTTCCTTCTGGAGCACGCATATGCATTGCATATCACATCCCGCATATCATGCCATGTTTTGCATCATGTTGCTTGCGCATTGCACCATGGTTGATTGTGTTTCCCTTGCTTGTGTTCTTGCTTTGGTTAGAGCCGAGAGACGAGAACGTGATCGACGAACCCGTTGAGTACGCTTACGAGGATCAAGCTTACGTCAACTCGGAGAACTTTGCAGGCAAGATGACCATACCCTCGAAATCACTTATATCTTTGCTTGCTAGTTGCTCGCTCTATTGCTATGCCTATGTCGCGATACCTACCACCTGCTATTTCATGCCTCCCATATTGCCATGTCAAACCTCTAACCCACCTTGTCCTAGCAAACCGTTGTTTGGCTATGTTACCGCTTTGCTCAGCCCCTCTTATACGTTACTAGTTGCAGGTGAAGATTGGAGTTTGTTCCTTGTTGGAACATGTTTATTGTTGGGATATAATTATTATATCTTGTTTACTTTAATGCACCTATATACTTGGTAAAGGGTGGAAGGCTCCGCCTTATGCCTGGTGTTTTGTTCCACTCTTGCCGCCCTAGTTTCCATCATACCGGTGTTATGTTCCTTGATTTTCCATTCCTTACGCGGTTGGGTTATAATGGGAACCCCTTGACAGTTCGCCTTGAATAAAACTCCTCCAGCAAGGCCCAACCTTGGTTTTACCATTTTCCACCTAAGCCTTTTTCCCTTGGGTTCCGCGGACTCAAGGGTCATCTTTATTTTAAACCCCCGGGCATGTGCTCCTCTGAGTGTTGGTCCAAACTAGAGTCCTTTGCAGCGCCCCCTCGGGGAAACTCGAGGTTTGGTTTTAGTTGTACGCAGCGCTCATCCGGTGTGCCCCGAGAACGAGATATGTGCGACTCCTATCGGGATTTGTTGGCACATCGGGCGGCTTTGCTGGTCTTGTTTTACCATTGTCCAGATGTCTTGTAACTGGGATTCCGAGTCTGATCGGGTCTTCCTGGGAGAAGGAATATCCTTCATTGACCGTGAGAGCTTGCGATGGGCTAAGTTGGGACACCCCTCCAGGGATTCGAACTTTCGAAACCCGTGCCCGCGGTTATGGGCAGATGGGAATTTGTTAATGTCTGGTTGTAGAGAACTTGACACTTAACTTAATTAAAATGCATCAACCGCGTGTGTAGCCGTGATGGTCTCTTTTCGGTGGAGTCTGGGAAGAGAACACGGTCTCGTGTTATGCTTGAACGTAAGTAGTTCTAGGATCACTTCTTGATCATTTATCGACTGTCCTTTGCTCCTCTTCTCGCTCTCATTTGTGTATGTTAGCCATCATATATGCTAGTGCTTGCTGCAGCTCCACCTAACTACCTTTCCCTACCCATAAGCTTAAATAGTCTTGATCATGAGGGTGTGAGATTGCTGAGTCCCTGTGACTCACATATTACTTCCAAAACCAGATGCGGGTGTCGATGATGCCATTCCAGGGGATGCGACTGAACTCAAGTGGGAGTTCGACGAGGACTCGGGATGTTACTATGTTTCCTTTCCAGACGATCAGTAGTGGAGCCCAGTTGGGGCGATCAGGGATCTTATGCATTTGGGGTTGTCTTTATTTTGGTTCCGTAGTCGGACCTTGATTGTATTCTGGATGATGTAATGCTATATTTATGTATTGTGTGAAGTGGCGATTGTAAGCCAACTCTGTACCTCTTTCTTATTCAGTACATGGGATGTGTAAAAATTACCCCTCTTGCGACATGCCTACAATGCGGTTATGCCTCTAAGTCGTGCTCCAACACGTGGGATATATAGCCGCATCGTGGGTGTTACAAACCCATAGCCATGTGATGGTCGTGTAGAAGAGATGCGCGAAGTCTTTGCGCGAAGGGAGCGGTTGTAAGGACAATCCACGGGATCCCAAGTCATCATTGCTTCCTAGAGCTTGTTTTGTCAACTGATGGGATTGTGAGGTTGACAAGTATTCATGGGTACCTACACAAAAGAGACACAAACGAAAGAATGTGTGTGCATGGTAAATGTACACATCATCCATCATGATGTGTATGTGCATGTGTGAGTTAGCACAAGATAAGCATCGCTCAAAGAAATTTGATGCATGGTATAAGAACATGTCATCCATCATGAAAGAATAGTTATTGTGTATGACACGATGGGGATGCAAATTTAACATACACGTATATGGCACATCAATAGCATGTTTATTCATGAGGAGCATATGGTGCACACAAGTAGTGGGATCATGCAATGGATAGGATGAATCAAAATCTCCTAAAATGTATGAGGAAACTATGGGGGTCTCCTCACGAGCAATATCGGAAACATCATATGGAGAATATGAACAACATCAAAAACAATGCATATCCGAAGCTAGGTGGTCATGGCATGGCATATGAGATAAATGATGCAAAGGGAGCATATCAATATCATCACAAAAAAAACAAATGCCAATAACCATGGGCTTGTCATCTATGCCATATGTGCAAATTGGATTAATTTTAAGGGCATATGCATAGTCACTACGATGAGATTGCAAACATGACATATTGTTGATCTCATGCATAGCATATGACAAGTCAAGCGGATTGTCAAACATGATGTGACCTAGAGAATTGTCACAAGAAATCATATGTAACATGGCATCACAACTAGGCAATTCAACATGCTCATCATCATAGTCATCATAAAGTGGTAAGTCATGACATGAGGAAGTCGCACTAGCATGAAGCATGGGAATAGGTGGATCAACATCATGCCAGCAATCAATGTCAAGAATGTCCACTAGTGGGACAAGAGCATCACCTTCACCTTTGTTACCTTGTTCATTCCACTCAAGTGGTGTAGGTGAGGTGGTAAATACCAAATGGTGGTCATCTTCATCTTGATGGAACCATGTGGGGGTGCATCATATTCCACCATGGCCATCGTCTTGTCCAAAGGAAGGATGAAGTCGTCGAGGATCGGCGCGTCATCACATATGTTACCTAGCAACAAATGAGAAGACACAATAGAGGTAGAGGTTAAGTTGTCAGAAATCGAAATGGCCTCATATGCCTCATCAACTATCTCACTCTCTCTATGTGGTGGTTCACTCACTCCCTCAAGGTAGGTGCACTCAAACTCACATATGGTGGAGTCACTCAAATTACTCAAGTGGTGGTGGTGGCTCTCCTCACATGGGAATTGGGGCAACTCATGAGATATGGGGCTAGTGGTGAAGTCACTCTCAATCTCAATATGGTGGCTAAAGTCACTCAAGTCATCGTACGTCACCGTGGTCGAAGGGAGAATCCCATGCTCAACCGTCTTGTAGTCGTCGCCGTGGATGAAGGCCGAAGATGGCACATCATCACTCTCGCCTACTAAGATGGAAGCATCATCCTTGCTCGTCACCATGTCGCTTGCCTCCAAAGCTTGGTCCTCGAAGGTCTCCTTAGTCGTACTCGTTGCCGCACCATCTTGAAAAAGAGTCATGGAGGACTCGGCATCATCAATGCCACAAAGAGGGATGGCGGTGAAGTCGAACTTGGGAGGATCGTCTTGGAGCTCATCGGGCTTGGACATCTTGGTGCTACTATCCTCATGCTCGTGGTCATAGAGCTTGGTCGCCGCGAAGTGTGCTTGGGGTGGAGAAGCCTTGGCCTTCATGAGTTCTTGTTTCGCCTTGAGAGCACCAATGTAGTTGTCGTGGAGGGACTTGTAGTTCTCGAGGAAGATAGTCTTGGAGATGTCGTTGTTCAATCCCATCATGAAGTGGAACTTCATTGACATGGGGCCATCCACGCCGGCACGTCTCAAGGCATGCTTCATCTCCTTGAAGTACTCGTCGATGGACTTGGATCCTTGGATGGTGTTCTCCAATTGGCGTAGAAGTTGTTCCGTGTAGGTTGGAGGCACGAACTCTCACTGCATAGCTTTCTTCATCTTGGGCCAACTCATGTCGTAGCTCTCCAAAGGTGTGTGAAGCCACCATGTGGACGCGTAGTCGTGGAAATTTCTTGAGGCACACTTCACTTGATCTTCGGGAGGGACTTGATGTAGCTTGAGGTAGTTGTCCATCAAACGCTCCCACTCGAGATACTCCTCGGGTTCTAGAGTCCCATAGAAAGGAATCTCGTTTTTGGTGTCGAGGTCGTAGCAGCTCGAGGGAGTAGTGGACTTGAGCTCGTGGAGTAGGCGAAGATGACGTACGTCCGAAGGCGAAGATGCCTTGAAGTTACTTGGCGAAGATGCCAAAGGTGTTGAAGGAGCCGCAGCCTTGTAGTCGAAGTTGCTGTACTGTATGGCCCGTGCGCACGGGGGTGCTGGAGGCCGTGTGCACGGGGTCCCGTGTGCACGGGGGTCGAGGGCCCGTGTGCACGGGGGTGGCAAAGAAGCCAACTCTCGTCTAGTAGGTTGCTCTTCATGGTCTTGTCGATGTCGATGCTTGTGTGTACTTGCCGTAGATGGTAGCTCGGGAGTCTTTGCACTTGAGCGTCTTCTCGAAGATGAGGAAGACCGCTTGCGGTTCTTGATGAGGGCCTTGAGCTCCTCCATTTGCTTGTCCATCTTGGCGTCGATGACGTTCTTCATAGCATCGAACTCCTTGTCGTGGTTGTAGACCGGAGATGATATGCTTTGCCTATCCATCACAAGACTCAAGAAAAGGTGAGTAGGAAATGAGATAAACAATACCAAGCTACCTTTTCCCAAAGTTGAGGATGTATCTCGTATCACTCAATGTGAGATGAAAGAATAGTGGAATTGGTACCGGACTTGTTCACTCACACCTACAAGTAAAAGCTTATCGAGTGGCTTGGTTAGGACAAGTGGCACAAATTTCATGCAAATTGAAGTCCAAGATATTGTAAATGTTGAAATAAATCCAAATGACTCAAAATGCAAAGCAAGTGATCACAAATATAGAGGAGGGCAATTAAGAAACACACACGGTGGGATAATGGGGCTTGTGCAACTATAGGGATGAGCAAGACAAAATTGCCTAACGAAGACTAAGCTCGTGTTGCACAAACACTAGGAGAGCACTAGCTTGATTGCACACTTGGGCACGATTCACCACTTGGCACCAACCTATATGTATGCAAGCAAAATGTTTCCTATTCCATGTATCCTCATGCACAAGTATCTCTTATCATGCTCAACTCTTTGCTTATAAGCTTATGATCATTCTCTTTCTTGCGTAAAAGTTTTTTTTCTCTTCCTTTCCACTTTTCTTATTGAGCCTCAACCACAAATATGGGACAAGTATCACAAGAGATGCACGGGAGTAAACAATGGCACTATATGATATAACCAATGATGCAACAATATGATATTGTATCACTATGGTGCACAAGTTTTCGCGAAGCCCGGCAATACTCGGATAGCTAGTCTCAAATAGGTATGAAGGTATGCGCAAAGATGGTGGGGCTATCAAGATGTAATGTCAAGGAAGGAAAAGTTTATGACGGAATGCATACCTTTGTCACACTTAATCTTTCACGAAGTCGGGGGTAACCGGCCTTGCTTCCGGTTGAAGATGGTCTCAAAGGATGGATGGTCGTCGTCGATGTGGAATCTCGTGGTGGATGTAGTCGATGGAACGATACAAGTCACCAGTGGTGGATGAAGATGTAACCATCCCCAAGTAGCCGAAACACCTTGGGAGACTCAAATCACAACTCAAACAACCACAAATACCAAAGGAACCAAAATGGGTTAGTTGGTGGAATTTGTATGTGGTGGTGCGGAAGTTATGGCGGAGCCTATGCAAAAGATGCAAAAATGGAGAAATTTTTGTTGGGAAACGTAGTAATTTCAAAAAAAATCCTACGCACACGTAAGATCATGGTGATGCATAGCAAAGAGAGGGGAGAGTGTTGTCTACGTACCCTCGTAGACCGTTCGCGGAAGCGTTATATCAACGCGGTAGATGTAGTCGTACGTCTTCACGCCCGACCGATCCAAGTACCAAAAGCCCGGCACCTCTGAGTTCTGCACACGTTCGACTCGGTGACGTCCTCGCCTTCTCGATCCAGCAAGAGGGGCGAAGTAGTAGATGAGTTCCGGCAGCATGACGGCGTGGTGACGGTGTTGGTGAAGAACAATCTCCGCAGGGCTTCGCCTAAGCACTATGAAAACTATGACGGAGGATAAACTACAGGGGACGGGGTTGCCAGCACACGGCTTGGTGTTTCTTCATCTCTCTTTGGTGCTAGCCCTACCCCTCTATTTATATGTTGAGCCCTAGGGTCGAAACTTGGAGTAAAAGCCTCCTCAAAGTCGGTTTCACCCGAAAGGCAAGAGTCCTTCTCGGACTCCAGGGCTAGACGCCAGGGTTCCTGGTGTCTAGCCTCTGGTCTCCGCAAAACTTCCTTTTGCACTTTCCAAAAGCCTCGTGGGCTTTCCCCTTTGGCCCAGATAAAGTGTTCTTGTGCCCAAACATTTCGGGAAACATCCGGAACCCCTTCCGGTGAATTCTGGAACCCTTCCGGAGATCAAACACTACTATCCACATATCAATCTTTACTTCCGGACCATTCCAGAGTTCCTCGTCATATCTATGATCTCATCCAAAACTCCGAACAACATTCAGTCACCAACATACATAACTCATAGTACTATATCGTCAACGAACGTTAAGCGTGCAGACCCTACGGGTTCGAGAACTATGTAGACATGACTGAGACACCTCTCTTGTCAATAACCAATAGCGGGACCTGGATACCCATATTGGCTCCTACATACTCTACGAAGATCTTTATCGGTCAGACCGCATAACAACATACGTTGTTCCCTTTGTCATCGGTATGTTACTTGCCCGAGATTCGATCGTCGGTATCTCAATACCTAGTTCAATCTCTTTACCGGCAAGTCTCTTTACTCGTTCCGTAATACATCATCCCGCAACTAACTCATTAGTTGCAATGCTTGCAAGGCTTATAGTGATGTGCATTACCAAGAGGTCCCAGAGATACCTCTCCGACAATCAGAGTGAAAAATCCTAATCTCGAAATACTCCAACCCAACAAGTACCTTTGGAGACACCTGTAGAGCACCTTTATAATCACCCAGTTACGTTGTGACGTTTGGTGGCACACAAAGTGTTCCTCCGGTAAACGGGAGTTGCATAATCTCATAGTCATAGGAACATGTATAAGTCATGAAGAAAGCAATAGCAACAAACTAAACGATCAAGTGCTATGCTAATGGAATGGTCAATCACATCATTCTCCTAATGATGTGATCCCGTTAATCAAATGACAACTCATGTCTATGGTTAGGAAACATGACCATCTTTGATCAACGAGCTAGTCAGATAGAGGCATACTAGTGACACTCTGTTTGTCTATGTATTCACACGTGTATTATGTTTCCGGTTAATACAATTCTAGCATTAATAATAAACATTTATCATGATATGAGGAAATAAATAATAACTTTGTTATTGCCTCTAGGGCATATTTCCTTCAGTCGCCCACTTGCACTAGAGTCAATAATCTAGTTCACATCGCCATGTGATTTAACATCAATAGTTCACATCACCATGTGATTAACACCCATAGTTCACATCGACATGTGACCAACACCCAAAGGGTTTACTAGAGTCAATAATCTAGTTCACATCGCTATGTGATTAACACCCAAAGAGTACTGAGGTGTGATCATGTTTTGCTTGTGAGAGAAGTTTAGTCAACGGGTCTGCCACATTCAGATCCGTAAGTATTTTGCAAATTTCTATGTCAACAATGCTCTGCATGGAGCTACTCTAGCTAATTGCTCCCACTTTCAATATGTATCCAGATTGAGACTTTAGAGTCATCTGGATCAGTGTCAAAACTTGCATCGACGTAACCCTTTACGACGAACCTTTTGTCACCTCCATAATCGAGAAACATATCCTTATTCCACTAAGGATAATTTTGACCAATGTCCAGTGATCTACTCCTAGATCACTATTGTACTCCCTTGCCAAACTCAGGGCAGGGTATACAATAGGTCTGGTACACAACATGGCATACTTTATAGAACCTATGGCTGAGGCATAGGGAATGACTTTCATTCTCTCTCTATCTTCTGCCGTGGTCGGGTTTTGAGTCTTACTCAACTTCACACCTTGTAACACAGGCAAGAACTCCTTCTTTGACTGTTCCATTTTGAACTACTTCAAAATCTTGTCAAGGTATGTACTCATTGAAAAACTTATCAAGCGTCTTGATCTATCTCTATAGATCTTGATGCTCAATATGTAAGCAGCTTCACCGAGGTCTTTCTTTGAAAAACTCCTTTCAAACATTCCTTTATGCTTTGCAGAATAATTCTACATTATCTCCGATCAACAATATGTCATTCACATATACTTATCAGAAATGTTGTAGTGCTCCCACTCACTTTCTTGTAAATACAGGCTTCACCGCAAGTCTGTATAAAACTATATGCTTTGATCAACTTATCAAAGCGTATATTCCAACTCCGAGATGCTTGCACCAGTCCATAGATGGATCGCTGGAGCTTGCATATTTTGTTAGTACCTTTAGGATTGACAAAACCTTCTGGTTGCATCATATACAACTCTTCTTTAATAAATCCATTAAGGAATGCAGTTTTGTTTATCCATTTGCCAGATTTCATAAAATGCGGCAATTGCTAACATGATTCGGACAGACTTAAGCATAGATACGAGTGAGAAACTCTCATCGTAGTCAACACCTTGAACTTGTCGAAAACCTTTTTGCGACAATTCTAGCTTTGTAGATAGTAACACTACTATCAGCGTCCGTCTTCCTCTTGAAGATCCATTTAATCTCAATGGCTCGCCGATCAATGGGCAAGTCAATCAAAGTCCATACTTTGTTCTCATACATGGATCTCATCTCAGATTTCATGGCCTCAAGCCATTTCGCGGAATCTGGGCTCATCATCGCTTCCTCATAGTTCGTAGGCTTCGTCATGGTCAAGTAACATGACCTCCAGAACAGGATTACCGTACCACTCTGGTGCGGATCGCACTCTACTTTACCTACGAGGTTCGGTAGCAACTTGATCTGAAGTTACATGATCATCATCATTAGCTTCCTCACTAATTGGTGTAGTAGTCACAGAAACATATTTCTGTGATGAACTACTTTCCAATAAGGGAGCAGGTACAGTTACCTCATCAAGTTCTACTTTCCTCCCACTCACTTCTTTCAAGAGAAACTCCTTCTCTAGAAAGGATCCATTCTCAGCAACAAATATCTTGCCTTCGGATCTGTGATAGAAGGTGTACCCAACAGTTACTTTTGGGTATCCTATGAAGATGCACTTCTCCGACTTGGGTTTGAGCTTATCAAGATGAAACTTTTTCACATAAGCATTTCAACCCCAAACTTTAAGAAACGACAGCTTAGGTTTCTCACTAAACCATAGTTCATACGGTGTCGTCTCAACGGATTTAGATGGTGCCCTTTTTAATGTGAATGCAGCTGTCTTTAATGCATAACCCCAAAACGATAGTGGTAAATCGGTAAGAGACATCATAGATTGCACTATATCAAATAAAGTACGGTTATGATGTTCAGACACACCATTACGCTGTGGTGTTCCAGGTGGCGTGAGTAGTGAAACTATTTCACATTGTTTTAACTGAAGGCCAAACTCGTAACTCAAATATTTTACTTCTGCGATCATATCGTAGAAACTTTTATTTTTGTTACGATGATTCTCCACTTCACTCTGAAATTCTTTGAACTTTTCAAATATTTCAGACTTGTGTTTCATCAAGTAGATATACTCATATCTGCTCAAATCATCTGTGAAGATCAGAAAATAATGATACCTGTCGCGAGCCTCAATATTCATCGGACCACATACATCAGTATGTATGATTTCCAACAAATCTATTGCTCGCTCCATTGTTCTGGAGAACAGAGTTTTAGTCATCTTGCCCATGAGGCATGGTTCGCAAGCATCAACTGATTCATAATCAAGTGATTCCAAAAGCCCATCAGCATGGATTTTCTTCATGCGCTTTACACCAATATGACCTAAACGGCAGTGCCACAAATAAGTCGCACTATCATTATTAACTTTGCATCTTTTGGCTTCAATATTATGAAAATGTGTATCACCACGATCGAGATCCAACAAACCATTTTCATTGGGTGTATGACCATAGAAGGTTTTATTCATGTAAACAGAACAACAATTATTCTCTAACTTACATGAATAACCATATTGCAATAAACATGATCCAATCATATTTATGCTCAACGCAAACACCAGATAACATTTATTTAGGTTCAACACTAATCCAGAAAGTATAGGGAGTGTGCGATGATGATCATATCAATCTTGGAACGACTTCCAACACACATCGTCACTTCACCCTTAACTAGTCTCTGTTTATTTTGCAACTCCCATTTCGAGTTACTACTCTTTAGCAACAGAACCAGTATCAAATACCAATGGGTTGCTATAAACACTAGTAAAGTACACATCAATAACATGTATATCAAATATATCTTTGTTTACTTTGCCATCCTTCCTATCCACCAAATACTTGGGGTAGTTCCGCTTCTAGTGACTAGTCCCTTTGCAGTAGAAGCACTCAGTTTCAGGCTTAGGTCCATACTTGGGTTTCTTCACTTGAGTAGCAACTTGTTTGCCGTTCTTCTTGAAGTTCCCCTTCTTCCCTTTACCCTTTATCTCGAAACTAGTGGTCTTGTCAATCATCAACACTTTATGTTTTTCTTGATTTCTACCTTCGCTGATTTTTGCATCGCGGAGAGCTTGGGAATTGTTTTCATCATCCCTTGCATATCATAGTTCATAACGAAGTTCTACTAACTTGGTGATGGTGACTAGAGAATTCTGTCAATCACTATTTTATCTGAAAGATTAACTCCCACTTGATTCAAGCAATTGTAGTACCCAGACAATCTGAGCACATGCTCACTGCTTGAGCTATTCTCCTCCATCTTTTAGCTATAGAACTTGTTGGAGACTTGATATCTCTCAACTCGGGTATTTGCTTGAAATATTAACTTCAACTCCTGGAACATCTCATATGGTCCATGACGTTCAAAACATCTTTGAAGTCCCGATTCTAAGTTGTTTAAGCATGGTGCACTAAACTATCAAGTAGTCATCATATTGAGCTAGCTAAACGTTCATAACATCTGCATCTGCTCCTTGCAATAGGTTTGTCACCTAGCGGTGCATCAAGGACATAATTCTTCTGTGCAGCAATGAGGATAAACCTCATATCATGGATCCAATCCGCATCATTGCTACTAACATCTTTCAACTTAGTTTTCTCTAGGAACATATCAAAAATAAAACAGGGGAGCTAAACACGAGCTATTGATCTATAATATAGATATGCTAATACTACCAGGACTAAGTTCATGATAAATTTAAGTTCAATTAATCATATTACTTAAGAACTCCCACTTAGATAGACATCCCTCTAATCCTCTAAGTGATCATGTGATCCATATCAACTAAACCATCACCGATCATCACGTGAAATGGAGTAGTTTTCAATGGTGAACATCACTATGTTGATCATATCTACTATATGATTCACGCTCGACCTTTTAGTCTCAATGTTCCGAGGCCATATCTGCATATGCTAGGCTCGTCAAGTTTAACCTGAGTATTCTGCATGTGCAAAACTGGCTTGCACCCTTTGTAGATGGACGTAGAGCTTATCACACCCGGTCATCACGTGGTATCTGGGCACGACGAACTTTGGCAACGGTGCATACTCAGGGAGAACACTTTTATCTTGAAATTTAGTGAGAGATCATCTTATAATGCTACCGTCAAACAAAGCAAGATAAGATGCATAAAAGATAAACATCACATGCAATCAATATAAGTGATATGATATGGCCATCATCTTCTTGTGCTTGTGATCTCCATCTCCGAAGCACCGTCATGATCACCATCGTCACCGGCGTGACACCTTGATCTCCATCATAGCATCATTGTTGTCTCGCCAATCTTATGCTTCTACGACTATCGCTACCGCTTAGTGATAAAGTAAAGCATTACAGGGCGATTGCATTGCATACAATAAAGCGACAACCATATGGCTCCTGCCAGTTGCCGATAACTCGGTTACAAAACATGATCATCTCATACAACAACTTATATCTCATCACGTCTTGACCATATCACATCACAACATGCCCTGCAAAAATAAGTTAGACGTCCTCTACTTTGTTGTTGCAAGTTTTACGTGGCTGCTACGGGCTTAGCAAGAACCGTTCTTACCTACGCATCAAAACCACAATGATAGTTTGTCAAGTTGGTGCTGTTTTAACCTTCGCAAGAACCAGGCGTATCCACACTCGATTCAACTAAAGTTGGAGAAACGGACACCCGCCAGCCACCTGTGTGCAAAGCACGTCGGTTGAACCAGTCTCGTGTAAGCATACGCGTAATGTCGGTCCGGGCCGCTTCATCCAACAATACCGCCGAACCAAAGTATGACATGCTGGTAAGCAGTATGACTTATATCGCCCACAACTCACTTGTGTTTTACTCGTGCACAACATCAACGCATAAAACCTAGGCTCTGATACCACTATCGGGAAACGTAGTAATTTCAAAAAAATTCCTACGCACACGCAAGATCATGGTGATGCATAGCAACGAGAGGGGAGAGTGTTGTCTACATACCCTCGTAGACCGTTCACGGAAGCGTTATATCAACGCGGTTGATGTAGTCGTACGTCTTCACGTCCGACCGATCCAAGTACCGAAAGCACGGCACCTCCGAGTTCTGCACACGTTCGGCTCGGTGACGTCCTCGCCTTCTCGATCCAGCAAGAGGGGCGAAGTAGTAGATGAGTTCCGGCAGCACGACGGCGTGGTGACGGTGTTGGTGAAGAACAATCTCCGTAGGGCTTTGCCTAAGCACTACGAAAACTATGACGGAGGATAAACTAGAGAGGACGGGGTTGCCGGCACACGGCTTGGTGTTTCTTCATCTCTCTTTGGTGCTAGCCCTACCCCTCTATTTATATGTTGAGCCCTGGGGTCGAAACTTGGAGTAAAAGCCTCCTCAAAGTCGGTTTCACCCGAAAGGCAAGAGTCCTTCTCGGACTCCAGGGCTAGACGCCAGGGTTCCCAGCGTCTAGCCCCTAGACGCCAGGGTTCCTGGCGTCTAGCCTCTGGTCTCCGCAAAACTTCCTTTTGCACTTTCCAAAAGCCTCGTGGGCTTTCCCCTTTGGCCCAGATAAAGTGTTCTTGTGCCCAAACATTTCGGGAAACATCCGGAACCCCTTCCGGTGAATTCCGGAACCCTTCCGGAGATCAAACACTACTATCCACATATCAATCTTTACTTCCGGACCATTCCAGAGTTCCTCGTCATATCTGTGATCTCATCCAAAACTCCGAACAACATTCGGTCACCAACATACATAACTCATAGTACTATATCGTCAATGAACGTTAAGCATGCGGACCCTACGGGTTCGAGAACTATGTAGACATGACCGAGACACCTCTCTTGTAAATAACCAATAGCGGGACCTAGATGCCCATATTGGCTCCTACATACTCTACGAAGATCTTTATCGGTCAGACCGCATAACAACATACGTTGTTCCCTTTGTCATCGGTATGTTACTTGTCCGAGATTCGATCGTCGGTATCTCAATACCTAGTTCAATCTCGTTACCGACAAGTCTATTTACTCGTTACGTAATACATCATCCCGCAAGTAACTCATTAGTTGCAATGCTTGCAAGGCTTATAGTGATGTGCATTACCGAGTGGGCCCAGAGATACCTCTCCGACAATCGGAGTGACAAATCCTAATCTCGAAATACGCCAACCCAACAAGTACCTTTGGAGACACCTGTAGAGCACCTTTATAATCACCCAGTTACGTTGTGACGTTTGGTGGCACACAAAGTGTTCCTACGGTAAACGGGAGTTGCATAGTCTCATAGTCATAGGAACATGTATAAGTCATGAAGAAAGCAATAGCAACAAACTAAACGATCAAGTGCTATGCTAACGGAATGGGTCAAGTCAATCACATCATTCTCCTAATGATGTGATCCCGTTAATCAAATGACAACTCATGTCTATGGTTAGGAAACATAACCATCTTTGATCAACGAGCTAGTCAAATAGAGGCATACTAGTGACACTCTGTTTGTCTATGTATTCACACATGTATTATGTTTCCGGTTAATACAATTCTAGCATGAATAATAAACATTTATCATGATATAAGAAAATAAATAATAACTTTCTTATTGACTATAGGGCATATTTCCTTCAATTTTGATGGAGGCAAATGGTGGTAAAACCAAGATGAGCAGCTCGGGCACGTCGCTAGCTTTTCAACGAGCCAAAGAACACCCAAATCGGAGTTCGGGAGTGGAAGTTATGGGAAAAACATGAAATGCTCGCAGCTGCTGTAGGTGGGCCATGCGCACGGGGTCCAGGGCCCATGGACACGAGGTCTCGTGTGCACGGTAAACGTACTGAGGACACGGGGTCACCAAAGACTGCGCGGGGGCCCATGGGCATGGGGTGGGGAGCCCGTGGGCATGGGGTAGGCGGAAAATTCGCGATTTTCTTGTCAAATTCGATGGGGGAAAGAAAAATTGGGGTATGGGGACGCAATAGGAGTTAGATCTACTTGCTAGACACTAGATCCACGGATCAAAATCAATAAAAACTCACAAGAAACTTCAAATCACAAAAAAATTGTTATGGCTCTTTTTGTGGGGAATTTTCGAAATTGGGTAAGAACAAGCAAAATTAGGCTAGAAAACTAAGAGGGGGCTCCAATTTCGTGATCAACCATGGCTCTGATACCAAGATGTTGTAGGGTGGAACCCTATGGAGAGATCTTTCACGAATTGGAGGGGAAATCCCCAAGAACAAGATGAACACAAGCAGGGAAAACAAGAGGAACACTCAAGAACAAGTCCAATCACACATCCACTAGACCAACAAACACACAAGATCCAAAAGGTACATGAACAATCAAAGGGAAGCAAGATACATGGTAGAGTTCATCCCAAATCCTATGAAGGAGATGAGGGCTTGATGATATAGGTAGATCCTTCCCCAAAGGGGGGGGGGCTTGCATCCCTAGGGATCTTCTCCAATGGAGGTCTTGTACTCCAATGGAGCCTTCTCTCTCAAGAGGAATCCCACAAGGGGAGGTAAATGAGCTAAGCTCTATGATTTGTGTCTCTTCTTAGCTAAGTCTAAATGGAGGAGATGAAGGAGTATATATAGGTCCAAGGGATGAAGGGGTAAGTAGGGACGAGATGGGGATACAAGGGCCAAGCCCAATCAGCCACGCACAGGGGGCCCCGTGTGCACGGGGTAAGTGGAGCCCGTGCGCACGGGGTATCCAGAGACCTAGCACATGAGCCCGTGCGCACAGAGTCCGTGAGGCCCGTGCGCACGGGGTCCGTGAGGCCCGTGGGCACGGTACATGCCCGTGCGCACGGGGTCGCCTAGGAGCTGTTGCCTTCTTCTTGGCACTTCCTTCTCCGCTTCCAGGCTTCCTTCTTGGATGGTGTAGATGTTCTCTTCTTCTTGGACTCCTTCTCGATGAATGTGTAGCTCCGCTCACACCTATGTAGGCACACGAGAGAGGGGTCAAGTAGTATACCATCCTCGAGATGTACAAGTGGACACGTGTAAAGGAGATGATTCACCTTTGTATGTATGAAGTAGATGTGGCACATGTCACTTGCCAAATGGACTCTTGACATGGTGATGTCTGTAGGATGATCCGCATCACGGGTGCTCTCCAGGGAGGGGCTTCACAAGCTCTCACCTATGTGGGAGGGCCCATTCAAGATTGGTCGTGTCTCCAGGCCTGGTGCCGTGCGCCTGGAGACGCGGGACAGGGTCCCCATCTAGAATGCCTGGAACATCCAGCACTTCCGAAAGTTATATCCATGACAGTTAGTGCCATGCGCCTCTCAAGTCTCCACTCGTGACACTCTTACGTAATAATGAGTGAGGCTGTACAGACCCCGGAGTCTCCTGAGTGTTGCCCTTGAGCCTCAGGAGGGATCCCACCCATGTCTTAGTGGAAGCCCCATGCTCCGCGCTGGCGGGAAGACTAGAAAACTAGTGTAGGTGCTGGATGCGGCTGTTTTTTTGCTTGCTTTCTATAGCCGGTTTCCACTTTTTGGAATGAAATTTGAAGTTCTCGTGTCTTTATTTTAATGGGATGGGAATTTTTCTCCTTGCAACATTTACTTTTTCAAACCTTGCTTTCGGAGAGAGGCAGTTGCCCATCGCTTTTCCCCGCGCGTCTCGCGAGCAGGGGCTGGGTACGGTGTGTATGTCTGGGTCCGCCCATGAGCACACCTCGCCAAAGCCTTGGTGCCCTAGCCTTTGGTGTATTAATCCTCGCGCGATGGTCGTGAACCAGCCAACTGGCGTGTGTGTTTCCCCATGAGCCCTCATCCCCTGGCCTCACTGGGCATCGCGCCTGGCGTACCAGTGGCGATTGGTCCTCGCGGGGCATGGCGCCCCGTGGAACATCTCCAGAGGCCCTATGGCTCGCTGGAAACCCCGCGGCCACTAGGTGCCTCCTGAGGCCTGAGAACCTTCGAACTCTCAAGAAGGAAGCCCTGGCAGGATCTCTCTGGAACGAGGGGCGCGCAGGAGGTCCAAGCCCCAGAGAAGCACGCCCTCGCGGCATGGGAGTCTACCGCAAGCACACTAAGGTAAGTTATCCTAATCACAATCAGCAAGAACCCGTCAATTAGTAGCAACATGAATGCCAGGATGCAATATAAAAACATTAATATAACAGCGCAAGCGCCATGGTTCATTACATGCCCCGGCAGGGCTTTCTACTTCTTGATGTAGGGAAAGAGAAAAAAGAAGAAGCAAAAGCGGCCTCGCGATCACCGGGGCTCCTCAGACCCGGCTCCAAAGGCGCGCGCGCTCAGTCGGAGTCCTCTTCCTACTTCATTGGGGCACGATGGCGAGGCGGCTCGTTGCCCTCCCCGGTCCAAGCTCGGCAGTGCGACAGCTCGCTGTAGTCACCGTCGCTCGTGCTCTCCCCAGAGGAGGAGCCGCCGCTGCTGGAAGCGCCGCGACCGTCGCCAAGGGAAAGCTCACCCTCAAGGATGCCGACGGCCCCCCGGCTGTTGTCGTCAGAGCAATGGACGTCGTCATTGCCCTCAAGGCAACACCCCCGATGCCCACCGTCCTCCCCGAAGACCCTGACGTAGAGGGTCGCGGTGCCTTCATGCTTGTAGTGGAGAGTACACCTCCCCTACAGGCCAAGTGGGCGGGCGAACGGCGACCACCCATGGTTTAGGAACACGTTGCTGGCGGGGGTGACATCGACCTCCACCCACGAGGCCTTGCTGTAGCAACCATCGGCCTGCAGCCAGAGGCCACCAGGTTCCCCGGCCGGCAGCGCGCCCGCGAAGAGGCGCAAGAGCTAGAACCAGACGCCTCCGTCCACACCATGAACTCCGAGGACGTGTCGGCTGAATGGGATCACGGGCGTGGTGGCCGAATGGCTGCCACATGCCTCCCTCCTTGGCTGCGGCCACCTCGGCCGCGGAAGCCTCCGGCGCGGGAGGGAGCCTCCCCACGACTACTGGAGGCAGTGCCAACCTTCGAGGGGGTGCGCCCACGACCTTTGGGAGCCACCATCGGCGTCGCAGAATACTTGTGGGGACGGCCGCGGCCCCTCTTCGGCGGTGGTGAGCCTGGTCCCTCCTTGGGTGCCTTTCCCTTCTCGGCGGCCGAGAACCTCCTCACTAGCGCCATGGATACTCTAGCGAGATGGTGGCGCAGCAAAGAAGAAGAAGGAGCGAGCAGCAAGAAGACGAAGATGGGCTAGGGGCTCTGCCCCCTTCCCCCATTTATAGGAGGGGAAGGCTAACCGGCGGCCTGTCACGTTCCATGTCATGATGGCCCCTCTGCGTGCACCAGGCAGTTGTCAGGTCGGGCAGTTGCCGAGGTGACGTGGGGAAGCGGAGACGCCCACGTCCCATCAAGCACCACGCGTCAGCATGGCCCGTAGGCGATTGGGGCCTGCGGTGCTTCGCCCTTGCCCTTGCCCTTTGGCTTTGCCTCGAAGCCAAGTCCGAGCGCGCCTTGGGCCGGGGGGCTACTGTCGGCGTTCTGGGAACCAGGGTACCTAGACTTGCCTGCCTGCGGCCCAACAGCATGGATTCATCGACGGCCTGGTACGGTCCATCTGCAAGGCCACCAAGACAAGACCCTCGCGAGGACCCCTTGGTCTCGCGAGGCGGACGACACCAAGACCTCCCGAGGGAGCGGCCTTCCCAGGCGTCCTCCCGAGGAGCGAAGATTTCTATGCAGGTACCCGGCCTCATGAGGATACCATGACGCAAGTCGTGACAACCAAGGCAGGCGGGCGCCAGCGGGCGCAGAAGGGGCAGTTTCCTATTTGGTGCTAAGAAGGCAAGGACAGGCGTGGGTTCCTGAGGAATCTGGCAAAGGTTTCCATTTCAGTGCAACAAGACCAAGACCACCAGCACGGTAGGATGGATGTCATCACCGATCCCACCCCTGCTTCACGACCAGAAGCTTTGTATGCGAAGACCACCATTCGTCAGGATAAGATGTACTACTTGTCCCCTTTTGAATTGGCCGCTGTGGAATCCCTTCCCGCCTATGTTTTGGGGGAAGAGGACCGAGGCTACTATAAGTATAGGTTAGCCACCACCATAGAGGGGGTCGACTCATTCCCTCACCCCCACCTCGTGTGGTTGTTCATCCCATGTACTAGTTCATCCTCAGCCCCTCGTGAGGCCAATCCACCACAAAGCAGGAGTAGGGTCTTACACCGCAATGTGGCCCAAACCTAGGTAGACTGTCGCGTCCATCTTCTTCCTCGTTCGTGTGAATCGAGCTAGGCCGTGGGGCGGCGGGCTGGTAGGCTGGATAGGTTGAGTTCTTCGCACACGCCCCAGAGTTCGAACCTTCTGTTTGGACCGCCAACAAGCCGTTCCTCCACCTCCACTGGCTGAACAGCAGCCGCGCAGCCGTCGGCTGGTTTATATCTTCGTTGGAGATGCTCTTTTATCTACATCTCCATTTTGGACCATCTGTTGGAGTTGAGCCTTTTTCGAAGATGTAACAAAACACTTTTTGGTGTCCAAATTTAGACCATCACCTGTTTGAACCGCCAAAATATACATCATCTATTGAAGATGCTCTAAAGCTGATAGATATGCTCTAAAGCTGATAAAGTAAACACAAGTAATATAAAAGGGGGTAGAAGACTATTTACACACGTTCCAAAACATACAAAATGGCTAGTGGAAAGAAAGAATGATACACCAAGGATGAGTTGGAAATTACACTTGATAAAATATTGATTAACAATCACAGGGTAACACAATCACAGGGCAGTTCTTCCCGGAATTTAGGCATGGTAATAAATGCAAAATAACAACAATCGGAGGACTTGCATTCCCCATTGAGGCATAGGTGAACATGAACCGACAACCATAGCTTCTGATTTGCATAATATGATCTGATGGTTTCTTTACGACACATAAACACACATCAGTTAGATTCCAGCTGCAGCGCAACAGCTTGCAGCTAGAGAAGCCTGAGATGCCCAGTATCATTTAGCCTCTTTATTCGCCACCCGGTTCTAAGCGAATGTTCAAGAACAGTGACAGATGAATCGTCTATACATATCCTCTGAGACATCACAGGGTTGCAGTCCAACAAGCCCGCAAGGAGACATCGAATAGGGATTGCATGGCTGAAAATTGCAATGGAGGTTGTAGAGCTCCCCAGACTTGTTTCGTGAAGGCGATGCCTTTGGTTTATGTCTTTCAGGGAGAACTCATCCTCGGTATCATTGTCAACCGAAGTGACAAACTGGAGACGGCTTTTACCAGATTTCTTCCTTTGGAGGCTATGCCGATTGAGCCTGTAAAGCAAATCCCAAGATGGGCCATCTTGGACAGAATTGGTGGAGCTCTGCCGAGATAAACCCTTTGCGTCATTTTGTTGTGATAGTGTATCCCCCATTGCCACCTTTTCTGGTAACCTTATGATTGTTCGGTTCAGGAACTCCATCATCCTGAACTGCACCTGCCTGAGTGACTCTCCTGAAGGTGCTGAGAAATCAGGCTGGGTGCTGTCCATCAGATTAACCATTTCTGGGGTATAAATTTCTGATTTTGGGCAACCCTCCCACTGACCATGACTCATCTCAGTCAAAGCATCAGATACTTGGATCTGCTCCTCTGGAAAATCAAGTTCCTGCATACAAACAGTTTCATACGTCAAAACTGCTGGGGCAAAAGCCTGATTGGAGAAGATACTTTAGAAGTTGAAGGTCATGAGATATGCTAACATGCACAAACACAGTATGGATAATCATATCATATATAATGCCGATCCCTCTCAAAATGTATTTTTTTTCACATTTGTGTTACCATGAATGAGAAACTAAACTACTCCCTCCGTTCCCAAATATTTGTCTTTCTAGAGATATCAACAAGTGACTACATACGAAGCAAAATGAGTGAATCTACACTCTAAAATATGTCTACATACATCCGTATGTTGTAGTCCATTTGAAATGTCTAGAAAGACAAATATTTCGGAACGGAGGGAGTAGCATTTAACAGGCCAATGGAAAGCTAATAGTGAGTTCAATACTTTGAAGACTAAACGGGAACACATTTCCATCATGTTCTGGATAAATTTCAGGAAACAACAAACTTTTTTGCATCTAGGAGTACGAGCATCAGAATATGATGGCTCTTATTTGTTCACCTTTACAACTAATCCATGTTGCGGCCAAAAAGGACAACACATTCAAATGGAACAGATCAGGGGCGGAGCTACAATGTTGGGCCGGGGTCAATTGACCCTGATGACCTCGGCCCAAACTCTGTTACATACATAGAGCCCATGAAGAAAAAACACACAGTGAAAAGAAAATGACCCCAGTCTAAAAATGCCCTAGTAGCCTCATGGCAGCAGGCGGCCCAAAAGCAACGCAGGCGGCAGGCCGACTGGCCACTGTGGATCGATCACAGGAAAAGGAATGATCCCCTCATCCCCAGCGCCGCAAAAACCAAATTGTTCGATCCCAGGGAAAGGATCATCCCATGTTCACGGCTTCACGCCCTCGTCCTCGTGTTGCCCTGGCTCCCTCTGTTCGCTGAACTGCCGCCGCCTGGTTGCTCCCAGTCTCCAGTATCCACACCTCTTATAAAATTTCAAGATTCAATCTGGAGATTTCATCCGTAAGTGGCACTAAAGCCAATTTTCTTCATCTAATTGTTATTCTGTTATCTAAAATTCATATTCTCGTATTATCTTAGGGTTTGTTTGACGTGTTGATCTTTTTTCTTATAATTTTTTGAAGGTGGGGAGAGGGGGGGGGGGGGGGGGGGGGTGTTATCTAATCACGAGGATTACACAATCTAGACTGGCCCCTCAAGTCACATCCCATGAAGACCGTAAGAAAAATAGAGGTCAAGAAAAATAAGAATAATAGACTATTTTCTGAAGATACAAAATCAGAGGTCAAGAAAAATAGAGGTAACTACTTCTGTAATCGGAGCTTATTTTGTTACGATACATTGGCAGCTATGATTTCTTATTTATGTGAGGTTACTAAAAAACATTATTGACATGTTACTTAATACAAGCTACGTATGTTTTAGTCATATTATTGGTACTTTGTTTTTTAGGGGATACATTAGTGCTACTTGTTCGTGTTGACCCCGACGACCTTTTATCCTGGCTTCGCCCCTAGAACAGATGTTCTATGAGCATGCAATAATGCACACTTATTAAAGCCAATAAATTCCATTATACATTCATGATGTGTTGCCTTCATTGAAATGCCAAAGGACTGTTCTTTAGGCTGAACAGTGAACTGCTCCAACATAAAAAGAAGACACCAATCTCATACTCCCACCGTTCCTAAATATAAATATTTGGAGAGATTCCAATTTGGACTACATACAGAGCAAAATGAGTGAATCTACACTCTAAACTATGTCTATATACATTCATATGTAGTTCATATTGAAATCTCTAAAAAGACTTATATTTAGGAAGGGAGGGAGTGGTACTTAAGATCGTACTTCTCACACAGCATGAATCTATCTTAAAAATTGGGTTTTACTACAACAATGTGGAATACATAGCAAAGCATTTACAAGCAGACTACAATACTCTAAAATCTAAATGCTTAAAATTGCTTTCAGGTCCATTGCAAGCCAAAGACAGGACAATAAGCAAGCACAGTGCAAGAGTAGAATTATACAACAAAGGCCAAGAACGGCTCACCCGGCAGACAAGTTCAGCAGTAGCGCGGGAACGGTCGAGGGGCGACGTCCACGCAGCGGCCAGCTGCGAACCACGGGAGCGCAGGAACACTGACAGAGCGCGCGCCTGTCGCTCCCCGCGCGCCGTGAGGGCCACTGCCGGCCATCGCCCACCAACCAGGTCGGGTCGCATCGCGAACGCACATTCCCCGTGGCTAACTATTACCACCTCCAGCAGCGCCTCCGTCCTCCCCTGCTGCGGGAGGTGCTGGTGCAGCGACGGTGGGGGAAGGAGCACGTGGCAGGGGTCCCAGACCTTGATGTTGGGGCCGAGGAGGCGTGGGGTGCCCGTTACGGATGGTTGCGGCGAGAGCGGCGAGTCGGCGGCTCGGCAGGGTAGCACCTCGGGCTCCTGCTCCAGCACCTTGGACGCAGAGGCCGGTGGAGCCGGCGCTTGGGCGGGAGGGGGCCGGGCCGAGGGCTCCGAGGCTGAGGCAGTCGATGGATCATCGTCGCCTTCGTCGGCCGCGGTAGAGATGGAGGAGTGGGACGAATGTGCAGAGCCCATTGTGCGCGGCCGTGGTGGGCGGCGAGATCTGACCTGGAGGTGGGATGGGTGCGAAGTGCGGAGAGTGAAGAGGAGCAAGGCCATCTCCGTGGCAGTCCATCAAAAAGCGTGTAAACATCCGCACAGCACGGTCCAAACAATTTATTTTATCCAACGCTCCTGCATCAATGGTCTGGCCCACTAGATACAAATTTAGCCCGTTTGATTGGCTGGGTTGCATGGAAATTTTGTCCGGCATCAACCTCAAAGCAGTTCCGGATCAGACTCAGTAGAAATGGCTGAATCGGCCATTTTTCTAGAGCCAAGTCAGTGCAAGCCGCGCGTGCTGGTTTCCCTGCATGTCCGAGGAAGATCGGAAGACCGGTATGATGTTTCATAACCCCCTGCGCTCTCTTCCCTCACCGCCCACCCTCGGTTTCACACATTCTCTCTCTCTCTCTCTTGGTTTCTCCCATGGCCAACCCTCGATCCCATCACCCCTGTAGAGAAATGATTTGCAATACAATAATCGTTATATTGATGGGGTGCTGGTGCACGTATATATATTACAAGGGAATGCCTCTAGCTCAACTATACAAGACTAGGAGGTGGGCCACAACTCCAATACACGTGCAATACAAAATACATACTCAACACCCCCCCCCCCGCCCCCCGCAGTCGAAGCGTCGCCAGAGACACAGAGACTGGACCGAAACTCCTCGAAGACGGGAGTACGCAATCCCTTAGTCATCACATCAGCAAACTGTTGCGACATCGGCACGTGGAGAACTCGAACACGGCCAAGGGCAACCTGCTCGCGCACGAAGTGAATGTCGAGCTCAATATGCTTCGTCCGTCGATGGTGCACCGGGTTGGCGGAGAGGTAAACCGCGCTGACGTTATCGCAGTAGACAAGAGTGGCCTCGTGAACATCACAAAGCAACTCTTGGAGCAGCTGACGTATCCAAGAGCACTCGGCCACGGCGTTGGCCACGGCGCGATACTCTGCCTCGGCACTGGAGCGAAGAGACCGTGGGCTGCCGCTTCGAGGACCAAGAGATCAACGAGGGCCCAAGGTAGACGCAGTAGCCTGACGTAGAGCGTCACGTGTCGGGGCAGCCAGCCCAGTCAGCATCCGAGTAGGCCACGAGGTCGGTGGAGGCGGAGGCCGTCAGGGTGAGTCCCAAGGACATGGTGCCGCGTATGTAACGGGGAATACGCTTCACCAGAGTCCAGTGAGAGTCGCGCGGGGCGTGCATATGGAGGCACACCTGCTGAACAACGTACTGTAAGTCGGGGCGAGTCAGCGTCAAGTACTGTAAAGCACCGACAATAGAGCGATAAAATGCTCCATCGGACGCGAGAGACCCCTCCAGAGCAGAGACCTTCGCCTTCGTGTCGACGGGAGTGGGCACCGGCTTGCATTTAAGCATACCGGCACGCTCAAGGAGCTCGTGGGCGTACTTCTGCTGATGCAGAAAGAAACCGTCAGCCCGGCGGATCACCTCGATGCCGAGAAAGTAGTGCAGGGGCCCCAAGTCCTTGAGGGCGAACTCATCACGAAGACGAAGCAGTCAGCCGCTGAAGGAGATCGGGGTGGATGCCGTGAGGATGATGTTGTCGACGTAGAGCAGCAGATATGCAGTGGCAGCTCCCTGATGATACACAAAAAGTGAGGCATCGGAGCGAGTGGACCGAAAGCCCAGAGACTGCAGGAAGGCGGCGATACGCTGGTACCAAGCCCGAGGCGCCTGCTTCAACCCGTACAGAGAGCGGGAGAGCAAGCACACGGAGTCGGGGTGCTCGGTGTCGACGAAACCAGTAGGCTGCTCACAAAACACCTGCTCGGCGAGATGACTGTGCAAGAAGGCGTTGGAAACGTCCAACTGATGCATAGGCCAGGCGCGCGAGACGGCCAGCTGAAGGACGGCGCGGATCATGCCCGGTTTCACAACCGGGGCGAAAGTGTCGGTGAAGTCCACACCCACGCGCTGCCGAAAACCACGAACCACCCATCGAGCCTTGTAGCGCTCGAGAGAACCATCTGGGCGAGTCTTGTGGCGAAACACCCACTTGCCAGAGATGATGTTGGCACGAGGGGGTCGCAGAACAAGCTGCCACGTGCGGTTGCGCTGTAAGGCATCGAACTCCTCCTGCATCGCAGCTAGCCAGTGGGGATCCCGAAGGGCAGCACGAGCGGAGGTGGGGACGGGTGATGGCGTCGACGTCGAGGCAGTGCACACACACTCGTCGGCGGAGTAGCGCGTACTAGGCCGAAGCACTCCTGCTCGGGCACGAGTAGTCACGCCAAGTGATGGGGCAGCAGGGCCGGCGGGTGCCGCGGCGGAAGGGGGCACGACGGCGGTGGCACCCGGTGCGGCGGCGGGGGCCGCGGTGGTGGGGGCACCCGGTGCGGTGGAGGCCACGGCAGCGGCGAAGGCCGTAGCGGCGGCGGCGGCGGAGGCCGCGGCGGTCGATCCCGCGGTGGTGGGAGCGACGGGCGAGGTCGAGGTCGATCCCGTCGCAGGGGTGGCGGGCGGTGTGCCCACCGACTCGACCTCGTAAGAGGGAGTCGAGAACCCGGGAGGTGGTGGCAGAAGGTGCCGGGCCGGGTGGGCCGCCGGGGGGTGCCGTCATGCATCGCTCCAGTTAGGGGGCGCGGGGGGCGGCGCCGAAGAATCCGCAGCCGGAGGGACCTGAAAAAAAAGGAAACACCGTCTCGACAAAATACACGTGCCTCGAGGTGTACACACGATGAGTGACAAGATCATAGTACCGGTAACCTTTGGTGTTGGGAGGGTAGCCAAGGAAGATGCATGGGACGGATCGGGGTGCGAGCTTGTGTGGCATGGTGGACGCGGTTTTGGGATAACAGAGACACCCAAAGATGCGGAGACCATCATAGGACGGTGGTGTACCGAAGAGAAGGTGGTGAGGAGCGTAGTTCCACCGAGGACAACACGGATGAATGTTGACTAAGAGGGTGGCGGTGGCGAGGGCATCGGGCCAAAACTGAGCGGGCACGTTTGAGTGAAAGAGTAACGTGCGAACGCAGTCATTAAGAGTGCGGAGAACGCGCTCGGTGCGGCCGTTCTGCTGTGAAGTGTAGGGGCAAGTCAGACGGAAGATGGTGCCGTGAGAGGCGAGAAGTGTGCGAAGACCAATGTTGTCAAACTCTTTTTCGTTATCAGTTTGGAGTGCAAGTATGGGGCGACCGAACTGGGTGGTGACATAGGAATAAAAGGCGGTGAGTGTGGCTAAAGCATCGGATTTATGACGAAGAGGAAAAGTCCACACATGATGAGAATAATCATCTAAAATCACCAAGTAGTAGAGATAGCCCGTGTTACTCGCAACGGGAGATGTCCAAACATCACTATGAAGTAATTGAAACGGAAAAGTGGAAACTGAGGAGGACGCACTAAAGGGAAGACGAACATGCTTTCCTAAGCGACATGCCTCACAAGAGTGCTCGTCGAGCTTATTACATGAGAAAGAGAAACTCCTAAGAATTTGACATAACACGGTGTGGTTGGGGTGACCCAAGCGAGCATGCCAAAGGTCAACGCTGGCGGCAAAGGCGACAGGTGTGGAGGTGGAGGCGCCGGCGTGCACGGGGTAGAGCTCATCGGGACTGTCACAACGGTGAAGAACCATCCGGGTACGAGCGTCTTTCACAGAAAAGCCAACGCCGTCAAATTCAACAGTGAGTGGGTTCTCACGAGTAAGACGACGAACGGAAACTAGGTTCGTGACTAAGTCTGGTGAAACAAAAACATTAGACATATTGATGGGTGTGGAAGTGGAGGGAAAACTAGCGGTACCGATATGAGTAATAGGTAAGGAGGAGCCGTTACTGACGGTGATACGAGTGGGTGTGTGAACGGGAGTGGAGGAGGTTAGGTTACCGGGATGAGCTGTCATGTGCGCGGTAGCACCTGAGTGCATGTATCAGTCGGCTCCGCCGATGGAGCTACTCGGCGACGGCGCGGAGTGCTGGGCGGCAAGGATGGCGGGGTCCCATGGCGCAGGTACCGGCGGCGGTGAGAGGACCATGTAGGGCGGCGCCGAAGCGGGCGGGCCATAACCACCAAGGGGAGGCAGCACAAGGAGGGTGCCGTAGCCGGTGCCGGTCGACTGGTAAGGCGCGTCGATGAACCCCCGGTGGCCCGCAAGGAGAGCCTGCAGGTAGTGCGGGGCCCAGCCGGTGCCCTGGACTGGCGGCGGCACAAGGAGGGTTCCGTAGCCGGTGCCGGTCGACGGGTAACACCAGCCCGGACAGGCCATCATCGGGGCGGGCGGAGCAGGGCCGCCGGCCATTGGCGGGGACGGCTGCATGTGGGTGACGCCGGATGCGCCGTAGGCGGTGACCGCGTCGTATGGCGCCAGGGCCGCACCTAAGGGCGCTGGTGATGGGACGGCAGAGGCGGCGGCGGACAAGCCGGTGAACGCCATCGGCGATGGCACGAAGGAGTCGCACGGCGGCGGGGTAGCGACGGCGCGGAGGAGTCGCGCGGCGGAGGTGGCGCAGAGGATGCGCGCGGCGACGGGGTAGCGGCGGCGGCACGGAGGAGTCGCGCGGCGGCGGGTTAGCGGCGGCGGTGGCGCGGGAGGAGTCGTGCGGCGGCAGCGGCGAGCGTGCGGCGGCGGCGCGGGAGGAGCGCGTGGCGGCGGCGGTGGTGGGGTGGCGGTGGCGGCGCGGGAGGAGTCGCGCGCGGCGGCGGCGACAGCGGAAGGCGAGGATTAAAACCTAAAAACTGATACCATGTAGAGAGATGATTTGCAATACAATAATCGTTGTATTGATGGGGTGCTGGTGCACGTATATATATTACAAGGGAAGGACTTTACCTCAACTATACAAGACTAGGAGGTGGGCCACAACTCCAATACACCTGCAATACAAAACACATACTCAACAACCCCTCCCCTACTTCAACCCCAACACGATTGGTGGGTCGACTACGTGACTAGGTCAGGTGCTACTTCTTGAGCTTGTGTTGATTTTTCCTTGAAGAGGAAATGGTGATACAGCAAAGTGGAGATAAGTATTATCCTTAGTTAAGAACCAAGGTATCAATTCAGTAGGAGGCACAAACAAATCCCCAATATATGCACCTACACAAACTAACAAGCACTTGCACACAACGCGGTCACACCAAGGCACCTGCACAAGCAAACCCTAACAATTCAGTCACACCGATACTTTTTGGCCAAAATATCTTTGTAAGAAAATACTATTATGTCCTATAGACATGTCATGATCATTGGACAAAGTTTTGGATCAAGGAGAAGGAGTATAAGAGTTGGAGGATTTATATGATTTTTAGAGCACTTGCAAACAGCAAAGCAAATCCAATCAAACAAAGACCAAAACACTCAAAAGTTTTTGTCAAACAACATTTTATCATGATTAATTAGCTTAAGTGTTGTGGCATGAAAATCAGGGTGTGACAAACTGCCATTTTATTTTGAATTGAACTAGGGATGCTCTTGCTTCAGATCTGAGGGAAGAATGAAGAACCTCTCTCTTGTAGGCAGTAATATTGCTCTCTCATATCATCTCTCATCTAGTAGGCATTAATATTTTGATGAATGTGTTACTCAAAAAACAAAATGTTGTATTGACATTCAGTAGCTTAGAGAGAGTAGCATAGAGAAACGTTGTTGTGTTCTGGATGACAAAGAACACATGTAACAGTAAGTCCACATATTTCTACATGAGGAGTACAAAATTACTTTTACTGCGAGTTCACTTGAATCCTTGATAGCTACTTGCCATAGGAACTTAACCTAGAAAAAATGTGCAAAAAAGAACCATTTTGTACTACCATTAGTCGTCGATGTTGTGTAATGTTTTTATTTTTTTGCTACCCTAGCATTGAATTATCACAGCATTTTCAAGAGTTGCACTCTCATTATTTATTTCTCATACTGCTAATTTTATTTTCAAAACCGAACTTGTGCAGGGTACATGAGTTCCAATAGTAGCTTCTGTTGCAAAAAATTACATAATCAAGCATTCTTGCTGTGTTGCCTTTCTTTCCAGATATATAGATTGCCAATTTTGAATCTGATTCTCAAATAGACAATCATAATTCTATTGCCAATTCTGAAATAAAGAAATGTTTGCGTAACAGTACCATAACAACACCAAAACGAATCCTCATCCTTGGTAACTTACTGGCTTTGATCTTCCAGGGCAACATTATGAGATCCTTGGTTTACTTACAGGTATGCCATCAGTTCAAGCCTAACGCAGAAACTTGTGCCGCTACTACTTTGCCATCTAGAGTAGTACTGCTACTACTTATCATGTTGATTAAACCTTGCAAACAGTACATCTATTTGATTAATGATTTTGTAGGGAGAAAAAGTTCACCAATATACAATCTCTAAGCTCAATATACCAAACTTTTTGTTTAGTAGTTGGCACTGCTCAAGTTTATTTCTTGATGTACACATGATGTCCAAATTCTTCTTTCAGTTCGGTTCAATTTATAAATTTCATTCAATTCAGCGAGGTGGAGATTGGTGCGCGGTGGGGTGTGGCCGTGTGTGTGGAGACGGCCCGCCGCAACATCACCGGCCAGATCCCGCTCTTCAGTGTATGTTTTGTATGCTTTTCAGTTCACCTACTTAACAACTGCACGTCCAATTTCCTCCTTGTTTCCATGTTCTTCCTGTAGCACAACAGGTGTTATGCCTATATGGATTAGAAGAAGCACGTGTTCTTTTCTATTCTTACAAATGAACCTCCACTTCTGTTCTATTGGAACTTACTTGGCATAAAAATTAGTATTTGTTCTACTGTAAAAAAACATAAAATGAAAGTCTTGGTGCATGATCGAAGGTGCATATGGAAGCACCCTCATGTCAATTGCAAAGGTTTCCAGGATGTGACATCCATACTTTTGGTTATGAACTAATGATGTATTAGTGCATAAACTAATGCAACACATATGTTGTTTCTTTCCAGGCTACTCTAGATTAGAACAAGTTAAAAGTACTTAGTTTCTCAATAGTCTGGTCCTCCTCACTAGATGTTACGTAGTACACATATTTTTAATACAAATGTTTTAAAAGTTTCTTTTTGAACTTCTCCCAATTAATACACCTGAACTTGATTATCTTTCTAACATGTACTTATACCAGCTTTGTTAGATTTTGTATTAGTGCTTGTAACACAGTCAGTTCAAATCTCGATAGACCACAAATTCAAGTTCACTAGTATTTGTAAATCCTGGTAGCAGTACTAGTATTTACAAATTTGTAACCTAAGAACTAATCTTGCATCTTGTTACTTCTATGGAAGCATTGACCTCGTAATTTTATTGGACCAACCACTAACATAAGAATTGGACATGGTGCTCAGTGTATTCTCTCAATCTTGGTTGTTCTTACAGTGCTTATAATCTTGACATCTTTGATGAATCCAGCCCGAACTGGAGCATGTCGGCAAGACGGGCCTCAAAAGGCCCTTCTCCCGCTACTGTCTCGATCTTGAACTGATGTTGTTGTCATCTGTCTACCTCCTTCCTCAGTGAGCCCATGTTCTTCTGCTCTTGACGCTCGAGCCGCCTGCACTTCTTTTCTCAGTTCAAAAATTCCCAAAGCATCAGTACTATGTATCAGGATACACCATGTTAGTTCTGCAAATTTCCATTATGCTTGTATGTCCTCCTGTACTGCAAGTTCATTAGCTGAAGTTTAGAATTGAGAGAACTGCAAGTTCATTAAAATTGAAAAACATTCAACTAAATTCCTCCTGTACTATATTATTACCACTGTTCTGAAAAAGTTGATGTGGTTTTAGTTAAATACATCATAACAAAATTCTTTTCAAAACTTAATTCTCCTGTCTATGGATTGTTCAAGCTCTTCCATCATTACTAAAAATGTGTCACTAGCATATAAGTTCAAAACACAAACTTTTCTCGGGAGGAAATTCAGTCAGTGAAACTATATAAACTATGCAAGTTCAATGATGATCACACCGTCAATTCAGATGAGAAAACACATTTAAAATTACAAATTTTTTACTTCTATAAGTTCATGATCAACCCCGAGGTAGTTCAAATATCTAGTCATATAAGTAGAAATAGTCTATTCACTTGTACTATTTTGTGCTCACACTATTTACTATGTTGTGTGACACGTTGATGAAGATGTTGATTTTACAAAAGGATAAGTGAATCATTGGGCAATGGACACAATATCTTCATGAGATGGTGTACTGCATGACATACTTCCATTAGTTGAAGATGATACATGGAGCAGTGACCGCTCAACACTTTTTTGTGATAAATGTTATTATGATCTATTCTATGTATTATATTGTATGATCGGGAGAACTCAGAAGTTCATGTGTTGTCGGTGAAAATTTTCAAAACATTTTGTTCAGTAAGAACTTTTTTTATCAAATGATAAACCTATGTTAGTGGAAAACAGTAGTTGAGACGAGAGAAGTCCAAAACATCGTGGCAAAAATAAAAACATGATTTTTTTTCTCTTTTCTTTATGAGAAAATATCATTCAGCTCAATAGTATATACCATGCAAGTTCGAGGACTGTGATACCTTAAACCGACAAAAACCATATCAAAGATAAACAGTAAAATCTAGTCTGTGAAAGCACGCTCAGTACAAATCTATATGGGCATCAGTTCAAGTACTATTTTTTCGGAACCATTCAAAACTACTCTATGAAAAATATATCAGTACAAACACACACATAAATTAGTACAAACATAGTCCAACACATCGTTGCAAAAAAAGTTGAGTTCAAAAAATAAACACATGAAAATTTTCTTTTCAAAAAAATATGATTCAGTTCAACATATAAACCATGCAAGTTCGGTGACTATGATATTGTGTACCATTGAAACATTACGAGGAAAATTATATACCAAAAAACCAGAGTAAAAGTCTAGTCGATGAAACGCTCAGTACAAATCCATACAGACATCCGTTCAAGTACTCTCTTTTTTGGAACCTTTCAAAGTTACTCTGTGAAAAATAAATCAGTACAGACACATACATAGTTCAGTACAAGTACTCTGCTTTTTTGATGGAAAAGCATCACGACGTGTCTCAACATCTTCAAAATTACTCATCAAAGATTGCGAATTTGAGAAAATGTTCAACATGACTAAGTTTCGCATTTTCGATAGCTATCCAACGGTATATTATTTGCCCCATTTCGACAAACTTTTTAAAAAATCGCGTTCAAAATCAAATTTGACCATATTCGAATTCATTTTTAAACTGTAAGGAAATAGAAAAACATTTCTATACGAAAAAGTTGCGCATTTTCCATAGCTTTCCAACACCGTATCATTTGCGTCAATCCAACAAACCGTTTGAGAAAAAATGCGAAAATACGATTCGCCCAGAATTTTGCCGTTTTTCAAATTACTTAAATTGTATATAATTTGAAAAAATAGTAGATATATGGAAGATGTGGATTTTACTAGCTTTTAACGCCATCTTGTTTGCTCAACTCCGATAAACCGTTTGAAAATTGAGTCCAAAATACGATTCGTGTTTTCGGTTTCGAAAAAAAACTTTTTTTTTTCAAAACTGCTCTTAAACCTTGATGATTTTGCATAACATTCCTATATATTTTTAATGTAGATGTCAAGAGCTTTCCACTGATACATTACACGCCCCATTCCGACGAAAAGACGATCGGTTCGACGAGATGAAAATCATCAGTACAACCGCCTAAAACCATTAGTTCAAGTAGGATAACAGAATGATTTGAGTTTTCATGTCCTCTACAACATTCACTTATTGTTAATTCTTCAAGTTGATTCTCGTCTAAGTGAATGTGATCAGAACCGTCCCCCCTCTATGCTAAACTCAACCCAGTTTGTTCATAAATTCTTCATGTGCGTTCTATTTGAAACCCGTTCAAAGTCTTCACTGTGTCCTTGGCAGCTGAAGAATTTGCGAACGAAACTTTAAAAATTCACATCTGAATTTTTGGCTGTTGCCGCTCAAACCGTTCCGCTTCCCACGATGGATTAAACTACTCACCCACGATCCCCCACGATCTCCACCTCTGTACGTGGGTCACACATGTTGTTAGGATAGCAAGGGTCAGGGGCATGTTCGTCCAAAATCTTCGGGCGATCAGTTTTTCACTTCGGCTATAAATACCCCTCACCCTCCTCATACTTCATTTACTCCGCTCGATCTCACTTCCCCCGCTCGAGCTCTCTGACCTAGCGCCGCCACTACACTCCATCGTCACCGGTGAGGAAGAGCTTCACTGCCTCGGACCTCGTCACCGTCATACTTGCGCCGGCCACAATAATCTTCACTCTGTCGTCGCCATAGCTGTCTCCCGCCACCAAGTTAGGGCGTGGGAGATCTGAGCTGACGAACTTCTCCATCTCCACTCCCTGTTCGCCGTGTTCTTCATCAAGGGTAATTAAAATCTAATTTTACTGCCCTACTTTGATTCTTATGATTTCCACAAAATCGTCAAAAGGTGTTTATTCTTCAAATCTAGTCCTTAGAACACCTCAATGCTTCTTTCCCTTGTTTTGTTTCTCTAAGCTATGATTTTTTTCAAGATTCCTCAGTTGTGCGGATTTTGTAATCTGTACAACTCTGGAGCCTGAGTCAAGAACGCTTAGTGAAATTCCTCAATACACCTACGGTCAAATTCCTCAACTTGATACTTTTTGAAAAAATTCTGAGAATGCATATGACCTCTCCAAATTCTTCGCACCTATACTTTATTCATGGGTACAAAATGTCTGCTGCTGAATCACTAGGTTCTCATCCACTTAACTCATGTGCAGCGTTCCTTGAAGAAAATTTGCATACTTCCTCAGAAACATCCAAAGTTCAAAGTCCTCAAGTCAGGAAAATGGCAGATGGGAAGAGACCACAGAAGGGAGGAAAGAGGCCTGAGACAAACACAACATTTAAGATTCCTGAGGGCATCTATGATGAATATTGCACACTCGATGAAGAAACTTATGGGAAGGAAAACAAGAATCGGCGCAAAGTGCACATACAGAGGATTGAGAGGAGATGGGCGAAGGAATGGAGGGAATACTGCTATGTTACTCCTAGGTACATGAAGAAATTCGCTTTGAACCCTCCATGTCCAAGGCCATCTTTGCCTGCTGGCCAATGAGCTTATCCCAGCAACATCATGCATGGTGAGGAATTTCCAAAAGAATGCTCCAAGCGCCAAGCAAAGCTTCAAAAAGTTGCTGCAAAGGCAGTGAGGAAATTCAGTGAGGACTCTCAAGTTGCTGCCGCTGAGGCCTTGATACGTCTCCAATGTATCTATAATTTTTTATTGTTCCATGCTGCTATATTATCATTCTGGGATGTTTTACAATCATTTTATAGCAATTTTATATCATTTTCGTGGGACTAACCAATTGACATAGTGCCCAGTGCCAGTTGCTGTTTTTTGCTTGTTTTTTACTTTGCAAAAAATCAATACCAAACGGAGTCCAAACGCAGTGAAACTTTTTGGAGAATTTTTCTGGGCCAGAAGACACGGGATGGGCCAAAGAAGTACCAAAGGGGTGACCCGAGGGGGGCACAACCCACCTGGGCGTGCCTGGGGGGCCATGCGCGCCCTGGTGGGTTGTGCCCACCTCGGTGGCCTACCGCACCACCTCTTTGCTCTATAAATACCCCAATATTCCAAAAACCACAGGGGAGTCGACGAAACACAATTCCAGCCACCGCAAGTTCCAAAAACCACAGATCCAATCTAAACACCATCACGGAGGGGTTCATCATCCTCATTGGTGCCTCTCCGATGATGCGTGAGTAGTTCATTGTAGACCTACGGGTCCGTAGTTAGTAGCTAGATGGCTTCCACTCTCTCTTTTGATCCTCAATACAATGGTCTCTTGGAGATCTATTTGATGTAACTCTTTTTGCGGTGTGTTTGTTGGGATCCGATGAACTTTGAGTTTATGATCAGATCTATGTTTTTATCCATGAAAGTAATGTGAGTCTCTTGATCTCTTATATGCATGATTACTTATAGCCTCGTATTTCTTCTTCAAATCTTTGGTTTAGTTAGGCCAACTAGATCAATTTTTCTTGCCATGGGAAGAGGTGCTTTGTGATGGGTTCGATCTTACGGTGCTCAATCCCAGTGATAGAAGGGGAAATGACACGTATGTATCATTGCTATTAAGGATAAAAAGATGGGGTCTATTCTTACATGAATAGATCTTATCTACATCATGTCATCTTTCTTATTGCATTACTCCATTTTTCCATGCACTAAATACACTAGATGCATGTTGGATAGCGGTCGATGTGTGGAGTAATAGTAGTAGATGCACACAGGAGTCGGTCTACTAATCTTGGACATGATGCCTATATAATGATCATTTCCTGGATATTGTCATAATTATTTGAAGTTCTATCAATTGCCCAACAGTAATTTGTTTACCCGCTGTATGGTATTTTTCTCCAGAAAAGCCACTAGTGAAATCTACGGCCCCCGGGTCTCTTCTTTATCATATTTGCCTTCGAGATATATTTTTATTCGTTTTTATTTTCAGATCTATCAATACAAAAATCCAAAAATACCTTGCTGCAATTTTTTGTTATTTATTTTATCTCGCGTTCCCGCGAGATCTATTTATCCAATCTACTAGAATTTTATCTATCTTTTTACCCGGGGGGATTGACAACCCCTCTTTTACGTCGGGTTGCAAGTATTTGTTCTTTGTGTGCAGGTACCGTTCACATAGTGTTGCGTGGTTCTCCTACTGGTTCGATAACCCTGGTCTCATCACTGAGGGAAATACCTACCGTAGCTGTGCTGCATCATCCCTTCCTCTTTGGGGAAATACCGACGTAGTTCAAGCCGCATCAAAAGGAATTTCTGGCGCCGTTGCTGGGGAGACATCACCAACATCTATCAGGTTCCTAATCACAAATCTCATCTCCTTGCAATTTACATTATTTTCCATTTGCCTCTCATTTTCATCTTCCCCACTTCACAAAAAATGCCATTTTATTTGCCTTCTTTTTGTTCGCCTTTTTCTCGTTCGATCTTATGTTTGCTTGTGTTTCCATGTTTCCTTCTATTTTGCTTTCATCTTTGCTTGCTAAAAATCTATTGTTATGGATCCACTCAAAGTTTTCTACCTAGATCATCTTCGATCCATATGTGCTCGTGCTGAAACCCCAACTAGTTTAGTTGAGGGAAAATCATTCGATGAGCATGCTCATTTTGCGCGTCATCGTTTTAAAAAGGGAATCTCTTATGGAATCAAATAAATTGTTTGCTATGCTATGCTTGGAATCTTTGTGAAATTTGTGATTTTACTTGTTGCTCTAAGAACCCTAAAAAACACCTCCCTATCTATGTGATTTTAATGACAATGAAATCTTATCTTCTTATGCCAAGGAGATTTATAGTTACTATGATATCGAACAAATTGAAGAATTTGTTGCTTTTAAGGGTGCTTATGAAGTTGCTTCTTTGATTTAATAGTATGATATTACTCTCTAAAAATCTGAAATTTTTGACATGCTTAAATATTGCTATGAAAACTATGCTCATAATGCCTATGTTAAAGAATTTATTGAGAGAATGTCAGCTGCTTTGGAAGAAAATAATGATATGCAGGAAGATATGGATCATTATGATTCCAGTGATTTGATTGAATTACCCCCTCTTGATGAACATGATGCTTGCTATTCTTGTGGACATGATGCCAATATTAATGATGCTTATGGAGATGAACTTGCTATAGTTCCTTATGTTAAACATGAAATTATTGCTATTGCACCCACACTTGAAAGCATGATTATGATGATATTATTATAAATTCTATTAATGTCAATTTTGTTAGTGATATGCAAAACCCCAAGCTTGGGAATGCTTGTTTTGTTATGTCCGCTACTTATTGCAATGATCATGATTGGGGTGATGATGATTCTTATGATCTTGATAGTTTATTTAAGCCTCATGATGAATATGTTTGCAATATTATTAAAAGTGGGTTCAGAAGAGTGTCAACTCTAGGTAAAAACAATTACACATATTTCGAGAGTGTTCAATCTTATGAAATTTCTGATAAAAATGGGCTTGGAGAGGTCATGACTTTATTTGATGATAATCCCACTATTTTGGAAGAGTGTCAACTTTGCATGCATGTGGATCATGTAGAGAATTTGTTATGTGATAGCTATATTATTGAATTTGATCATTATCCCACATGTAATTATTATGAGAGAGGGAAATATGGTTGTTGACATTTTCATGTTACTAAATCGCCTCTCGTTATGTTGAGATTGTTATTGTTTTATTTCTCTCCTATGCATATGCTAGATATTTCTTGTCTTGATAATTTGTTTGCCTATAAAATTCCTATGCATAGGAAGTACGTTAGACTTAAATGTGTTTGTCACATGTTTTATGATGCTCTCTTTGAGTTTCAATTATTATCTTTCATGTGAGCATCATTGAAATCGCAAAGCCTATCTTAATGGCTATAACGATACGCTTGTTGGGAGGCAACCCAATGAATAAATTTTATTTTTGTCTTTTCCTTTCTGTTCTTGAGTGTTTGAACAATTATACTACTTTTATGATTGTATTGTGTTTTTATGTTTTAATAAGTGTTTGTGCCAAGCAAAACCTTTGGGATCATGTGGGTGATAGTTGATTTGATCTTGTTGAAAAAATGAAAAAATTTGCGTCCAGTAAAACAATTTTATTTCTTAGCAAAAGCGCGTTAAAATCCTGATTTTTGTACACAAGATTTATATACAAATTTCCCATGTTTTTCTAATTTTTCAGAATTTTTGGAGTCACAGAAGTAGTCGAAGTTTTCAGATTGCTACAGACTATTCTGTTTTTGACAGATTCTGATTTCTTTGCGTTGTGTGCTTATTTTGATGAATCTATGGTTTGTATTGGAGGGTATAAGCTATAGTAAAGTTGGAATGCAGTAGATATAATGCAAAAATAAAATATGAATGGGTTTGCAATAGTACTTAGAGTAGTGATTTGCTTTGTTATACTAACGAATTTCACGAAGGTTTTGTTGAGTTTTGTGTGATTCAAGTTTTCAAGTTTTGGGTGAGATCATGATGGATGAAGGAATAAGGAGTAAGAAGAGCCTAAGATTGGGGATGCCCCATGACATACCAAGCTATTATATAAAAGAGAAGCAAGCAACTAAGCTTGGGGATGCCCGAGTGGCATCCCCTCTTTCTTCTAACCACCATCGGTATTTTACTTGGAGCTATATTTTTATTCGTCACATATCATGAGTTTTGCTTGGAGCGTCTTGTATTATTTGAGTCTTTGATTGTTTTACTTTTTAGTTTAAGTCAAGTATTCTTGCTGAACACACCTATTTGAGAGAGCCAAAATTATGCCATGACATGTTAGAATTGCTCTCTATGCTTCACTTAAACCTTTTTGAGCTATGGAATTGCTCTGGTGCTTCACTTATATCTTTTTTAGCACGGTGTGCTTTACTGTTTTTGGAGAAATGCTCTCATGCTTCACTTAGATATATTCGAGAGTTAGTAAAACTTTTTAAGAAATTCTCTCGTGATTCACTTAAATTATTTTGAGAGAAGAAAATTTTATGCCCATGTTCTTCACTTAGATTTATTTGAGTTATTAAAAGCAACATATGAAATTAGTCCCAAAGTGATAGATATTCAGGACGGATATAATAAAAACTTTCATGAAAGATCATTGGACAAAGTAAACTTGATTCCTTGCAATAGTTTTGCGATATGATGATATAATATGTGAGTCATGTTGATGAGTAATTATGCTTTAGTAAGAATATTGATGTTAAGGTTTGTGATTCCCTATGCAAGCACGAAAGTAAATAGTTATGCAATGAAATTACATCCTACTTGTGGTGCATTATTCGGTATTAGTTATGCTTAATGCTCGCTTGTGAGATTTTTCATTTCTTAGTTGGATGTTTCTCAATCTTTTGTTGGCCTTCATTTGCACCAAGTATGATTACTACTTGTGCATCCAAAATCCTTAAACCAGTTTTGCCATATGAGTCCACTATACCTACCTATATGCGGTATTCTTTTGCTGTTCTAAGCAAATTTGTATGTGCCATCTCTAATCTTCAAAATAAATTTCCCTTTTGCATGCAGGTACCATTCACGTAGTGTTGCGTGGTTCTCCTACTGGTTCGATAACCTTGATCTCATCACTAAGGGAAATACCTACCATAGCTGTGCTGCATCATCCCTTCCTCTTTGGGGAAATACCAACGTAGTTCAAGCTGCATCAGGCCTCTTCTCGTAAAACTGCGCCAAAGAAGGCCATCCTGAAGAAGTATGTTGTGAAGAAATCTTCAAGTTCAATGCCCTCACAGCCAAGTTCCTCAACTGCAAAGCCCTCAGGGAAAAATCCTCAGGAAACTTCCTCAAGGGCATCACCGATCCCCTCAGTTGCTACAAAATCCTCAGCTGCTGCCACAAAGTCCTCAACATCCATGCACCTTGCAATGTGTCAGCGGATTGCTGGTCTTTCAATTGCTTTAGGGGCATCTGCAACTTCCTCAGCTCAACCACAATTCTCAAGTGGTCCATCTTTGCTGAAAGTAAACTCCACTGCTAGACGTGGAAAGAGGCCAAGTCCTCATAAGAAGAAAGTGGCATTCCTTGTTCTATCTAATGACGATGAAGCTGATGATGAAGAACCGACTGAAATCATCAAAGACAGACTAGAAAGGGCTGCAAGAGTCAAGGGGCAGTGATGTGCATCTCATGTTGGATCCGAAGAAGGTCCTAGATTTCATTGACATATGGCACAAAGATCCCAACACTGCACTCCCTGACCTGAATCTCACTCCTAGTCAAAGTCACATGCTCAGTGCCTTCATAGGCGAAGAGAAATGGAAATTTGATAAGGCTAGGCGCGTCAAGAAGGACCAATAAAAGAAGGAGAGATTTCTAAGGAACAACATTCTTACACTGACTCCTGAAGAACTTGTCACTGTTCAGAAGGAAATCAGATATCTCAGTGATGAATTTGATCGATATCATGTAGATTGGCTTGGTGCCAAGGTCAAATTTGTCAAGATTGCCAAGAACCTCAAGGCATACATTGCAACACCATCGCAACAACAAATTCCTCAGGCTGAAGCTTATGTTCAGCTTGCTGAAGAAAATGAAAGCGCAGCTGATGAAAATCAGGTTGCTAAAGAAGCTATGAGTGCTACTAAAGAAATTCCAGATCCTGAAGACAATGCTAGGGAAACCACCAATGTTGCACCTGAAGAACAACCCATGCCAGCTAAAGAATTTGATGCGTCTGAAGAAACTGAGAATTCCAGGGCGACTGCATCAGTCGTGCCTGAAGAAAATGCACCAACTTCATCTGCTCCTCCTGCAAAATCTACAACGGTGAAAAAATTGAACTTCCTTCTGCATGAGAATTGAAGAAAACTAAGGCTGCAGAGAAGAAAGCCGCAAAGAAAAGGAAAGTATCAACCTCTGCAGAGTCCTCAGCTCCCAAGAAAGTGAGGACTTTGACGTGAAGAACCAATTGATGTTGTTCCGATTTCAATGGTACCATCAAAGGAACTAGTCCTATTTGGTGAAGAATATGTCATCCCTGATGATGGCATTGATGAAGACAATCCTTCTACTACTTCCTCAAAGCAGTTGGATGCATAAATTGAAGTGGAAGGTGTTATTTCCACACCATTGGTATCATCGCCCATGCCTCAGTTCACTGCAGAAGAGGCGGGCGTTAAAGAAATTGATGAGCATTTGGACATTGGCTCTACAACTCCTGTGCAGAATGATGATTATTGGGAAAATCTTCACCCCAGTTCTCCAATTGACACACCTCTACATCAAATTCCCCAGTTGAAAGAGCAATCATGCCCTTACATCATGTTTTGATGTTGATGAAAATATACATGTAGGGGTCTAACAATGGTTGTCAAGTAAATCTCAGGTGTTAGCCCCAGGTTCATCGAAGTGTGTGGATCAAGAGCATACAAAGTGATTTTACTCAAGGATGAAGCATAAAAATTGATTACATATTCATTTTCTTGAGTATAGGATCCCACACTATTAAGAGGGGATCGATAGGGTTAGTTAAAGGCTTGCTCTTGCCACAAATCTCCTGGACATATATGCACATGCTCCATCTTCATGCTTTTGTCTCTAGGATACCGGATGTCCGGGCTTCAAGCCGAATGTCCGGGCCTCACGCTGGATATCCGGCCTGGTCGCCGAATATCCTGGCCTAGCTATCCAGAGAGCACTTTTGTGTTGTGCTGCTTGCCGGATGTCCGGCCCTCTATGTCGGATGTCTGGGCTCCTAGTGCACTTCGGATTTCCGGGCTTGCCTGCTGGACGTCCGGCTTGTGCTATCCAGAGTGTGTTTTTTATTTGGTAAACTTGTCGGATGTCCGGCCATGTGCCGGATGTCCGGGGTTTCCTGACTTGCCGGATGTCCGGGCCTGGCCCTCAGATGTCCGGCCCCTCTGTTTTTTGCTCTGTTTCTACCTTGTTCTTCGACTGGCTTGCCAGGCTGGATGTTCGGCCCCTAGACCGGATGTCCGGTCTGCCCGTTCACTTGCACTACAATGGCCATATTTGTGCTCACACTATATATAGCCCTTCTTCCCCATGGGAGTGGGTTGACCATTCACTTTGAGCAAAACCCTAGAACACATTTCACTCTCTCTCTCACTACCTCCACACCAAATCTTAGATCCCTAAGGGATTTGAGAGCATTTGAGAGAAGTTGTCCGATCAAGTGATAGATCCACTCCTTCCCCTTCTTTGCACCAAAGGAATTCGTGATTTGAGTAAGTCTTGAGCTTTTCCCATCGTTCTTATTACTCTTGGAGGTTGGAGACTCCTAGGCGGTAGGAGTCTTTCGGAGAGGAATCGACCATTGTGATTACCCCCAGAAAAGTTTGTGAGGGTTTGGAGACCACCCCAAGGTCTTTCACTAGTGGTTGAGAAATGCCTCTGTGGTGTTGTGTCAAAGGGAGAATAGGTCGAGCCTTTGTGGCGTTGGTGTGCCTTCATGGTAACATCCACCTCTCTAACGGTGACGTAGCTTCCCTCCAAGGAAGTGAACATCGGCATACATCCTCATCTCCCGGAGTTGGAGTTATTCCTAATCCTAACTCTCTACTTGTGGTTACTTGCCTCTTAGCTCTTACTTATATCATATTGTGCTTGCTTACTTGTGTTACTTGTTTATCTTGCTTAGCTCTTAGCATCACACTTGCAATTGTTAGGCTCACTTCCATATTCTGCATTATTGCCTAAAATTGCTAAGTAATAATTAAAATTTGTAATTGTACCTATTCACCCCCTCTAGGTCCATCTCGATCCTTTCAATTGGTATCCGAGCCTCGTGCTCTATTCTTGTGGCTTAACTGCCCAAGAGCGAGATGAACCCTGATGGGACCCTCCTTGTTGCAGATCCAAAGAATGCGGGCGCGGCTTCCACGGAAGCCAAGTCCTTCACTTCAGAGGATCTGGCTCTTTCTAAGCAAAAGGAGGAGCATGATGCCTCTCTTGAGGCCTTGGTCCAAATGAGGAAAGCCACACTAACCTCGATGCTTGCACCATCTTCTGGTGGTGTGGCCTCGAGGCGAGCTGTGCTATTCCTTCACTTGGCCAACAACCTCCTAGCAATGAACACTCCAGTGTTCCTTGGCTTTATGCAAGACCTCAAATAGAGAAACCTAAGTATAATCCTCAAGGCAAACCTCCTTTACTTGATGAAACTACCAATTTTGCTTTGTGGGGAGTTGCTATGTAGGACCATCTTCGATATGGAGATGATGAGATGTTGGAGATCTTGGAGTATGGCTACCAAGCTGTTGACCCGAAGAATCTTACGCCAAGAGAGAGGTATATGACAAGAATCTCAACGACACAACAACCATGTGCATAATAATAAGTATGACTGACAAGCAAAAGATACCATACATACATATCACAAGTGCCAAGGAATTATGGGATAGCATTGTGAAGAACCAAGACCGGTACCTCCACTCTCTGGCTTGCGCAATATGATATTGCCAAGGGTCAATTGCAAGAATTTTGTATGGAGAAAGGTGAACCTCCCAAGCAACTTCTTGAGCATCTCATGACTCTCACCGCCGACATCGAGTCATGTGAATGTGACAAGGCACAAGATGGATTCAACTTGACTAAGAAATTTCTCATGGATAAGTTGCTTCATGCTCTTGCTCCATATCATATCAAATGGTGTGGGACATAAGACAACACCATGGATTTAAGGAAATGACTCTGGATGACATCATATCCACCTTCCAATTATTTGATGAGTCAAAGGCAAATGCTATGAAACATCTTGCCATGCATGGTACCTCAACGTCAAAGATCAATCTTGCATTGAAGGCAAAGCATGTATGCGAAGAAGAGCAAAGTGAAGAAGAAGATGTGGAGGAGGAGGAAGGTGATGAGGTTGACTAAGATGAGAGCCCGTCATATGAAGACATTGCTCTCTTTTTCAAGAAGTTTAGAACGGGAAAGTTCAAGGGAAGATTCCAGAAGAAGAAAGTGAGAAAATGCTACAACTATGAACAAACCAACCACTTCTCCAACGAGTTCCCTTATGAGAAGAGAGAAGATAAACCAAGGTTTCCCAAGACCTTTCCCAAGAATAAGTTGCCAAATCCTTTGAACTCCAAGCTCAAAAAAAGGGATCGTAAAGCAATGGTTGCACATGAAGAATCCGATCTAGATGATGTTAGTGGTGTTTCCGGAGTTGCTCAAGATTCTCAAAACACGTTGAGGCTAGTCAACAAAAGTGGTGATGTTGTCACCTACAACTATATGAAGGACTACAAGGGAAACACTCACAAGTGCCTAATGGCAAAGGCCGTGGTTGAAGATGGAGAGGACCAAAGCTCTCTTGACAAGGTCAAGGTAACCCCACGATCAAACCCTCCTCTTTTCACTCCTCCTAATCCTAGTGATGAGTATCTTGATGCAGAGGATAATTATGAGGATGATGATATAGATGATCCTATGCTTGCTAAACTAAATAAGTTCATGTGCTCCCTCAAAGGAAAGAAGCTCACTATATTTCGTATGCTTATGGAGATTGTGAGCAAGCACACCATCACCATTAAGGAACTCGAAACCCTCGTCACCGAGGAAAAGGAAAAATATGAAATCCTTGAGCGGAAAGTCCAATATGAGGAAGCATGAAATGATGAACTATGCTCAAAAATTGGTGCAAACATTGATGTTCATACTAAAGATCTTGCCTCCTTGAAAAAGGCTATTGACTCATGCGAAGAGTTGATGAATGATAAAAGTAAGCTTGTGAAGTCTAATGCTTCTCTCTCTAAGGATTGTGAGCTCCTACCCATGTCCCTCAAGACTAAGGAAGAAGAGCTCACCCTTATTACAAAGGGTTTTGAGATGCTCAAGCATACTTATATTGAAACTCTAGCCAAGGCTTATTCTTCTCCTATTATCAATGTTGATGCTTGTACTTCTAACTCTAGTAGTGATCTAGCATCTATTCTTGAGGAGAATCGCTTTCTCAAGGCTCAAATCGAGAAAGGTCTCATGACACGTGCTCAAGAGCAAAAGAACCTTAATGAGGTATTGAGACAACACAATGAGGTGTTTGCCAAAGAGGGATTCGGGTTTGACCCAAGCACAAGCAAGAAGAAGACGTCCTCACAAAAGTGCACCGCCCCTCTAAAAGAAACTTTTGTACGAGAAGGGCACAAGGAGAAAGGTAAGGTTGTTAGTGGGAAGGCCACAAGGGGCATGCCCACTCTCAACAAGCCAAAAGAGTTCATGCCTCCATCCTATGTACTTCATAAGACTAAGGATGGAGAAGTTTATGCAAAGTTTGTTGGTCCTCGAAATGCATTCCAGTTTTATGCTATTTGGATCCCTAAGACCGTTGTGACTAACTTGAGAGGTCCCATTGCAAAGTGGGTGCCTCTAACCAAGTCATAATTGTGTGTAGGTTGCCTTCTCTGGTGGAGTAAAATGGTTAATTGATAGTGGATGTACCAATCATATGTCTGGAGATAGAAAATTGCTCTACGATTTCATGGAAGCTATTCAACCATTTATGAGCATTATGTTTGGTGGAGAATCAAAAGGACAGGTACTCGGGTTGGGCAAGGTGGCTATCACAAATGACATGTCTCTTGCAAATGTCATGCTTGTCCAATCCCTTAAGTACCATTTGCTTCCTATTCGCCAATTGGCTTCTGTTGGTTATGATACACTCTTTGGACTAACGGATGTGAAAGTATTTAAGAGAGATACTCTCAAAGTGGCCTTCGTTGGAGAGTTGGATGGCAACCTTTACATGGTTGATTTCTCGAAAGAGAGCACATTCCATGAAACTTGTCTAATGGCCAAGGCCGACAAGGGGTGGCTATGGCATCGCCGGCTAGCCCATGTCGGCATGAGAAATCTTCAAGATCTCTTAAAGGGTAATCACATCCTTGGACTAACCAATGTCTCTTTTGAGAAAGATCGTGTGTGTAGTGCATGCATAGCCGGGAAGCAACATCAATCAAAGCACCCACCCAAGAATATTGTGTCTACTTCAAGGCCTTTGGAGCTCCTTCATGTGGATCTTTTTGGGCCTCCTTCATGGGATAGTCTTGGTGGGAAAAAGTATGGGCTTGTCATTGTAGATGATTACTCAAGATATACATGGGTCTTCTTCCTCAAGTCCAAGGACGAGACGAAGATCACCTTCATTGATTTTTCCAAGCAAGCACAACGCAAGTTTGACAAAGAAATCTTGGCAATAAGAAGTGGTAATGGCTCTGAGTTCAAGAACTACACCTTGGAAGAGTTTCTTAGTGATGAAGGGATTGAGCATCAATATTCAGCTCCATACACTCCCCAACAAAATGGTGTAGCAGAAAGGAAGGACCGCACACTTGTGGAGCTGGCAATTTCCTTGTTGGATGAATACAAGTCGCCACATAGTTTTTGGGCCGAGGCTGTCAACACCGCATGCCATGCATCAAACCGGCTCTTCCTTCGCACTTATTGGGAAAGACTCCATATGAGCTCCTAACTGGGAACAAGACGAATGTCAAGTACTTTTGTGTATTTGGGTGCAAATGTTTCATCCTCAACAAAAGAGAATAGTTAGGAAAATTTCAATCCAAAACCATCGAGGGCATATTTGTTGGTTATGGATCGAACTCTCACGCCTATAGAGTCTACAAAAAATCCAATCGATGTGTTGTAGAAACTTGTGACGCGGTGTTTGATGAATTTAATCGCTCCCATGGGGAGCAAGTTGACCTAAGTGATGTAGGTGAAGAAGATTCTTCTCAAGATATCTTGACCATGGGTGTTGGTGCACTTCTTCCAATGGAACAAGAACCTCATGATGATGAAGAAGAAGATGGAAGCTTCACGCATCATCAAACTACTTCAACACCCTTACCACCACAAGCTCCTATTGCTCAACCAATGCCCGTAGACCATGTACAAGATGATGATCAAGTTCCTCTTCATGATAATCATCAAGAACAAGATCATCCTCAAGGGCAAGAACAAGAAAGTGCAATCATTGACAATGAACCTCAACAAATGCAAGATGAAGAAGAAGATCTTCCACCACACATTAATGATCCATATGTTGAGGATGTGGATGATGGACATGAAGTTGAACCTCGTGAAACTCTTACCTCCATCATGCCTCGTGTGGCCGATCATGTTGATATTGACAAAATTGTCACCGGCATATCGGAAGGTAGAGTCACTCGTAAAAATTTGACAAAATTTTGTGCTCACTTCTCGTTTGTGTCTAGTGTTGAGCCTCTCAAGGTACAAGATGCATTGGTGGACAACGATTGGCTCGTTGCTATGCAAGAAGAGTTGAACAGTTTTGAACGCAACCAAGTGTCGTCATTAGTCAAGAGGCCAACTACCGACCACAATGTCATTGGAACAAAATGGATTTTCAAGAACAAGCAAGATGAGAATGGTGTAATCATCCATAACGAGGCAAGGTTAGTGGCACAAGGGTACTCACAAGTTGAAGGTTTGGACTTTGGTGAGACCTTTGCCCCCGTCGCCCGTCTTGAATCCATTCAAATCTTACTTGCATAGGCTGCTTTCAATGGTTTTACATTACATCAAATGGATGTGAAGAGTGCTTTCCTTAGCGGTCCTCTACAAGAAGAAGTATATGTATCACAACCACCCGATTTCGTTGATCCCGATCACAAAGACTATGTGCATAAACTTCATAAGGCTTTGTATGACCTCAAACAAGCACCTCGTGCTTGGTATGATCATCTTAAGAAGTTTTTACTCGATGATGGTGTTGTGAGAGGGGTGATCGATCCCACTCTTTTTACTAAGAGGGACAAGGGTGATTTGATCTTATGCGAAATCTATGTAGATGATATCATTTTTGGTTCTCCTAACATTCATTTATGCAAGAAGTTTGCGGCTTCCATGACCATGAATTTTGAGATGTCACTCAATGCGGATTTTAAGTTCTTCCTCGGATTTCAAATTCAACAATTTCAAGAAGGAATTTTCTTGTCTCAAGCCAAATACCTCAAGGATATCCTAGAGAAGTTTGGCATGTCTGATGCTAGTCCATGTAAGACACCCATGCCAACCAAAATTTTACTCACTGAAGACACAAATGGTATTCCTTTCGACCCATCCATTTACCGCTCTATGATTGGTTCATTGCTTTATCTTTGTGCATCTAGACCAGACATCATGTTTAGTGTATGCATGTGTGCTAGATTTCAAGCTTCCCCTAGGGAAAGCCATCATAAGGCAGTTAAGCATATTCTTAGATACCTTGTTCACACCCCAAAGTTGGGTCTATGGTACCCCAAGGATGCTAAGTTTGATCTCATTGGGTACACGGGTGCAGATTGGGCTAGCGACAAAGTGGATCGTAAGTCCACCTCCGGCGCATGTCAGTTTTGTGGATGCTCGTTCGTAAGTTCGTCATTGAAGAAACAAAATTGTGTTGCCCTCTCCACCGCAGAAGCTGAATACATTGCAACTGCCAGTTGTGTAACTCAATTACTATGGATGAGGCAAACTTTGAAGGATTACGGTATCACCTATAGACATGTGCCTCTTCTATGTGATAATGAAAGTGCCATCAATATTGCTGAGCACCCCAAAGATCATACCCGCACCAAGCACATTGATATTAGCTATCACTTCTTGAGAGATCATGTGGAGAAGGGTGATATTGACATTGCTCATGTTGGCACAGATATGCAACTTGCAGATATTTTCACCAAGTCATTGGATGAAGCAAGGTTTTGTCAACTTAGGCGTGAACTTGGTATCTTGGAGCTTGACAATATTATGTGAAATCTAGTACCCATTCATGCATGAACTTAATGTCTTGTCTTGATGTAGTCATATATTTAGGGGGAGACATTCAATTCATGAGTGTTCTCACCCTACATAATGCATAAATAGAACAAACACTCTGAAAGTTATCATGGTTCTCAAACTATGGTGCTTTAACATGATGGAGTCGTGACTATGTGCCCAAAGTCTTCATCTTTGCGGCACTATGTTCCATATGCTCAAACATGGTGACCTCGGTCACCGCTTGTGAATTGCTTATATGGACATTCTTTACTTAATATTGTTGGGTTGTTATTACATCTTATTATGGACTTAGAATATGATGACCCACAAGTATAGGAGATTTATCGTAGTCCTTTCGATAAGTAAGAGTGTCGAACCCAACGAGGAGCAGAAGGAAATGATAAGCGGTTTCCAGCAAGGTATTCTCTGCAAGTACTGAAATAAGTGGTAACATATAGTTTTGTGATAGGATAATTTGTAACGAGCAACAAGTAACAAAAGTAAATAAAGTGCAGCAAGGTGGCCCAGTCCTTTTTGTAGCAAAGGACAAGCCTAGACAAACTCTTATATGATGTAAAGCACTCCCGAGGACACATGGGAATATCGTCAAGCTAGTTTTCATCACGCTTGTAACACCCCGGGTGTCATGCTATAGTAAACTCATGTTAATGGTGCCACGTCATCATAATTAAATTTTGCTAATCTTCACTTTGTTCCAAATCGACCTTAAATTCAAATTTTAAAAGACGAGTCAAATTATTTTCCCTCGAACTATAAAACTAAAATGTTCGAATAGTTCTATAAATTCCCGAGATCATTTTCATGTGGAAACCAACTTCATTTGACTCACAGATAAATCCCTAGGAAATTAATAAGTGTTCCAACAGCAAATAAATTGGTCTTTTCAAAATAAAGAATTGTGTATGCACTACAAAATGCCCCTAAACTTTGTGGTTAGATCCCAAAGCATTGCAAGTTATTTATGTGAAAATTTTCATGTGCAAAAAAATTCTTTTGAATTTAAATAAAATGCAAAACATATGATAAAATACAAATCAGAAATAAGGAAAGTCTCTCTTTCACTTTGGCCCAACCGCTACTATGCACTGGCCCAGCCCAATGGGGGTCATCCCTTTTCCCTGTACAAGACAGAGGTCGTGGCACACATCCAACCACCATGGCCGCCGGTGGCGCCGCTGTCGATCATCCCACAGTCGAGGAGATGTATAAGAGCAAGCCCTGAGTCCCCCCTCTCTCCCCTAGTAACCCTAGCCCTGTTTCTTCCCTCCTCTCACTCCCGTTCGTCTAGTCGAGGCTTCCTGAGTTGTATCCGCCATGGCCATCGTCATCGTCGCGGCCACCGGCCTCCCCAAGCCCTGAGACCGCGTCCGGGAGAACCGCCGCCATAGACTTCGTCCATCCTGAGCATCTAATCGAGTGGAGCCGCCCGGTAGGCTTGCCATCAAGCTCATCTTCACCACATACTTCACCGGCCGTCATCGTCGATTGCCTCGTCTTCAGCCCGTCCCCGACCACCTTGACCTCACCTTCGTCTTCGCGGTGAGCCCCTCCTCCATTTGCCCTTTTTCTTGAGCTTGATCCGTGCCCGTATTGGTCGTCCCATGAGCTCCTTCCGCCATGGCCGCTCGAGCTCGGCGTCCGCACGCGTCCCCGCGTACTGCTACTGCTGCTCCTAGTCGGGGCCACCGTGACTCTCTGTCGTGCCCCGCCCCCAACGCACGCCTGACCGTGTCATCCCGCGCTCCCCGCTGCTGGGCGCCCGCACCACCCGCCTCTGCCGCGCGCACCCCTCGCCCGCTCATCAGTGCTGCCCTCGTCCGGCGCGCGCCCGGTGATGCCCAGGCCTCCTCCCCGCCGAATCCGGCGCCTGCCCTGACGCCGCACATGGAGCTCTGCTCCCGCGGTCACCCATGCTCCTGCACCACTCGCGCTTGCTGCCGCGCGCCCGCTCTCGCCGGAGCTCCCCTATCGCTCGGCCGTCCCGCTGCGGCCGCAGCGTTTCGCCCGCACTATGGTGTCGCCCGCACGCGAGCCGCAACCCGCTGATGCGCCCTCGCCGCCCGCTGCCGCCAACCGCCCTGCTCGCCGTGGAGGCCCCCCCACCGACGGGGCTTCCCGCCATGGCCATCGGCCCTCCTCTGTGAGGACGCATGCGTGCCCGGCCTTTGAGACTGGCCCTTGTTTAGATTAGGGGACTAATCCCCACTTAAGCCAAGGCCCCTCTGTTAGTTTAATTTTATGTTTAGGTTTAGTTTTAGTTGCACTCTATGACATGTGGCCCCCACTGACTAATTAGCTAGTTTAAAATAATTAAACTGTTAGTTGTAGGTTCTAGTCACTGACATGCAGGTCCCATTGGACCCGTTGACCATTCAACCTTTGACCAGTCAACTGCTGAGTCAGTAGTTGTCTGGCCCCACCTGACAACCACACAGTGCATCCCTGGTGCACTACACCGGGTGCACCCAGCCATTTCTGCCTATTTGTTTTTATTAATTAAAGTAATTTTAGTAAATTTTAGAATATTGCTTAAAACTTTGAAAAATCATATAAAATAAACCATAGCTCGGATGAAAAACATTGTACATGAAAGTTTCTCAGAACAACGAGACGAACCCGGATACGCAGCCCGTTCGTCCGCCACGCATCCCTAGCACAGCGAACACACAACTTTCCCCTCCGGTTCATCTGTCCAAAAACGCGAAACACCGAGAATACTTTTCGGGATGTTTTCCCCCTACACCGGTACCACCTCGTACCGTGTTAGGGCACACCTAGCATCATGTTTTGTCATGTCATGCATCGTCATGCATTTGTTTGCATTATATTTATTGTTTCTTCCCCCTCTTCTCTCGCTAGACACCGAGACCGACGCCGCTGCTACCCAGTACGACTACGGTGTTGACGACCCCCTATCTTGCCAGAGCAACCAGGCAAGCCCCCCCCCCCCTTGATCACTAGATATCGCCTACTCTTCTCTATACTGCTTGCATTAGAGTAGTGTAGCATGTTACTGCTTCCGTTAATCCTATCCTGATGCATAACCTGTCCTTGCTACTACTGTTGTTACCTTTACCTGCAATCCTAATGCTTAGTATAGGATGCTAGTTTATCATCAGTGGCCCTACATTCTTGTCCGTCTGCCATGCTATACTATCGGGCCGTGATCACTAGGGAGGTGATCATGGGTATATACTTATACATATATACATGCTATACAGGTGGTGACTAAAGTCGGGTCAGCTCGTTGAGTACCCGCAAGTGATTCTGATGTGGGGGCTGAAGGGGCAGGTGGCTCCATCCAGGTAGTGGTGGGCCTGAGTTCCCGACGGACCCCGACTGTTACTTCGAGGCGGAGCGACAGGGCAGGTTGAGACCACCTAGGAGAGAGGTGGGCCTGGCCCTGGTCGGCATTCGCGGTTACTTCAAGATAACACGCTTAACGAGATCTTGGTATTTGATCTGAGTCTGGCTACTGGCCTATACGCACTAACCATCTACACGGGGACAGTTATGGGCACTCGACGTCGTGGTATCAGCCGAATCCTTCGTGACATGAGCGACTGAGCGGCGCGCGCCGGATTGGACCGTAAGCCTGCTCTTGTATTAAGGGGGCTAGTTCTGCTTCCGGCCACGTTCGCAACGTGCAGGTGTGCAAAGGGCGATGGGCCCAGACCCCTGCGCCATAGGATTTAGACCGGCGTGCTGACCTCTCTGTTGTGCCTAGGTAGGGCTGCGATGTGTTGATCTTCCGAGGCCGGGCATGACCCAGAAAAGTGTGTCCGGACAAAGGGGATGGAGCGTGTTGGGAAATGTGGTGCACCCCTGCAGGGAAGTTAATCTATTCGAATAGTCGTGATCTTCGGTAACAGGACGACTTGGAGTTGTACCTTGACCTTATGACAACTAGAACCGGATACTTAATAAAACACACCCTTCCAAGTGCCAGATACAACCCGGTGGTCGCTCTCTAACAGGGCGACGAGGAGAGGACCACCGGGTAGGATTATGCTACACGATGCTACTTGGTGAACTTACCATCTACTCTCTTCTTCTGCTGCAAGATGGAGGTTACCAAAAGCGTAGTCTTCGACAGGACTAGCTATCCCCCTCTTATTCCACCATTCTGCAGTTCAGTCCACATATGATACCCTTATTCCATTTGATACCAATGCATATGTATGTAGTGTAGCTCCTTGCTTGCGAGTACTTTGGATGAGTACTCACGGTTTCTTTGCTCCCCCTTTTCCCCCTTCCTATACCCGATTGCTGTGACCAGACGATGGAGTCCAGGAGCCAGACGCCACTGTCGATGACGACTACTACTACTCGGGAGGTGCCTACTACTATGTGCAGTCTGCTGACGACGACTAGGAGTAGTTTAGGAGGATCCCAGGCAGGAGGCTTGCGCCTCTTTCGATCTGTATCCCAGTTTGTGCTAGCCTTCTTAAGGCAAACTTGTTTAACTTATGTCTATACTCAGATATTGTTGCTTCCACTGACTCGTCTATGATCGAGCTCTTGTATTCGAGCCTTCGAGGCCCCTGGCTTGTAATATGATGCTTGTATGACTTATTTTATTTGTAGAGTTGTGTTGTGATATCTTCCCGTGAGTCCCTGATCTTGATCGTACACGTTTGCGTGTATGATTAGTGTACGATTGAATCGGGGGCGCCACAAGTTGGTATTAGAGCCGACTGCCTGTAGGAATCCCCCTTCCACACTCCTTGGCCGAAGTCGAGTCTAGATGTTGCAAAACTTTTTACTAACATGGCTATGTGCCTTACGGGCCCATGTCGCCATTTGGGTGGTATTACGATCTTTTATTCCTCATCTATACTCTGAGACTCTGAGCTCTCTTCTATTTGGGTTAAATGAATTTTGCTAAATCTAACCTTAGGATCTCGTGATCACTTTCACCCGGAGAGCACCTTATTACCGACGATCGTTTGCTGCACCAAAAGATTTTGAAGATACTCTATGATGTTCTCTCGAGACTTTATGCCATCGCCTTTGCAATTCCTTTCCATCGATAAATACCTATGGATAACTATGTACACTTGCCATTCTTACATTCATTCCCCGTTGATCTTGTTATTACAAGATACCCGAGAATTCTCTTTATTGTTCCGAGAATACTTTGTGCCTACTGCCTTGCAGTTCCTTGCCACATGAATACCCCTATGGATAATTTCTCGCGCTTACCGAGTATCCGCTCATCCCCAGTTGATTCATGTATTTCACAACAGTCTTTGAAATACCATTCGATCTTCCAAAAATCCTAAGCAACCTATTGCTCTTGAAATTATTGCTTGCTTGCATTATGGTTAATCCCATAAGTTAGGTAATCTTATTGGCATCCTTAGTCATTATCAATTTGAGTTTGTTGAATCAATATGTTGTGAATGCTCGCAATCCTTAATCAGATCCTTCATTTCGTCCTTCAGGCTCAGACGTCATTTTAAACATGAGCTGGATCTCGACCAATCAAATTGCCATCGATTGTACCCCTAAGGCTATTCAACTTATCCATCCCTAATCAGAGCATTGCTTCTGATCCCTTGTCTCGGAATTCATAATTCCTTTGCATTTGAGCTTTGAGTTAGTTAGTTGTTTCTATAATCTGATCTCATGGCCTTCTTTCTTCCTCTGGTTGAGTACCGATGCTCACATCGGATCCCTTGTGGACCACCAGACCCTTCGTTCGATTTTATCCAACAATGTCCTTCATATTCAATAAGCTTGTGAGCCTTCCCTTGGATACATGATGCCTTTGGTAAATTGTATCCTCTGCTTTCTCAAGCATGCTCTACTATCGAGCTTGTGTTATTTGTTCTTGAAATTCGTGGTATATGTTCCTAAGATGCCCCTAGGGGTTGAACCTATGCCTTCTTTAGTCTGTGCGAACCCGAAGTTTATGCGGGTTATATCTACTGGTGTTTTGCTAGATAAATTTTCAACTCCATAACTTCATTGAAGACGTGAAGTGAATGGAAGGTTATACATTGAAGAAGTGGGAGTCAACCTTGGACTTTGTGTTCATGCCCATGGACACGATGTATATCCTATCATAGAAGCTTCTTGTAATAATAACTATTCCCTTGATATAATACCATTTGGTATCTATGAATTGAGCCTTTGCAAACGTGGTTCCAATCATATTTTCTCCTTGATTCCATTTCTCTGACTAGTTAAAGCACTTGTCTTTTGTAGCTCAATACACCTCTGCAACCTCTATTATGTTCTACCTTCGAGTATTACCCCGTGGTATCTCGATAAAATCATAGAACCATATTACCCCTTATGAGTTCTTCTTCAAGTATTATTTCTCACCGGTTCCAATTTTTCCCCGGGTTCTGAGTTGTTAGACACTCAGGGACACCGTATAGTGAATCGAGTCCGCACTCTGATTCAACAACCCTAAATAATTTTCATTGCTTACGAGTTTAAATAATCCTTCAAGTCATTCCTAGCTTGATCGGCTATATCATTATTGTGCTGCTCTTAACTGTGCTACCGGGTCCTTCTTCCCGGAGCACAAATTTCGACGGTGAGTTAATCTTACATTGATCTTCCTCATCATATCATTTGTTCTTGAACAACAAGCTTAATTTCGAGTTTGTGTCGTACCCTTGTTTCGAATAACCTTTCGCTTCATCATTCCTTTAACCTGATGTTATCACCGATCGATTACATCTTCATGAAATCTCTCAACAAATGTGTCGTGATCATCATCAGCATTTAGAGCTCTTCCAGGATATCAATTGAATTCATGATGATAAATACCATCCTTGCCTCGATGATTTGTGTTGTCATCGACCACTTTATTGCCTTCCCTCCAACACAAACTTGTTCGTGTCTTGTGTTATACCTTGAATTCCTTGCTATCCAACATTTGTTCTTCTTTACCTTGGAGTATTCCCATCTTTTATGTCAAGAATGTCATGAGGATTACTCCACCTCTTAAGAATTCTTGGTATAGTGATACTTCTCACCATCACCATTCTTTCTTGGTCCCCGTATTGATTCCAACAAGTGAACGGTTGTTGTTTGGATTCTTTCCTTCTAGCAACCCTATTGCTTTGAAGTTAATGGTCGGCCGTTCATTTTTAGACTATTGATTATTGAATCACCATTCTGACATTGGTCGTGCAACCCAACCCATAGTTCGGGCGCACCTTTCAACCAATGTTTAATTGTGTATGTTTTCCTCGAGCACACTTCATTATATCATTTGATCTGACAAATGCTATCTCCTTATCCACATAATTGTGGAGATCCATCGTTTTGGATACCTCGTTGAATTATCATTGAGTCCATCAACCACCTCCTCATCCTCTCCTTGGTTTAATAATGAACTCTTGTTTCGGAGCCTTGCTTTCATACATTATTTCCCGAGAACTTTACATTGTCATCTCATGAATTTATGTTGCACCTTTCCTTCTTAGGCCTCCTGAGTTTGAGGTATTTTGACACCATCAGATCTGAATCTAGGTCAGATATCATGGTTGGGACATATTTCCAAGAGATATTACATTGGTCCTTATATATCGGTAAGGTGAGGTCATGCCTATCACACCTGGCTGGAGGACTTGTTGTTATAGATTCCTTTTGAGCAGGGTTATCCCTTCTTCCATGAGGGAATTGTAAGACCTATTCTTCAAGTTATTCCTGATGGATCCTTTGTGTCTCCAGAGTCTAATCTTCACCTGTTGACCATGTCAATGCTATCTCGAAGCATGTCTATGGTATTCCGATTTTCAACAAGAACATTGAAGCTAATGCTAAATGTTTCCTGCTCAATTATCCAAACACCGTTGTATGGGTAATATCATGAGCTTCCTCCCCCTTACTTAAGTGGTTTTCTACCTTCTATCCGGTCTTGGATATCATAATCTGCTTGTTCTTGGGAAGGATATACCCCTGAAATATGTGTTTAAACACATTTTCCTTTCCATTGTTCTGTTTAATCTGATAATCACATTTTCCTTTCCATTGTTCTGTTTAACCTTCTTGAGGTTTATACGATCTAAGCAGTAATATGCCACTGCTTTTATAAGCACCTCAGTGTACAACTCTGTCAGTAAGACCCTGTTACTATTGTTGTTGACATTCTACTAACCACCGACGGACGATAACTTTGCCTATTGGTTCGCCTCGTTCAAACGAGCAGGAAGATGGTTCTCTTAGTCCCTCGCCCTTGGTACTGATGTTGTTGCCGACATAACTAATAGGCTATCCTCTGACATACCTTGCTTACATGATCGTGCAAGACGTCCTCTCTCTTCCTACTTTTAACCCACATGGTGGGCCCATAACCCATAGGTCCTAGGACCGAAACCTGACTCTCTTGTACACCCTGATGTCAAAGTTATTCTCGCGCTTGACTTCTTATGTAATTCACGGGCCACCTGCCAAGTGATCCATTCTGGTATCAAACGCAATACTTATTCTCGTTGCTCTAGACCCCTTTCACACTTTGTTTCAGGCATCGAATGATTACCTACCCGCTCGAAACTTCTCATGGTACCTACTTACTTTGCTCTCGATATTGTCCTAAGTTTCCGTTCGAGAGTTACTTTCTACCACATTCCCTGAGTTATAAACCAAGATAGCCACCTTGTAGAGTTCCGTTCTCCCGGAATGCTCCCCCTTTTTTTCTTTCGTAAGTACGATGGAGTTTCCGAAGACAGGATGACGACTTCATCATAATGGCTCGAAACAGAGGAATGAAGACATCAACGTGGTGGACCGACCTCGTTGAGAAGAGCAAATAAGACCGAGAAGATCCGTTAGAATTTCGTAACTAGAACTTCCCCCTTACTCCATCTCTTAAATCTCGGGACGAGATTTCTTGTAGTGGAGGAGATTTGTAAGACTGCGGGTGTCATGCTACAGTAAACTCATGTTAATGGTGCCACGCCATCATAATTAAATTTTGCTAATCTTCACTTTGTTCCAAATCGACATTAAATTCAATTTTTAAAAGACGAGTCAAATTATTTTTCCTCGAACTATAAAACTAAAACGTTCGAATAGTTCTATAAATTACCGAGATCATTTTCATGTGGAAACCAACTTCATTTGACTCATAGATAAATCCCTAGGAAATTAATAAGTGTTCCAACAGCAAATAAATTGGTCTTTTCAAAATAAAGAATTATGTATGCACTACAAAATGCCCCTAAACTTTGTGGTTAGATCCCAAAGCATTGCAAGGTATTTATGTGAAAATTTTCATGTGCAAAAAATTTCTTTTGAATTTAAATAAAATGCAAAACATATGAGAAAATACAAAACAGAAATAAGAAAAGTTTCTCTTTCACTTTGGCCCAACTGCTACTATGCACTGGCCCAGCCCAATGGGGTCATCCCTTTTCCCTGTACGAGACAGAGGTCGTGGCACACATCCAACCACCATGGTCGCTGGTGGCGCCGCTGTCGATCATCCCACGGTCGAGGAGATGTATAAGAGCAAGCCCTGAGTCCCCCCTCTCTCCCCTAGTAACCCTAGCCCTGTTTCTTCCCTCCTCTCACTCCCGTTCGTCTGTTCGAGGCTTCCTGAGCTGTATCCGCCATGGCCATCGTCATCGTCGCGGCCACCGGCCTCGCCAAGCCCTGAGACCGTGTCTGGGAGAACCGCCGCCATAGACTTCGTCCATCCTGAGCATCTAATCGAGTGGAGCCGCCCGGTAGGCTTGCCATCGAGCTCATTTTCACCACGTACTTCACCGGCCGTCATCGTCGATTGCCTCATCTTCAGCCCGTCCCCGACCACCTCGACCTCACCTTCGACATGGAGCTCTGCTCCTGCGGTCACCCACGCTCCTGCACCACTCGCGCTTGCCGCCGCGCGCCCGCTCTCGCCGGAGCTCCCATATCGCTCGGCCGTCCCGCTGCGGCCGCAGTGTTTCGCCCGCGCTATGGTGTCACCCGCACGCGAGCCGCAGCCCGCTGATGCGCCCTCGCCGCCCGCTGCCGCCAACCGCCCCGCTCGCCGTGGAGGGGGCCCCACCGTCGGGGCTTCCCGCCATGGCCGTCGGCCCTCCTCTGTGAGGGCGCATGCGTGCCCGGCCTTTGAGACTGGCCATTGCTTAGATTAGGGGACTAATCCCCACTTAAGCCAAGGCCCCTCTGTTAGTTTAACTTTATGTTTAGGTTTAGTTTTAGTTGCACTCTATGACATGTGGCCCCCACTGACTAATTAGCTAGTTTAAAATAATTAAACTGTTAGTTGTAGGTTCTAGTCACTAACATGCAGGTCCCATTGGACCCGTTGACCATTCAACCTTTGACCAGTCAACTGCTGAGTCAGTAGTTGACTGGCCCCACCTGACAACCACACAGTGCATCCCTGGTGCACTACACTGGGTGCACCAAGCCATTTCTGCCTATTTGTTTTTTTATTAATTAAAGTAATTTTAGTAAATTTTAGAATATTGCTTAAAACTTTGAAAATCATATAAAATAAACCGTAGCACGGATGAAAAAACATTGTACATGAAAGTTTCTCAGAACGACGAGACGAACCCGGATACGCAGCCCGTTCGTCCGCCACGCATTCCTAGCATAGCGAACACGCAACTTTCCCCCTCCGGTTCATCTGTCCGAAAACGCGAAACACCGGGAATACTTTCCCGGATGTTTTCCCCCTACACCGGTACCACCTCGTACTGCGTTAGGGCACACCTAGCATCACGTTTTGTCATGTCATGCATCGTCATGCATTTGTTTGCATTATATTTATTGTTTCTTCCCCCTCTTATCTCACTAGACACCGAGACCGACACCGCTGCTACCCAATACGACTACGGAGTTGACGACCCCTCTATCTTGCCAGAGCAACCAGGCAAGCCCCCCCTTGATCGCCAGATATCACCTACTCTTCTCTATACTGCTTGCATTAGAGTGGTGTAGCATGTTACTACTTCCGTTAATCCTATCCCGATGCGTAGCCTGTCCTTGCTACTACTGTTGTTACCTTTACCTACAATCCTAATGCTTAGTATAGGATGCTAGTTTATCATCAGTGGCGCTACATTCTTGTCCGTCTGCATGCTATACTATCAGGCCGTGATCACTAGGGAGGTGATCATGGGTATATACTTATACATATATACATGCTATACAGGTGGTGACTAAAGTCGGGTCAGCTCGTTGAGTACCCGCAAGTGATTCTGATGTGGGGGCTGAAGGGGCAGGTGGCTCCATCCACGTAGTGGTGAGCCTGAGTTCCCGATAGCCCCAGACTGGTACTTTGAGGCAGAGCGACAAGGCAGGTTGAGACAACCTAGGAGAGAGGTGGGCCTGGCCCTGGTCGGAGTTCGCGGTTACTTCAAGATAAAACGCTTAATGAGATCTTGGTATTTGATCTGAGTCTGGCTACTAGCCTATATGCACTAACCATCTACGCGGGGACAGTTATGGGCACTCGACGTCGTGGTATCAGCCGAATCCTTCGTGACGTCAGTGACTGAGCGGCGCACGCCGGATTGGACCGTAAGCCTGCTCTTGTATTAAGGGGGCTAGTTCTGCTTCCGGCCGCGTTCGCAACATGCAGGTGTGCAAAGGGCGATGGGCCCAGACCCCTGCGCCATAGGATCTAGACCGGCGTGCTGACCTCTCTGTTGTGCCTAGGTAGGGCTGCGATGTGTTGATCTTCCTAGGTCGGGCATGACCCAGAAAAGTGTGTTCGGACAAAGGGGATCGAGCGTGTTGGGAAATGTGGTGCACCCCTGCAGGGAAGTTAATCTATTCGAATAGCCGTGATCTTCGGTAACAGGACGACTTGGAGTTGTACCTTGACCTTATGTCAACTAGAACCGGATACTTAATAAAACACACCCTTCCAAGTGCAAGATATAACCCGATGGTCGCCCTCTAATAGGGCGACGAGGAGAGGACCGCCGGGTAGGATTATGCTACACGATGCTACTTGGTGAACTTACCGTCTACTCTCTTCTTCTGCTGCAAGATGGAAGTTACCAGAAGCATAGTCTTCGACAGGACTAGCTATCCCCCTCTTATTCCACCATTCTGCAGTTCAGTCCACATATGATACCCTTATTCCATTTGATACCAATGCATACATATGTAGTGTAGCTCCTTGCTTGCGAGTACTTTGGATGCGTACTCATGGTTGCTTTGCTCCCCCTTTTACCCCTTCCTATACCCCATTGCTGCGACCAGACGATGGAGTCTAGGAGCCAGACGCCATTGTCGATGACGACTACTACTACTCGGGAGGTGCCTACTACTACGTGCAGTCTGCTGACGACGACCAGGAGTAGTTTAGGAGGATCCCATGCAGGAGGCCTGCGCCTCTTTCGATCTGTATCCCAGTTTGTGCTAGCCTTCTTAAGGCAAACTTGTTTAACTTATGTCTGTACTCAGATATTGTTGCTTCCGCTGACTCGTCTATGATCGAGCTCTTGTATTCGAGCCTTCGAGGCCCCTGGCTTGTAATATGATGCTTGTATGACTTATTTTATTTGTAGAGTTGTGTTGTGATATCTTCCCGTGAGTCCCTGATCTTGATCGTACACATTTGCGTGTATGATTAGTGTACGATTGAATCGGGGGCGCCACAATGCTCATATGATTCGCGTTCGGTACTTTGATAATTTGGTATGTGGCTGGACCGGTGCTTGGGTGCTGCCCTTACTTGGACAAACATCCCACTTATGATTAACCTCTATTTCAAGCATCCGCAAATACAACAAAAGTATTAAGGTAAACCTAACCATAGCATGAAACATATGGATCCAAATCAGCCCCTTACGAAGCAACACATAAACTAGGGTTTAAGCTTCTGCCACTCTAGCAACGCATCATCTACTTATTACTCCCCAATGCCTTCCTCTAGGCCCAAACAATGGTGAAGTGTCATGTAGTCGACGTTCACATAACACCACTAGAGGAGAGACAACATACATCTCATCAAAATATCGAACGAATACCAAATTCACATGACTACTAATAGCAAGACTTCTCCCATGTCCTCAAGAACAAAAGTAACTACTCACAAATCATAAACATGTTCATAATTAGAGGGGTATTAATGTGCATATAGGATCTGAACATATGATCTTCCACCAACTAAACCAACTAGCATCAACTACAAGGAGTAATTAACACTACTAGCAACCTACTAGCACTAATCCCGGACTTAGAGACAAGAATTGGATACAAGAGATGAACTAGGGTTTTGAGATGAGATGGTGCTGATGAAGATGTTGATGGAGATTTCCCTCTCCCGATGAGAGGAGCATTGGTGACGACAATGGTGATGATTTCCCCCTCCGGGAGGGAAGTTTCCCCGGCAGAACAGCCCCGCCAGAACCCTAGATTGGTTCCGCCAAGGTTCCACCTCGTGGCGGTGGAGTTTCGTCCGAGAAGATGGCTTATGATTTTTCCCCATCGAAAGAGTCCATATAGCAGAAGATGGTCACCGGAGGGCCACGAGGGGGCCCACGAGGTAGGGGGCGCGCCCAGGGGGTAGAGCGCGCCCCCACCCTCGTGGGCAGGGTGTGGCCCCCCTGGTGAAGTTCTTGAGCTCAATGTTTTTTTATATATTTGGAAAACATCATCCGTGAAGTTTCATGACTTTTGGAGCTGTGCAGAATAGGTCTCTAATATTTGCTCCTTTTCCAGCCAGAATCCCAGCTGCCGGCATTCTCCCTCTTTATGTAAACCTTGTAAAATAAGAGAGAATAGGCATAATTATTGTGACATAATGTGTAATAACAGCCCATAATACAATAAATATTGATATAAAAGCATGATGCAAAATGGACGTATCAACTCCCCCAAGCTTAGACCTCGCTTGTCCTCAAGCGAAAAGCCGAAATCGAAAAATATGTCCACATGTCTAGAGATGAAGGTGTCGTTAAAAATAAAATACGGACATGAGGGCATCATGATCATTCTTAGAACAGCAACTTATATAATTCTTGTCATATGATTTCTTATGCTAGAGTAATAATTCAGTCACAATATCAAGTATGAATCGTAAACTTCATTGAAAACTAACAAATTATAATCTCAGTCATTGAAGCAATTGCAATTTATCATAACATAGGAAAGAGTCAATGTATAAGAGCTTTTCAGCAAGTCCACATACTCAAATATCATATAATCTTTCACAATTGCTGACACTCACACAATACTTATGGGTATGGAGTTTTAATCAGACACAGAGAAAGATAGGGTCTTATAGTTTTTGCCTCCCAACGTTTTACCTCAAGGGTAATGTCAACAGTAATAGTTCATGAAAACCCACATCCAATTAGCCATATATACCAGGACCTTTCCAACATATTGTGCTTGCCAAAGGATAAAATGTAAAAAGGAAGGGTGAAGATCACCATGACTCTTATGCAATGTAGGAGATAAAAGTAAAAGATAGGCCCTTCGCAGAGGGAAGCAGAGGTTGTCATGCGCTTTTATGGTTGGATGCACAAAATCCTATTGTGAAAGAACATCACTTTATATTGCCACTTGTGATATGGACCTTTATTATGCAGTCTGTCGCTTTTATTACTTCCATATCACACAATCGTATAAAGCTTATTTCTTCCACACCAATCAATCATACATATTTAGAGAGCAATATTTTTATTGCTTGCACCGATGACAACTTACTTGATGGATCTTACTCAATCCAAAGGTAGGTATAGTGGACTCTCATGGAAAAACTGGTTTAAGGGTATTTGGAAGCACAAGTAGTATCTCTACTTGGTGCAATGAATTTGGCTAGCATGAGGGAGAAAGGCAAGCTCAACATGTTGGAGGATCCAAGACAATATAATTTATCTCAGATGTAAGAAAACACAACCCATTACGTTGTCTTCCTTGTCCAATGTCAACTCTTTAGCATGTCATATTTTAATGAGTGCTCACAATCATAAAAGATGTCCAAGATAGTATATTTATATGTGAAGACCTCTCTTTCTTTATTACTTCCTATTAATTGCAACGATGACCAAAACTATGTTTGTCAACCCTCAATAACTTTTATTCATCATACTCTTTCTATGTGAGATCATTACTCTCCATAAGAGTCATATGATCTCTTTGTTTCTTTTTATTTCTTTCTCTTTTCTTTTATTCACTTACGATCATGGCAAAATAATCAAGCCCTTGACTCAACACTAATATTTATTATATAGCTCACGGACTCGATTACATAGAAGGATAATAAAGAAAAACTCACGACTAGATCATACTAAGAACTTTTATTCTACTAGATCAAAATATTACCAAAAGGATCGAACTAAGAAAAACGGTAAAGATAAAAGTGATGGTAATACGATACCGGAGCACTCCCCCAAGCTTGGCAGTTGCCAAGTGGAGTGCCCATACCAGGTACTCAATTCTTCTTTGTTGGTGGAGATGGTGGTGATTTTGTTGATGGCGTAGGCTTGTCGTCCTTCTTCCAAGGCATAGGCTCACCATCATAGAAAGATGACCGAGTCTCCGGGATCCTCAAATCTGTAGCCAAACTCATCCTTTTGAATCTATATTCATACTCACAGTTTTGGTTTTGCAGGTCATAGATTTGAGCTTGAAGGTGCTCAATTTTCTCGTGAAGCTTGAAGATGGTCTCCCCGATGTTGTCGGCATCCAGCTTGTGTTTGTTGGTGAACTCTGCGATCATCATGTAGTTGGAGTTGAGTCCACGCTCCAACATCCCCTGACACTTAAAAACTTGTTGCTCTATTGCTTCGAGCCTCGTCTCCACGCTTCCGGTCCCCTTCGGTCCCTCCGCATCACGGATGTGCAGCAACCCATCACGCATCTCAATGGTTTGAGGGTGTCGCTACACCTCCGCGAGGTAAGGGTTGATGACCATCTCGAAGAACTTGTCCTTGGGTGCACTTGGAGATGTCATGATAATTTAGATCTGTCAGAAAAATAGCTCGAAACAAAGACAAGAGATTTTTGCGTGATACGGGAGTCAAAACCCCCAGGAGGTTATATAATGAATTTTTACCAACCAAAATACATTTCCGGTAAGAAAACGGAGTCCGGAGAGCACACGAGGTGCCCACGAGGCAGGGGGTGCGCCCACGGGGGTAGGGCGCGCCCTCCACCCTCGTGGAGCCCTCGTGTCCTTTCTGGACTGCTGCTTATTTTTCTATTTTTCTAAATATTCCAAAACAGAGAAATATTGCCTTAAAAACTATTTTGGAGTCTGTTTACTTACCGTACCACATACCTATTCCTTTTCGGAGTCTGAAACATTCCGGAAAGTGTCCCTTATGTATTCCTCCGGGGTTACAGTTTCAATAACATTGGTTTCAACATTTATGGGATTACCTGAGATATAATGTTTGATTCTTTGACCATTTACCACCTTCGGATTTGTGCCTTTGAAGTTGTTGATTTTTATGGCACCAGAACGGTAGACCTCCTCGATAACGTAGGGACCTTCCCATTTAGAGAGAAGTTTTCCTGCAAAAAATCTTAAACGAGAGTTGTGTAGCAATACATAATCACCTACATTAAACTCACGCTTTTGTATTCTTTTATCATGCCACCTTTTGACTTTCTCTTTAAACAACTTGGCATTTTCGTAGGCTTGGGTTCTCCATTCATCAAGTGAGCTAATATCAAATAACCTCTTCTCACCGGCAAGTTTAAAATCATAATTAAGTTCCTTAATAGCCCAATAAGCCTTGTGTTCTAGTTCAAGAGGTAAGTGACATGCTTTTCCATAGACCATTTTATACGGAGACATACCCATAGGATTTTTATATGCAGTTCTATAGGCCCATAATGCATCATCAAGTTTCTTGGACCAATTCTTTCTAGACATATTAACAGTCTTTTGCAAAATTAATTTAAGTTCTCTATTACTCAATTCTACTTGCCCACTAGACTGAGGGTGACAAGGGGATGCAATTCTATGATCGATTAACATCATATTTAGCAAGCATTTTACGGAAAGCATCATGAATAAAATGTGAACCACCATCAGTCATTAAATATCTAAGGACTCCAAACCTTGGAAAGATAACTTCTTTAAGCATTTTAATAAAAGTGTTATGATCAGCACTACTAGTTGGAATAGCTTCTACCCACTTAGTAACGTAATCAACAGCAACTAAAATATATGTATAACCATTAGAGGAAGGAAAAGGTCCCATATATTCAAAGCCCCAAACATCAAATGGTTCAATAACAAGTGAATAATGCATAGGCATTTCTTGACGTCTACTAATATTACCAATTCTTTGACATTCATCACAAGATAAGACAAACTTACATGCATCCTTGAAGAGAGTAGGCCAATAAAAACCAGATTGTAGTACCTTATATGCAGTTCTATCTCCAGCATGGTGCTCTCCATAAGCTTCGAAGTGACACTTGCGTATGATCTATTCCTGTTCATGCTCAGGTACACAACGTCTAATACTACTCCTTCTTTATAAAGATGTGGGTCATCCCAAAAGTAATGCCTCAAATCATAGAAGAACTTTTTCTTTTGCTGGTATGTGAAACTAGGTAGTATAAACTTAGCAACAATGTAATTAGCATAATCAGCATACCATGGAGCAGTATGAGAAGCATTTATGACATTTAGTTGCTCATCAGGAAAGCTATCATCAATAGGTAGTGGGTCATCAAGCACATTTTCTAACCTAGACAAGTTGTCTGCAACGGGGTTCTCGGCTCCTTTTCTATCAACAATATGTAAATCAAATTCTTGAAGCAAGAGAACCCATCTAATAAGTCTAGGTTTAGCATCTTTCTTTTCCATACGATATTTAATAGCAGCATGATCAGTGTGAATAGTTACTTTAGAATCAACAATATAAGGTCTAAACTTATCACAAGCAAATACAACTGCTAAGAATTGTTTTTCAATAGTAGCATAATTTCTTTGAGCATTGTCTAGAGTTTTACTAGCATATTGAATAACATTTAGTTTCTTATCAACTCTTTGTCCTAGAACAGCACCTACGGCATAATCACTAGCATCTCACATAATTTCAAAGGGTAAATTCCAATCAGGTGGCTGAACAATAGGTGCAGAGATTAATGCTTTCTTAATTATTTCAAATGCTTCTACATAATCATCATCAAAGACAAATGATATATCTTTTTGTAATAAATTAGTCAGAGGCCGAGAGATTTTTGAGAAGTCCTTATTGAACCTCCTATAAAAACTGGCATGACCAAGGAAACTTCTTATACCTTTGATGTCCTTGGGACATGGCATCTTTTCAATAGTATCAACCTTGGCTTTATCAACTTCAATACCTCTTTCAGAAACTTTATGCCCCAAGACAATACCTTCATTAACCATAAAGTGGCACTTTTCCCAATTCAGGACAAGATTAGTTTCTTCATATCTCTACAAAACTCGATCAAGGTTGCTCAAGCAATCATCAAAAGAAGATCCATAGACGGAAAAGTCATCCATGAAAACCTCACAAATCTTTTCACAGAAGTCTGAGAATATAACCATCATGCATCTTTGAAAGGTAGCAGGTGCATTACATAAACCAAAAGGCATACGTCTATAAGAAAAAGTACCAAAAGGGCATGTAAAAGTAGTCTTTGGTTGATCTTTGGCTGGCACATGTATTTGAGAGAAACCAGAATAACCATCTAGAAAGCAAAATGTGTATGTTTGGATAATCTTTCTAGCATTTGATTGATAAAAGGTAAGGGGTAATGATCCTTTTTAGTAGCCTTATTTAATTTGCGGAAATCAATTACCATCCTATAACCAGTAATAATTCTTTGAGGAATCAATTCATCTTTATCATTAGGAACAACAGTAATACCTCCCTTCTTAGGGACACAATGGACAGGACTTACCCACTGACTATTAGCAACGGGGTAAATTATACCTGCCTCAAGGAGCTTTAGTATCTCCTTTCTTACCACTTCTTTCATTTTAGGATTCAGTCGGCGTTGATGATCACGAATTGGTTTAGCATCTTCTTCCAAATTAATTTTATGTTGGCATAGAGTGGGACTAATGCCCTTAAGATCATCAAGAGTATACCCAATAGCAGCATAGTGCTTCTTCAGAATTTTCAATAATCTCTCTTCTTCATGTTCTGAAAGGTTAGCACTAATAATAACAAGATATATCTTTTTCTCATCAAGATAAGCATATTTAAGAGTATCCGATAACAGTTTAAGCTCAAACACGGGATCACCCTTGGGTGGAGGAGGATCCCCTAGGATTTCAATAGGTAAATTGTGTTTCAGAATAGGTTCCTGTTTAAAGAATACTTCATCTAATTCCCTTCTTTCTTTCATAAACATATCATTTTCATGGTCTAGCAAATATTGTTCAAAAGGATCACTAGGAGGTATGGCAATAGAAGCAAGACCAATAATTTCATATTTACTAGGTAATTCTTCTTCACGGTGTTGTCTACTAAATTTAGAAAAATTAAATTCATGAGTCATATCATCTAAACTGACAGTAACAACATCCCTTTTGCAATCTATGGTATCATTAACAGTATTTAAGAAGGGTCTACCAAATATAATGGGACAGAAGCTATCTTGTGGGGAACCAAGAACAAGAAAATCAGCAGGATATTTAGTTTTCCCACACAAGACTTCAACATCTCTAACAATTCCCACTGGTGAAATAGTATCTCTATTAGCAAGTTTAATTGTGACATCAATATCTTCTAACTCAACAGGTGCAATGTCATGCATAATTTATTTGTATAAGTCAATAGGTATTGCACTAGAACTAGCACCCATATCACATAAGCCATGATAACAATGATCGCCTATTTTAACAGAAATAATAGGCATACCTACAATAGGCCTAGGTTTATCTATATCACGGGGTTTAGCAATTCTAGCAGTTTCATCACAGAAATAAATAACATGCCCATCTATATTATCAGACAAGAGATCTTTAACAATAGTAATACTAGGTTCAACTTTAACTTTCTCAGGAGGTGTATATGTTTTAATATTTCTTTTACAAACCACAGTTGAAGCCATAGCATGGTCCTTTATCCTAACAGGGAAAGGTGGTTTCTCAACATAAGAAGTAGGAACAATAGGATCATTATAAGTGATAGTCTTTTCTTCAACTTTAATAGGTACAACTACTTTTACTTCTATGGGAGGATGATATTTAAACCACTTTTCCTTGGGGAGATCAACATAAGCAGCAAAAGATTCACAGAAAGAAGCTACTATCTCAGAGTCAAGTCCATATTTAGTGCTAAATTTACGAAAAATATCGGTATCCATAAAAGATTTAACACAATCAAAACTAGGTGTCATACCTGACTCCTTAGCATTGTCGAGGTCCCAATATTCGGAGTTGCGTTTAATTATTTCCAATAAATCCCATTTGAATTCAATAGTCTTCATCATAAAAGAGCCAGCACAAGAAGTATCAAGCATGGTGTGATTGTTATCAGAAAGCCGAGCATAAAATTTTTGAATAATCATTTCTCTTGAGAGCTCATGATTGGGGCATGAATATAACATTGATTTAAGACTCCCCCAAGCTTGAGCGATGCTTTCTCCTTCGCGAGGCCAAAAATTATATATATAATTGCAATCATGATGAACAAGATGCATAGGATAAAACTTTTGATGAAATTCCAATTTCAATCGTTTGTAATTCCAAGACTCCATATCATCACATAGCATGTACCATGTCAACGCATCTCCCCTCAAAGATAAAGGGAAGACCTTCTTCTTAACAACATCTCCGGGTACACCTGCAAGCTTAAATAATCCACAAACTTCATCCACATATATTAGATGCTCATCAGGATGTTTTATTCCATCTCCCAAAAAAGGATTAGCTAGAAGTTTTTCTACCACACCCAAAGGAATTTCGAAGCAAGCATTTTCATTTTCAGTAGGTTCAGTAGGTTGAGGAGCAACTCTTTGCTCTACTCGTCGGGGTGAAGATACCCCGAACAAGACCCTCAGAGGTTTACTTTCCATAGTAACAAGTGACCGTAAATTTCAGCACACTATATAAATTTTTCCTTACCAAATTCCACCTACCAAAGGCGCTTCACTCCCCGGCAACGGCGCCAGAAAAGAGTCTTGATGACCCACAAGTATAGGGGATTTATAGTAGTACTTTTGATAAGTAAGAGTGTCGAACCCAACGAGGAGCAGAAGGAAATGATAAGCGGTTTCCAGCAAGGTATTCTCTGCAAGTACTGAAATAAGTGGTAACAGATAGTTTTGTGATAGGATAATTTGTAACGAGCAACAAGTAACAAAAGTAAATAAAGTGCAGGAAGGTGGCCCAATCCTTTTTGTAGCAAAGGACAAGCCTGGACAAACTCTTATATGATGTAAAGCGCTCCCGAGGACACATGGGAATATCGTCAAGCTAGTTTTCATCATGCTCATATGATTCACGTTCGGTACTTTGATAATTTGGTATGTGGGTGGACCGGTGCTTGGGTGCTGCCCTTACTTGGACATACATCCCACTTATGATTAACCTCTATTGCAAGCATACGCAAATACAACAAAAGTATTAAGGTAAACCTAACCATAGCATGAAACATATGGATCCAAATCAGCCCCTTATAAAGCAACACATAAACTAGGGTTTAAGCTTCTGTCACTCTAGCAACCCATCATCTACTTATTACTTCCCAATGCCTTCCTCTAAGCCCAAACAATGGTGAAGTGTCATGTAGTCGACGTTCACATAACACCACTAGAGGAGAGACAACATACATCTCATCAAAATATCGAACGAATACCAAATTCACATGACTACTAATAGCAAGACTTCTCCCATGTCCTCAAGAACAAAAGTAACTACTCACAAATCATAAACATGTTCATAATTAGAGGGGTATTAATGTGCATATAGGATCTAAACATATGATCTTCCACCAATTAAGCCAAATAGCATCAACTACAAGGAGTAATTAACACTACTAGCAACCTACTAGCACTAATCCCGAACTTGGAGACAAGAATTGGATACAAGAGATGAACTAGAGTTTGGAGATGAGATGGTGCTGATGAAGATGTTGGTGGAGATTGCCCTCTCCCGATAAGAGGAGCATTGGTGATGACGATGGTGATGATTTCCCCCTCCGGGAGGGAAGTTTCCCCGGCAGAACAGCCCCGCCAGAACCCTAGATTGGTTCCGCCAAGGTTCCACCTCGTGGCAGCGGAGTTTCGTCCGAGAAGATGGCTTATGATTTTTTTCCCATCGAAAGAGCCCATATAGCAGAAAATGGTCACCGGAGGGCCACCAGGGGGCCCACGAGGTAGGGGGGCGCACCCAGGGGGGTAGGGCGCGCCCCCACCCTCGTGGACAGGGTGTGGCCCCCTTGGTAAAGTTCTTGAGCTCAATGTTTGTTTATATATTTGGAAAACATCATCCATGAAGTTTCAGGACTTTTGGAGTTGTGCAGAATAGGTCTCTAATATTTGCTCCTTTTCCAGCCAGAATCCCACTTGCTGGCATTCTCCCTCTTTATGTAAACCTTGTAAAATAAGAGAGAATAGGCATAAGTATTGTGACATAATGTGTAATAACAGCCCATAATGCAATAAATATTGATATAAAAGCATGATACAAAATGGACGTATCAGAATACTCAGGTTTTCACCCCCTAAATCTCTAAAAACTCCTTAGCGGAGTCTATATCAATTATATTTGTTGGCCCCTTACAAATATTTTCCTTTGCCTGGTTTTTCTGTCCACTGCCCTGACATCCAGCTCCTCAGCCGGACATCCGGGCCCTGAATCCACGCCGGATATCCGAGCTTGTCCCCAGATGTCCGGCCCGTTGTCCTAGTTTTTACTGCTCTTTGACCTCCACACACCGGATATCTGGGCCAGGACCCCGGATATCCGGTCTGTCGCCCGCAGCCACACATAACAGGGGCGGGGCTCGAGATTTCGGGGCAGTTTCCCCATTCTCTCCCCGTTGCTCTCCTCATCTCCTCAAACAGCCGCCGCCGCCTGGCTGTGCTCCGGCACTGCTCCGGCCTTCTCCTCCATCCTCCGGTCCCGATCTCCTGCCCACGAATTCTCCTCCTCCCGATCTACAGCTCTATCCAATCCATTCCTTGGGTTGTGGTGAGAATCTCTTGGGAGGGACCGCTGTATTGTGGGATCCACCCACGGAGTTCCTCATGGCGCGTACCAAGAACTGCGGCCCCGTGCACCCCGTGCCTTCTTCCCGGGGTATGGATGCTATCTCTCTTGCATTCTACTCTTGTTGTGACCAAATCATCTTAGGGCTTCATTATCTCTCATGTATATCTTGGCACATATCTCTCTCTAGATTTTTGGTGTCTCTTGCCTAAGCCTAAAAATCTCTCTATGTACTCGGCTAATGAACTTAATCATGGGCATGTCTAATTTTTTTGACTTATCACTGGACTTGTTCTACGGTCATGATCAAAAAATGTTCCTCCCACTGTTTAATTTGTTTTACCCTTTGTTCATACTTGTTGGCTCCATCTCATCGGGACCTATCATTATCCATTTTAGTCGATCGCCGGCAAGGCTCAACCAACTCTAATGAGCATGCTCGGCCTAAGAAGAAGAAGACCACCACCAATAAGAAGAAGCGGGCTCCATCCACAAGTCCGTCGGCCTTGGATTCGGATGATGAGGACTATGTTGGGGAGGAAGAGGATGAGTTTGATCCAAGACACTCTGTTGGCCAGTCAAAACCAGGCACTCAAAGGGCACCGGTGCCTCCAGTCCGTGGTACTGCCATGCCCATGGTCCATGGTCGTCGCATCTCCATGGAGCTTCCCGACAGCGGCGACCGCCTTCTACACGACTTCACCACCGCGGAGGCTGGTCCATACCTTGAGTTCCGACGGGATACCAACCAATATGAGATGGTGGTTGATGTCGAGGATCCTCGGTTCCGTACTCGCATGCAGAAAGATCTGTACTCAAGTTTTGTCCATGGCCGTGGGTTTGCCCCTCACAAATACCTGGATCTTCAGTTCTTGCGTGATCATCCTACCATGTTTCCTGACAACACCGTCAAGATCATTGATGCTATGACTCTAGGTCAAGCCATGACCTACAAGTGTGATTGGAATGAAGCTGCCATCCTTCAGTTCTATGCCACCTGCTTCTTTGGGCCAGACCACACTCTCACATGGATGACTGATGACACTGTGCTAAGCATCACCTGTGACCGCTTTGTTCAGATTTTGGGCTTCTCCGGTGTTGGTCATCACATTCATAGTATGGATCCTTGCTATAAGCCCAAAGGGATTGATGCGTGCATGGCTCTTCTTAAGCCCCCTCTCATCTCACTGAAGAGGAACGTGCATATCCACCCAATGAGTCATCTATTTTTCGGTCTCCCTACTACATTCTCTGTTAGTGTGTGCTTCACACTCTCTATCCAAAGAAGGGAGATCACTCAAGGGCTCACAACTACTGTATTGATCTATTGGTACGTATGCATGATGCACCTACTGAGCCTCTTGACACCACTCACTATATTTGGCATGAGATTCATCTCTCCAGCTTCATTCAGACATGTCAATTCCTACATGCTCCATTCATTCCGGCCATCATTGATCACACTGCTCCGTTTTAGGTTGCTAAGACCATTGGGCATTCCATTTGGAAGCCACCCGTCCACATGTGCATGGCTGCTCCTGGACCGGCTACTGCACCTCGACCACCTAGGAAGACTACTGGTGGGTCTCAACCCACTAGTTCTTCCATGCCTTCTTCCTTGATAGATCCTCGTGGCCGTCTTGCCTCATTCTTGGGAAACGCTCAGTCTGCTATTATAAAGGCAATCACGTTCAACTGTGAGCAAAATCATGATGTGCAGAAGCACCTCATCATTTTGAAGAATCAACTCAAGCAGCGCCTCCGTGACCATGGGAGTCCCATGAGTGATGATGATCCTCTTCCTGCGGCTCCGTCCACTTCCACCTTCGGTTTCCCATCTCATGACGAGTACTCCGAGTTCTTTGTTGCTGAGACATCTGCCAGGAGTGACTGTGTCTGTTTAGTTCTTCGCCCCTTTTTACTTGTTGCTGTCAAAGGGGGAGAAGTAGTATCTTAGTATGGTCATGCTATGATGTGTTTGCTATTTGTGTTAGCTACTACTCCCTTTGTTCCTAAATATTTGTCTTTCTAGACATTTCAAATGACTACTACATACGGATGTATGTAGACATATTTTAGAGTGTAGATTCACTCATTTTGCTCCGTATGTAGTCACTTGTTGAAATGCCTAGAAAGACAAGTATTTAGGAACGGAGGGAGTATTATTCTACCTATGGTACTTGATCATGTGCGACTATGTTATTATGTTGCTACCTATGGTACTTGATCGTTTGAGACATGATATTATCTTGTGGCTATGAAATGTTTTTAGTCCATGTGTTATGGTGGTCTCATATGTGCATGTCTCTCACATTTATATCTCTTTGAGCTACATATGCTACCATACGAAGATTGTGTTGTACATCCTAACATATTCATCTCATGCACACAATGAGGGGGAGCTAAAAGCAAATAGAAACATCAACATATTTTGTACTTTTTCTCTCATGTTTGTCAATACTAAGATTATTTATTGCACCTATGATACTACATGTAAGATTGTCATCAACAAACAAAAGGGGGGGGGGGATGGAAAGAGCAATCATGCCCTTACATCATGTTTTGATGTTGATGAAAATATACATGTAGGGGTCTAACAATGGTTGTCAAGTAAATATCATGTGTTAGCCCCAGGTTCATCGAAGTGTGTGGATCAAGAGCATATGAAGTGATTTTACTCAAGGATGAAGCATAAAAATTGACTACATATTTGTTTTCTTGAGTATAGGATCCCACACTATTAAGAGGGGATCGATAGGGTTAGTTAAAGGCTTGATCTTGCCACAAACCTCCTTTCCATATATGCACATGCTCCATCTTCATGCTTTTGTCTCTGGGCTGCCAGATGTCCGGGCTTCAAGCCGGATGTCCGGGCCTCACGCCAGATATCCGGCCTGGTCACCGGATATCCGGGCCTAGCTATCCAGAGAGCACTTTTGTGCTGTGCGGCTTGCCGGATGTTCGGCCCTCTATGCCGAATGTCCGGGATCCCAGTGCACTTAGGATTTCTGGGCTTGCCTGCCGGACGTCCGGCATGTGCTATCCAGAGGGCATTTCTGATTTGGTAAACTTGCCAGATGTCCGGCCATGTGCCGGATGTCCGGGGTTTCCTGACTTGCCGGATGTCCGAGCTTGGCCCCCAGATGTCCGGCCCCTCTGTTTTCTGCCCTGTTTCTACCTTGTTCTTCGAGTGGCTTGCTAGGCTAGATGTCCGGCCCCTAGCCCGGATGTCCGGCCTGCCCTTTCACTTGCACTACAACGGCCATATTTGTTCTCACACTATATATAGCCTTTCTTCCCCACGGGAGAGGGTTGACCATTCACTTTGAGCAAAACCCTAGAACACTTTTCACACACTCTCTCTCTCACTACCTCCACACCAAATCTTAGATCCCTAACGGATTTGACAGCATTTGAGACAAGTTGTCTTATCAAGTGATAGATCCACTCCTTCCCCTTCTTTGCACCAAAGGAATTCGTGATTTGAGCAAGTCTTGAGCTTTTCCCATCGTTCTTGTTACTCTTGGAGGTTGGAGACTCCTAGGTGGTAGGAATCTTTCGGAGAGGAATTCACCATTGTGATTACCCCCAGAAAAGTTTGTGAGGGTTTGGAGACCATCCCAAGGTCTACCACTAGTGGTTGAGAAACGCCTCCGTGCTGTTGTCTCAAAGGGAGAATAGGGTGAGCCTTCGTGGCGTTGGTGTGCCTTCGTGGTAACATCCACCTCTCTAACGGTGACGTAGCTTCCCTCCAAGGAAGTGAACATCGGCATACATCCTCATCTCCCAGAGTTGCGGTTATTCCTAACCCTAACTCTCTACTTGTGGTTACTTGTCTATTAGCTCTTACTTATATCATATTGCGCTTGCTTACTTGTGTTACTTGTTTATCTTGCTTAGCTCTTAGCATCACAATTGCAATTGTTAGGCTCACTTTCATATTCCACATTATTGCCTAAAATTGCTAAGTAATAATTAAATTTTGTAATTGTAGCTATTCACGAGCCCCCTCTAGGTCCATCTCGATCTGCAGGACGTCAAGCTTCACTCCAATCCATACCTGAAGATGTTCTAGCTGTAATAACTAAAGAAATGGAGAACCAAACTACTGCCAATGAAACTGCCACTGAAATTCCTCAATTTGAATTACCTGAAGTTGTGTCTCAAGAGATTGTGAGGCCTTCTGCTACAAATCTTTAGCCCAAGCCTCAAAATCCTCATGCAAAGAGGCCAAAATTCAAGAATGATGATTTCTTCACTGAGCATCATTTCTCCACTGATGCAAATCCATATGACTCAGCAAGACTAAGGTGCAAGAGGTTTGGGACTGCGAGCCAGATGAATTTCTATGCATATCTTCTGTTTGATAAGGACAAAGTCTTCCAGCACCGCCAAATTCCTCATGTGGATATGGAGTCCATTCCATGCTTTCAACCAGTTCTCAATGTTCTTCACGAAGATGGACTCCTCAATTTCTGTGTTGATATCTGTGACTGGAAGGAAGAGCTAATTCTTCAGTTCTATGCAACCCTGCATCTCACTGGCAATGTGGTTGATATCAATTCATGGGTTCTAGACTGGATGACTGAAAACACTCATTATAAAGCTCCAGCCTCTGAATTACTTCATGCCATCCCAGTCAGTCCTCCTACAAAAGGCGCAAGGCTCATGTATGAAGAACCTGAACTTGAAAATCACCTCATGCAAGTGTTGATGAAGCCTTTGCAGCCAGGCCAAGCTCCTAGAACCACCTTCCTAGTGAAGGATTCCCTCAGTCCGATCAAAGGCCACAACTCTGAAGAAGAAGAAGTTGTTGGCATCATTCAAAATTTGCTATTCAACATTATACATGGTATTCCCATTAACTATCATGATTTCTTCATGAGGACTTTGGCAAATGTTGCACTTTCGCCATTTCAATTGAAGCCCTATTGTCAGGACCCTGACCCTAAGTCACACCGATCTAGCATGTAACACATCGTATCACTTTGCGGCCTCACACACGGTATCCCCACGGGTGCTACCTTACCTGGCTCGGGACCGTTTGCGCCTTTTGGCTCACGTATATGATAGTGTCGGTACCATCCATATGACAAATACCGCGGGTCGACATGACTAGTCATAAACCCAAGGTGGCACTCACTTACTGGGATAGGCATACATGACCCAGGAATGCATGTGTCGGTCAGCAGCGAGTGAATCTAGCCTATAGCAAGCAATCAGGACTCTGGTAAGCAACGCATGACATTTCCCCGGAGGGACGAACAAAAGAGCAAAGAAGGACACATGCCGATCATCCCATGTGTTCTGGAGCAGTAGCAAGCTACCATGGCTCAGTGGAAGCACTAGGAGACATTTCCCCGTAAGAGAGACTACCAAGAATAAACGACTAGGTTGTTGGATCCCACACATAGCAATACATGTTACACGTATGCATAACATGCAAGTATGCGTTGTACAACAAGGCATCACAACATAACTCAACAACTCATATAGATAAAGGCCCACAAGAGCCATCATAGCATTTATTACAAGCAGCGAGTCTCATGACCCTTCACACAAAGTCATACAAGCCAAGCAGATGCATAAACATGTCTGAGTATAGACATCTAAAATAAAGAAGGCTAAGAAGCCTATCTATCTACAAGACCCTCTAAAGGAACCAGACCTCTCTCTGGGATTCCCAAGCTCATAAGCCCACGTGAAACTACTAGCGAGAATGAGGTCTCTCTGCAAAAACATAAATTAAGCAAACATGAGTACAAATGTACCCAGCAAGACTTACATCAGAACTATCTACATATGCATCAGTATCAACAAAGGGGTGGTGGAGTTTAACTGCAACAAGCCATCTTTGACTCAGTGGCTATCGTGTACTACGAGTACTTTCTTTGAGGTGGCGCACACGAGTCCACATATTCACCAAATCAATACATCACTATGGACCCGCTCCCATCTCCCTATGATAAGGCCATTGATAGCACTCACGCTTATCTTTCGCATTTTAGAGTATGCACTTCCAGTTATCTATGAACAATGTAAGCATTCCAAGTAGTCCACATCCACGGACGCAGCTATTCGAATAGATCATATATAACCCTGTAGGGGGGTACTTCTTCACACATGTTTCCACCACTTAGCGTTTGCACATGACATGTGCTCGGCAGACTTCAAGCGAAAGCCAACGTGGGTGTAAACCACGACCTGACTAACCACACAAGTTTCTAGTCCAGGTTTATTGCCTATTTGAGTTCCATCCGCAAGGAAGACCAGCCGAGGTTTTCCACTACGGCCCTAAACGATGTGTGCAGGGTTCTCGAGCCCACCAAATGGGTGCCTCGGTATACCGTGCCACTTGCCTACCACATCATAGCCCACCCCTAGGGTCAGCGCTACGCACAACCTCCAGCATACTATAAACACTACAGACTACTTGCAACTCCTGGACGGAGGACAAGGGGGTTAATAAGTCGAGCGGGGTCATATTTCAGGGCCCAACGTGTGGTAGTAGCTGTTCTTTGATCACAAACACGGAACTTAGTTCCTGAGGATGGCTTCAATGAGACAACCCACCTTGTACTCCTACCTGGCCTCTCATCGCTACCTTTACCGAATCATGTTCACACACTTATCTCTCATCAGTAGGACATGTTCATCTCCATCCCAATCCATCCCAAATGAATCATACCTGACACAACTCTAAGCATAGCAGGCATAACAAGCAAGCATGAATGAGTAGGCACATCATGGCTCAAACAACTCCTACTCATGCTAGTGGTCTTTTCAACTATTTACTATGGCAAAGACAGGTCATGCAGAGGAAAGGGTTCAACTACCGCAGCATGTAACAGTTGAATCGTTATTGTCCTAATGAAGTAAATGAGAGCAGGAGTGAGAGAGTGGGATTGTATCGGAATGCTCAAAGGGGGCTTGCTTGCCTGGCACTCTGAAGATAGTATAGTTCTTCATCGGTGTCAATGATCACGACGTCGGAACAACGTCCACTGAGAGGGAGCAACACAAGCAAACAAAGAAGGAGCAGAATCAATGCAACGCAACAATATGATGTATGAATGTGACATGTCAATATGCTGTGATTTGAGCTAATGTAGCTACCAATGGAAGGGTTTGAGTTAATTTGAACCAAAGGTTCAAAATCAAACTCAAGTTATGAATTTACAAAGTGCATTAACTTATTTTTATCTATATAGTAAGGTTAAGTTCTTTGTCATGCATGAAACTAGTACGAATGGATAGATTAGATTTTTCTAATAATTTTCATATATAAATTATTTCATTTGGAGTTACGGTTGAATTTATATGAATTTTTGAAGTTTTGGATATTTTTTCAAAATAAATGAAGCATTTTTGATTTATTTTAAATCCCAGAAAATATATACCGTGTCAGCATGACCCATGCGGACATCAGCAAGTCAACGGGGCTGCCTAGGTCAAACCTAACATGTGGGGTCCACACATCAGTGACACAAGGACTAATCCTAGTCAAACCTAGCGCTGACTGGGGTTTGACCAGTGGTAGGGCCCGCTGTCAGTGGTTGTGTGTGAGGGGGGTTTAAATAGTGGGGTTAGCGCCTAATGATAGTGCCACATCGGCACTCGCCGGAGCTCGGCCGACGACGACCAAATCCGTGGCGGAAGCTCGTCAGGAAACCGCTACGGGGCTCGGTTTTGAGTGCGGCTTGTGGCTATGGGACGCTGGGAGTGCGTCGCGTCCAATAGAGCAGGCGGGCTAGGCGAGGGGAGGCCCCCTAGTGATGGCAACAACGATGAATGTGGTGGCCAGAGCTACAACATCAACGAAAACGAAGCTAGGGTGCTCGACTGCTTGTGTGCGTAGGCTCTACGGCCTCCTCGTGTCACGAGGAGCACGGTGGTGCAACGCGTTCGAGCAGAGAAGCTCGAGAGCGTCGAGCTCGTCAGCAATGGCGGACAACGGCTTCAGGTGCTCGCGGGGTGGTGGCTAGCGCACAAATTAGAGCACGGGGAGTGAAGGGGAAGACGGAGGAGCTCAGTGGGATTCCAATGGAGGACTCAGCGGGCTCCGAGAGGCACCATGGACGACAAACGGCGCCGACGATCTCAGTTGCCGGAGGTAGAAGATGACTGCGGTGTTCGAGGTGTCCGGTGCCGCGTGGCTCGGCGGAGAGGACGATGGCGATGATGCGGAGCTTCTGGACTGCTCGAGGGGACGAGGGAGAGGCGATGGTCGTTGTGGTGCTCGTCGGCGGAGGCGGGCGTGTTTGGTGATGTGGGGAACGGCGAGGGAGAGAGTAGGGGGAAGAGTGAGCGAGCCAGAGGAATTCGGATGACACCGAGGAAGTCGGCCATGCGTCCAGGGGCTCGTCGGAAAGAAGGAGGCGGCGAGCTACAGGCGCGCGCGCATCGGGCATGCGCTTTGCACCCGACTGACGCGAGGTGGAAGACGCCTCTGCCCCTGGTGGGCTGGGTCGGTTGGCTGCGCCGCCAGGTGGGCTGGCCAGCCAGGTACGTCCAGGTAGTTTTTGCTTTGTTTTACTTTTCTGTTTGGTTTTCTTTTATTTATTTATTTGCCATTGTTTAAATTGAAAATAGGATTCAAACTCATGCCCATATTTTATGTTCCTCAAAGGACTTCTCCACAAGCTCACAAAATATATTAGAGACATTTGAATTTATATTCCATATATGAAGAATACAAATTCAAATTCAAATATAGTATTGATTTCAATCCAAAGCCCAAAATAATCTTCAAAAGTGTTCATTATATCTAGCTTGGATCAAAACCCTTGCCAAAAATATCAAACATCAAAGATGAACATTTTGGTTTCATTGAATGAAATTCTTAGGGTTCTTGCTGTTCTTTCTAATTAAAATTTTGAGGCCTTCAAATTTCCTCAGTTCAACTTTTAGAATTTAGACATGATGCATGGATGCAATGCCACTAATTACAAGCATTACTCTAGGGATGTTGTTATTGATGAAGGCACTCGTCCATTGGATGGTCAGTTTCATACGACTGCATCTTATTCCACCAATGATGACTCTGTAACTCAAGATTTTGCTTCTAAAGCCAATGTGCAAAATCCTCAAGCCACTACCCCACGAGTGATGACTGATCGCGAGCTTCTTCTAAGTCTTCTCCATAAGGTCGATCACAATCACAAGTGGGTCAAGCGTCTATTTGGCTCGATTCTCCATAACATGACTATTACTTAGAACACTATGAAGAAGAATCATTACTATCCGCATGAAATCTTAATCGCACTTGGGCCATACTTTCTCATCTTTACAGTGATGAAGACCTCAAGTAGATGGACTTTCAACAGAACTTTGAGTGGTCAAATCCCCCCTCGAAGAAATTCAAGAAGGTCAAAGTTCCTTAGTTGGTCACAAGTTCATTTTCTTCATCGCATGATACGGATGAAGCTGAGGATCTCGAAGACACTGCGATAGGCCCTAATTCAACAAGCGACCCCAACAACGCGCGTGCTCCTCCATCAACCTCATGACGATATTCTTCAGGGGCGTTAGTCGTCATTTTTCATCCCTTTTGGTCATTTGATGACAAAGGGGGGCAAATTTGAGTTAGTCTTCAAGCGAGTCTCTATGTATGGGATGTTTTTTCTTTAAGTTACAACACTCGCTCTTCTGAAGTGTTTGTTTGATGAGTTGTAAACTTAAGTATGATGGTGGTCTGATACTTTTGAGCTACTTTCTGCATGCTTATTTCCTTAAGTACCTTAATGGCATGCTGAATTTTGCCAGATACCATATTTCATCATGCATTTCAAATTCTTCATATCATATGTTAAATGCTTGTATGAATTACAAGATATAGGGGGAGATATCCATAATTTTATTCTACAATGTGCATTTGCAATCCAAATTAAATTCCTCAAATATGCACATCTTCAGGGGGAGTTCTATATCTTGTGATCAAATTCCCCAATATCAATATTTACACTTCATCTGTTTATCCCCGTTGAAAACTTAACCTATTTGTCATCAATCACCAAAAAAGGTGGGAGATGCCACTTAGTGATTTTGGTGTATTGAAGACTTATTGGTTAAGGGACTAATATGTTTGTGAGTGTACACATGTCTAAAAGTCTCTGAGGAGTTTGATATACTCAAAGAAAGTTGACCCCTAAAAATGAATGTCTTCAATTGAAGACTTTGGTTTTGTTGAAGACTTTGAAAATGAGGAAATTGGTGTGACCTTGAAAATATTGATATTGATGTGAGGATTATGAAGCGTGAAGACTTTTTTTTCGTAGTTTCATTTTCCTTTCTTGAGTCATAGGAACCACCGTATTGTTAAAGGGGGTCTAATATGTCTCCAATGCATCTATAATTTTTGATTGTTCCACGCTATTATATTATCTATTTTGGATGTTTTATATGCATTAATATGCTATTTTATATTATTATTTTGGACTAACCTATTAACCTAGAGCCGAGTGCCGGTTTCTATTTTTTCCTTGTTTTTGAGATTTGCAGAAAAGGAATACTAAACGGAGTCCAAACGAAACAAAACTTCACGATGGTTGTTCTTGGACTAGAAGACACCCACGAGACTTGGAGTCCAAGACATAAGAGGCACGAGGCGGTGGCAAGGGTGGAGGGTGCGCCCTAGGGGGGGGGGCTACCTTGTGGGCCCCTCTGGACTCCCCTCACCTAGCTCTTCCTCTTATATATTCACATATATTCCAGAACCACCAAAGGCGTCCATGAAAACACTTTTCCACTGCTGCAACCTTCTGTTCTCATGAGATCCCATCTTGGGGACTTTTCTGGCATCCTGCTGGAGGGGGATTCGATCACGGAGGGCATCTACATCAACTCTATTGCCCTTCCGATGAAGCATGTGTAGTTTACCACAGACCTACGGGTCCATAGCTAGTAGCTAGATGACTTCTTCTCTCTCTTTGATTCTCAATACCATGTTCTCCTCGATGTTCTTGGAGATTTATCCAATGTAATCTTCTTTTGCAGTGTGTTTGTCGAGACCCGATGAATTGTGGATTTATGATCAACTTATCTATGAATATTATTTGAATTTTCTCAGAATTCTTATATGCATAATTTGATATCTTTGTATTTATCTTCAAACCATCGGTTTGGTTTGGCCAACTAGATTGGTTTTTCTTGCAATGGGAGAGGTGCTTAACTTTGGGTTCAATCTTGCGTGATTTCACCTAGTCACAAAGTAGGGGTAGCGAGACACATATTTAATTGTTGCCATTGAGGATAAAAAGATGGTGTTTTCATCATATCGCTCTATTTTATTCCTCTACATCATGTCATATTACTTAAGGCGTTACTCCGTTCTTTGTGAACTTAATACTCTAGATGCATGCTGGATAGCGGTCAATGTGTGGAGTAATAGTAGTAGATGCAGGCAGGAGTCGGTCTACTTGACACGAACGTGATTCCTATATTGCATAATCATTGCCTTGGATATCGTCATAACTTTGCGCTTTTCTATCAATTGCTCGACAGTAATTTGTTCACCCACCGTATTATTTGCCTTCATGAGAGAAGCCTCTAGTGAAACCTATGCCCCCCGAGTATTTTCTATCATATTAGTTTCTGATCTACTACTTGCAATAATTTATGTTCAGATCTATAAACCAAAAAACCCAAAAATATTTTATCTTTTGTTTAGTTCTATCTATCTCTATCAGATCTCACATTTGCAAGTGATCGTGAAGGGATTGACAACCCCTTTATCGCGTTGGGTTCAAGTGTTTGATTGTTTGTGCAGGTGCATCTATTGGGGACTTGCGTGTTTCTCCTACTGGATTGATACCTTGGTTCTTAACCGAGGGAAACACTTATCTCTACTATACTACATCACCCTTTCCTCTTCAAGGGAAAAACCAACGCAAGGTCAAGAAGTAGCAGGAAGAATTTCTGGCACCATTGCCGGGGAGATCTACATCAAGCCTACCAAATACCCATCATAAACTCTCATCTCTTGCATTATATTATTCGCCATTTGCCTCTCGCTTTCCTCTCCCCCACTTCTAAAGCGATTTTTTAAAAGATTTGCCTTTTTATTCGCCCTTCTTCCATTCATCTTTTCGCTTGCTTTTTGTTTGCTTGAGTGTTGGACTGCTTGCTTTGTCACGATGACTCGAGGGAATACCAAATTGTGTGACTTTTCCAATACTAATTTTATTAGTACTCCGATTGCTCACGCCACTAGCACGGAATCTTATGAAACTAGTACGCGGGTACGTGCACATCACGTGAAATGTTCAATTCATGGATACAAATTTTCCAAAAGAAGAAAATCAAACACACGGATCTTGGAAATTCTAACGAATCAACCGTTGTGTTTTGTTTGTACGTAAAGCTATTATGGTAGTTATCACTTATCACTCCTACAGTGGGTGGTTCTGGTGCAAACATAATAAAAATTTGTTAATGATGCATACAGTAAATAGGAATTATCTTATAATTACATTTGTGCTTGGAGGAATAGTATTTTATAGTTGCAAAACTTAGAAGAAAATGCACATGCCAAAAAATTATCAGTCTCAGATATTTGTACCGTGTTATACTCTAATCACAAGGTGACTTAGCTAATGTATAACAAATCTGTTATAATATTCTCTAAGAAACACAATATTCTAGGGTACAAAGTTTGGACACATATAATCCAATCCTGTGATGCATTGTGCACACGTGAAAAGCAATAACTGGCCACAGTTGCACCATCCCCTACTAATCGTGTGTAGCCACAGAAAATCCTATGATGCCAAGAAAGAGAAAATCGGAGATGGGAGCACAGGACATTGGAGTGGCTGCCAACTTCTGCTGCACGTACAGAAAATGTCGAAGCATCCAACAATAAACAATTCCGCAGTGTCGAGATTTCTCTAGAGTGAAGTGTGTTTGTGCAGTGAGCACTGTAGGTGCGAATCCTTTCACTTTGGACCATAGGATTGGCGTCATCAACGGCCAAAATTGCTTCTTAGGCTTAGGATTCAAAATTGAAAAACTCGTACACTATATAGTAGTATAGATTAATGCCGCTTTGCTGAATCTTGTTATTAAAGATCAATTTTTCGGCCTTCCTAGTGAAGATGACGCATCCAATCTAAATAATTTCGTTGAGTTGTGTGATATCCAAAAAAATAAAGATGTGGATAATGATATTGTTAAATTGAAGCAATTTCCATTCTCACTACGAGATCCTGCTAAAACTTGGTTTTCATCTTTGCTTAAAAATAGTATTGATTCATGGAATAAGTGTAAAAATGCTTTTATTTCCAAGTATTTTTCTCCCACTAAAATCATCTCCCTTAGAAACGATATTATGAATTTTGAGCAACTTGATCATGAACATGTTGCACAATCATGTGATAGGATGAAATTGATGATACGAAATTGCCCTGCTCATGGTTTAAATATATGGATGATTATACAATTGTTTTTGCCGGATTGAACTTTGCTTCTAGAAATCTTTTAGATTTGGCCGCGGGAGGTAATTTTATGGAAATTACTTTAGGAGAAGCTACTAAGCTCCTAGATGATATTATGGTTAATTATTCTCAATGGCACACCGAAAGATCTTCCACTAGTTAAAAAGTGCATGCGATTGAAGAGATTAATGTTTTGAGTGGAAAGATGGATGAACTTATGAAATTATTTGCTAGCAAGATTGCTTCTATTGATCCTAATGATATTCCTTTGTCCACTTTGATTAAGAATAATAATGAATCTATGGATGTTAATTTTGTTGGTAGGAACAATTTTGGTAATAACGCGTATAGAGGTAATTTTAATCCCAGGCCATTCCCTAGTAATTCCTCTAATAATTATGGTAATTCCTACAACAATTCTTATAAAAATTATAATAATACGCCCTCTGATCTTGAGAATAGTATTAAAGAATTTATGAGTTCGCAAAAGAATTTCAATGCTTTGGTTGAAGAAAATTTGCTTAAGATTGATAATTTGGCTAGGAACGTTAATCGAATTTCTCTTCAGATTGATTCTTCGAAAATTAGATCTATTACACCCAAGCATGATATTAATGAATCTCTAAAATCTATGAGAATTTCCATTGATGAGTTCAAAGAAAGAACCGCTAAGATGCATGCTAAGCGAGATTGGTTTGTAAAAGCGTGTTCTTCTAGTTTTTGTGAAAATAATGATGAAGATCTTAAAGTGATTGATGTGACTCCTATTGAATATTTGTTTTCCAATATAAATCTTGATAAGGATGGTACTGGAGATGAGTCAACTTTAGTTAAAAGGCGTCGCAATAATTTGGAGTTTATAGATCCTGATGCAAAAATTGATAAAAAGTGGGATTGGAGAGGTCAAAACTTTAGGTAGCGATGAACCCACTCTTTTGGATTTCAAGGATATTAATTATGATAATTTTTCTTTGATAGATTGTATTTCCTTGTTGCAATCCATGTTGAATTCTCCTCATTCTTATAATCAAAATAAAGCTTTTACTAAACATATCATTGAAGCTATGATGAAATCTTTTGAAGAAAAGCTTGAATTGGAAGTTTCTATCCCTATAAAACTTCATGATGAGTGGGAACCTACTATTAAGATTAAGATTAAAGATTATAAGCACCATGCTTTGTGTGATTTTCTAGCGTTTTCACGATTTCAAAAACTTTATGTGATGTGTTAGGTTTTCGTGAATTTGATAATTGTTCTTTAAATTTGCATCTTGCGGATTCCACTATTAAGAAACCTACGGGGAGAATTAATGATGTTCTTATTGTTGTAAATAGTAATTATGTGCCCGTAGATTTCATTGTCCATGATATAGATTACAATCCTACATGTCCAATTATTCTTGGTAGACCTTTCCTTATGATTAGTGCAATCTATTATATAATTAAAATAGAAGACAAATAATACACCATGTTAATCCACACAGACTAATATTATTACCACCGTTTGATCATAAAAACAATGGCTGAGATTAAAAGAGTTTACGTAATAAGTTAATATGTACGGATCAGCAAATTGAACTGTCACGTCTATATGGAGACGCACACATAAGGCTCATCAACATAGACGCACACATAAGGCTCGTCAACATAATCGTAGAAGGAAGCCAAAAAACACAACACAAAATAATTATCTCTTCCACTAATATATTATATAAAGGCGTTACATGTCCAACTATTGTCACGTGCAATTCCTAATCGGGACTCTAAAGGACACATACATAACTCGGACACTCGGTAAGCCAAGGACACGTAAACACATACAAAGAGTGCTTACGGACAGAGTCCCCATAAAAATACAAAATTGGCCGCATCCATCAACCTATTGTCACATATAGGCTTTAATTGGAAGAAAAATAATAAGCATACAAGGACTCCATAAGGGCACAGCCAGAACTCATACATCAAAATACACAGCTGGCCGCACCCAGCACCCAGCACACGCCCACCATCCGCCTGGAAATCTAAGACACCCAGCAACTCACGACTCAGCACCATGACTAGGAAAATTGAAGCCAACCAACTGTACGACGCCGAGACTCGACGATCCCACCACCAGGACAATTGAAGCGAACTCTCTATGATGCGAGATCTTCAGACTTGGTGCTCAGGCAATATCAAAGGCGGCCCAAATTATGAAGTGGCATGCAACTCCTTTCTACATAAGTCACACCCAACCATCCAAGTTTCCTTCTCACCTGAATCAACAAGGTTAGTAAGTATTATTACTATGAACTCAATTTCTTCAGCAAAAATCTTCATATGAACATTATCAATTGACAAGTACATTTTCAATCCTTTTGAAGCAATGGGAATACAAGAAACTAAGAGACTTCAACAAGATACCAAAACTGGGATGTTTAAGTGAAACTAATGGGAACATGGGATACAATAATCCTCCAATCGATGAACTTATTAGCCTTGATGTGATCTATATGGATGAGCAGGTTTATGTTATACATATTCATCGATAACCAAAGTGTCTGTGTGACCTCAACAATGGTAAGTTCAACAATTTTAAAACCTGATATGTTATTTACAAAAATAAAATATTTAACAGATTTCTACTTGATACATTTGTGCCTATAGTCAAGCAGTGCCACATGAGTATATACCGATCTCGATATACCCAAACCTCGGGAACTTCTTAACTGGTATGAAACACCAGCTATTCTGATTTATTGACTAATTAACTATGACTAAATGTCACTCCATATATATAGGCACCCAGCGGAAGAATCTTTACCAAAAATGATCGATATTGATAGAAGTACTACAACGCACACTAGAAGAGCAAATGTTTTACGGAAGGGCGTTACAAGAACTTCCTTAGATGAGGCAAAAAAAATAGATAGATCAGGTAGTCACAATTTAGTCATATATGTTATAACATCATCTTACATTCTTACTTGACTTATATATGTCTAACAATTTCTTCAAAATGTGAACTTTGATTTTCTTGGTAATTTTTAGGACTATGTGTTCATTGATTTGAGAAATCTACTAATTCGAACAGGAATGTTTCTATTATACTTGCTCCGTTCCTAAATACAAGTCCTTTTAGAGATTTCAATATGGACTACATACGGATGTATATCAGTGAGTGTGAGAATCATGACTACTACCCTTGTGAGGGAGGCTGCAAGAATAAGCAAAGATCCTATGAATGCACACGGAACAATAACTCACACAGTGCTAATTCGTACAAATAACTCTACAGGCCAAATTTTCCACTAGAAGCAAAGACCGACATTAGGTATTTATGTGTCGATTCACCTAGAGGCATCACAAGTATGACCTACACCCATTAAGCCAATTGAGAATTGGGTGCATGTTAATTAAAGCATATGAAGCAAATTTTAGTTAAAACATGCAAGAGTTTTTACTTTGTCTTAAATAAACAATAAACATATGAGTTATATAACTTGCTAATATGTTGTTTCAGCAAATACAAAATTATATACTTTTTAATTAAATTAGAAGGGGAAACAAACCTGTGAAGAATTGGGCATTATGGAGGAAGTAGGAACGATGCATAGATGTGGCGCATCGACCATACCAGGCATGCTGACCTCTATCCTGTGTCGCAGATCCAATAATTGAAATATATCACATCCCGTATGAAAAAGAAAAATATATTATTGGCAATTTAAAAATGAAAGTAAAATGGCGAAAATTAACAGACATGCTAAAGCCAGACCCGGGTGATTGGAGAATACGAGATCGACGAGGAAAACTGTGGAGGAGATGGTCGTCAAACGCGACGACCCAGCTCTCTGACCTGACATCTGCCTCTCCAGTTCAGCAGAGATGAGATGCCGCATCATGGGAAGGTGAGCAGCGCTAGATCCGCGGCCAGAAGCTTTGCGCCATCCCTGCCTCGGCCAGACCTCGATCCAAAGAGCAGTAAGAGAAAGGGGATTTTTTTCCATGTCTGGGTGCTTCGGGTACAACGGTGGCCAGTATAGTCCAGAGTTTTCCATTCATACTGTTACATTGAACCGTCAGTTTGCGAGATATTTGATCTGGTGCGACCAGCAGCATGTATCTTTTTTTAACACGACCAGGAGCATGTATCAAGTGGCAAAAATGGATGGTTGAGCAAACTACACGTACTAGAAGGAAATGATGAGAATACCTATGACCGTACCAAGCATATTTGATGCCTATAAATGAGTACTCCCTTCGTCTCTAAATATAAGTCCTTTTACATTTCAATACGGACCACATACTGATATATATAAACATATTTTGGAATGTACATTTCAAAATATGTAGTCTCTATTGAAATCTCTAAAAAGACTTATATTTAAAAACAAAGGGAGTATTTTATAATCTATAGAATGTCAAAAGAAATTTGTTTCCGAGAAAGAAAATAGATCTAGGATTTCGCTCCTGTCTGATTTTTTAGCATGGAAAATTCAACATCTTTTATGGCAAATTAAGTTGTCGCTATAACATAATTCCATAGAAAACGTTTAAATTCTCATGGTTAAAAGTCTAACATCATATTTTTAACATTATCATCCCTAAAAACAACAGTACGTGACATGTTAAATAATAGTGATCACAATTCTCTAGGAATTATACGGAAAAAACTTAGCCGCGCAAATGCGCGGGTACACCTGCTAGTTATTGATATGAAAGAAGCAAAACATTAGATTTCAATTTCCGCCAAGGAAAGGCATGAAACACTTTCCTAGAAAGAAAATTAAGTTGCCATATGAATCTATTATGAGATCTACTTATGGATTGCATACCAAAGATGAAAATACCTAGGTCTATTGCAATATGCCTAACTAAGGGCGTTAAACAATAGCGCTTGTTGGGAGGCAACCAATTTTTTTTTGAGTTTTTTGTTTTGCTACTGTTCTTGAATAAAATATGCATTATTACCTCTGTATTAAATGTATTTTTGTGTTTTAATTAGTGTTTGTGCCAAGTAAGGCCTTTGGGATGGCTTATGGTGATAATTGATTTGATCTTGCTGAAAAATAGAAACTTTTGTGCCCAGAAAAATAATTTCATTTTTAACAGAACCATGATAAAATAATGATTTTTTCCAGAAGATTCATATATAAATTTCCCAGGTTGTCCTAAGTTTTCAGAATTTTTGGAGTTACATAAGTATTCGAGATTTCGAGATTACTTCAGACTATTCTGTTTTTTGACAGATTCTGTTTTCTATGTGTTGTTTGCTTATTTTGATGAATCTATGTGTAGTATCGGGGGTATGAACCATGGAGAAGTTAGAATACATTAGATATTACACCAATATAAATAAAGAATGATTTCACAACCGTACCAAAAAGTGGTGATTTATTTTCTTACACTAACGTATCTCATGAGATTTTCTGTTGAGTTTTGTGTTGTGAAGTTTTTATGTTTTGGGTAAAGATTTGATGGACTATGGAATAAGGAGTGGCAAGATCCTAAGCCTGGGGATACCCAAGGCACCCCAAGGTAATATTTAAGGACAACCAAGAGCCTAAGCTTGGGGATGCCCCGGATGGCATCCCCTCTTTCGTCTTCGTCTATCGGTAAATTTACTTGAGGCTATATTTTTATTCACTACATGGTATGTGTTTTGCTTGGAGCGTCTTGTATGATATGAATCTTTACTTTTTAGTTTTCCACAATCATCCTTTCTGTACACACCTTTTGAGAGGGACACGCATGAATCGTGATTTATTAGAATACTCTATGAGCTTCACTTATATCTTTTGAGCTAGGCAATTTTGCTCTAGTGCTTCAGTTATATCATTTTAGAGCATGGCGGTGGCTTTATTTTTCAGAAATTATTGAACTCTCATGCTTCACTTATATTATTTTGAGAGTCTCTCTAAACAGCGTGGTAATTTGCTTTGGTTATGACTTTAGTCCTAATATGATGGGCATCCAAGAGGGATATAATAAAAACTTTCATATAAAGTGCATTGAATACTATGAGAAGTTTGATTCCTTATTATTGTTTTGAGATGTAAAGATAGTGATATTCGAGTCATGCTAGTGAGTAATTGTGGATTGTAGAAATACTTGTGTTAAACTTTGTGATTCCCGTAGCATGCACGTATGGTGAACCGTTATGTCAACAAGTTGGAGCATAATTTATTTATTGATTGTCTTCCTTATTAGTGGCGGTCGAGGACGAGCGATGGTCTTTTCCTACTAATCTATCCCCCTAGGAGCATGCGCGTAGTAATTTATTTCGATGACTAATAGATTTTTGCAATAAGTATGTGAGTTCTTTATGATTAATGTTGAGTCCATGGATCATACACACTCTCACCCTTCCACCATTGCTAGCCTCTCTAGTACCGCGCAACTTTTGCCGGTACCATACACCCACCATTTACCTTCCTTGAAACAGCCACCATACCTATCTATTATGGCATTTCCATAGCCATTCCGAGATATATTGCCATGCAACTTCAACCATTCCGTTTTATTATGACACACTCCATCATTGTCATATTGTTTTGCATGATCATGTAGTTGACATCGTATTTGTGGAAAAGCCACCTTTCATATTTTTATACATGTCACTCTTGAGTCATTGCACATCCCAGTACACTGCCGGAGGAATTCATATAGAGTCATATTTTGTTCTAGTATCGAGTTGTAACTCTTGAGTTGTAAGTAAATAAAAGTTTGATGATCTTCATTATTACAACATTGCCCCATGTGAGGATAAGTAAAAGAGGCCAAAGAACCTAACAAAAAAAGAGAGAAAAGAGAGATGGGGCAATGTTACTATCATTTTTCCACACTTGTGCTTTAAAGTAGCACCGTGATGTTCATGATAGAGAGTCTCCTATGTTGTCACTTTCATATACTCGCTGGTATGCATCGGTCCTACACAAACGGTTTTTAATCCCTTTCCGCGACGGCATTTGGACTGTCGCCAAGTGAGTGTGCGTGATAGGGTGTCCTTCCCACACGACCGAGAAACCATCTGGGATATGGAGCAGTGATCCAGAGGCCTTCCAAAATTTAATCGTGTGCTCTGCAACACACACTAAATTCTTTTGCACGTGTGGTATCGGTGATTAAGCGTTTCCAATGACGAAGTGAAACCATACGGTCTGTCGTAATGAACCGTTTGGGAAACAATATGTAAGGCACACTGGCCAACACATGAGCTGTGTGCGATTTGTGCCCCATCGCACACGAGTTTTCTGCCTAACCCATCTGCCATGCTAGACTCCATCGCACATGTTTGCCAACAATTACCATCTGTGATAATGTTCTATCACAAAAGTTCCAGTAGCCCCTTTGCACACATACAAGTGTTGCAGACCGTTTGTGATTTGTTGGGTATCACTGACGGTTACCGCAAGAGTGACGTGCGCTTTTCGTTTGGGATCCCACACGTTTCCTGAAAAAATTATGACTGGGATTGTATTTTACATTGGGCACGGTTTACTCCCAGTTCTTGTGTGCGATAACGTGATATAACAAACGGTTCCTAAGACCCTACACACACGTAGTAGCATAGAAAATCATTTGCGATCTGTTGTGTATCACCGACGGTTCCGCTATGATTGACGTATGCTTTCCGATGTGGATCGCACACACTCATTTAGTTGAACCGTGTGCGGAGCAATTGCCAGGTTAAAACAAAAATTTCCCATTTTGAATCGGCATGCAAAAAGCAAATTCGGCACAATATTCAATTGAAGAAATAAACAAAAATATTATATTTTGAATCGGCATGCAAAAAGCAAATTCGCCACAATATTCAATTGAACAAATAAACAAAAATATCCCATTTTGAGTCTGCACACAAAAAGCAAATTCACCACAATATTCAATTGAACAAATAATGTCCACAAGAAGAACATTCATCAGATTTCGCAACAATTGCAATTGAACATATGGTAGCTAAATTCCAATGATTTGTCCACACATACATGCATTACATAATTAATCATGGTGTACGAAATACGAAGACCTCATCAGATGGAAAACAATGGATCCACGCGTTATATGTTTAGCGGCTAACTCTTACTCAATGTTTCAGGAGAATGCATGCTGAAATATTCATTACTACCAGTGGGATTGATGTAGTAATCCAGGAAGAAGTCACTGATAAATCTCCGAACCATCAGCAATTCACCAGCCGGGAGCGGTCCAGGGGTCCTCAGTTTTAAGATGAGCTGCAGTATTGTTAAGACCAGCATGTGCCATATGAGTGGAGTAGAAGATATTAATTAAGATAGACTTAGTGGTCCTAATTTGCGAGGATCATCACAACTATCAGCAGATTTTCAGATGGAGATCATGTGTCTGCAAACATAGTATCCACAAAGGTTGGTCCCTGCTTCTTGTTGAGGAAACTGATTTTTTTGTACAGAATTAGTCATGTATTTGTCCCGTTAGGAACAACCTAACTGGTGTTAGATGTATTATTTTTTATTTGGAAAAAATAGAAAGAGGTTTATTTAGAAGCTTGAACATTTGACTAGCGTAAGGAAAGGTATTTGCAGACTGTTGGAGTAACACTACGAAAATAACGAATTTCGGTGTGTTACCGGAGAAACGATCTCGTGCTGCAGAGGTAGTTTCCTCTTGAATAGGTTCCCTGGTTTAGTTTTCCACAATGCGAGCACACTGCAAATGATGATGAAGTTTGACAACATCAATTATTGAACCAGATATGAATGCAAATTAATTTCAACATCATAGAATTCAATACCTATCCATGAATTGCTGAAGATGCGTCAGATCCTGAGCGTTTGTTGACTCTCTGAGAGAATCGATGTAGTAAACTGTGTTCTTGTTTGGAATAATGAATACCAATATCTAATGATCGCTACATATTAATAAAGCCATGAACTTACGAATTATGTCGAAATCTGAAAGACAATCAGTGTGTGCGTGGTTGTTTACTTGACTTACCGATCATGATATGGCTAGACAGATGATTCTATATGGGACGTGTTTTCGAAGAGACAGACGACCGTGTTAACGGCCTAGTCCCGTAGGTCCTTACCATGTATTGTTGTGCCATTTGCTAATTCAGGATCTATGAAATATACACCCTCCATTTTTCTTCTCTACGCGTTCAATCCCTTGAGAGGAATAAAATGCAGTTAGCTCTTTATCATTTACAACCTTGTATGGAGAAGTTGATGAGAGTTTGTTAAGTTCTTACAAAATCAGGCATCTAACAAGAGTGGCATCGAGCACGTTGAAGTTGAAGAAGATATGTAAGTCCTCAAAACTCACATTGATGGAACCAGCATCGTGTCGGAAATGATCTCTATTATAGTGGACTAGCAAAGCATGATGACCTGCTGACATTTGATCCATGCAATATTCATGTAACTCACGGGAACTAGAGCTGCACTCATCAAAGTATTCTCCAACAAGAAATGGCTGGCCATGGACGTAATTGCGTGCTTCAAGTAAGTCTGCTTTACTTTTAGCAAGCAACAAACGTACTTCATCATCCATTGCATCAAAAATAATATTACTCCCTGATTCGAACAAGCTGTTGTTAATTTGGTTCTGGGCGATGAGTGCTTTAAGTAAGAGACAATCGTTCTCTTTCCTCTTCACTCTCCCGCTGTGCTTCCTCATGGTCATGGGTGTAGCCTTTTTGGCCACTTCCTTCTTGGTACTTGAAGCATTTCTGGCAGAACGTCTGGTTGCCTGCAAGGTAGACTGTCGAGCAGACGGTGAAGCTTGGACGGACTTAGCAGGCAGTTTATCTATGCCGGACCGCTAAGCTGGCGGTGCAACTGTGACGGACTGCTGGGTTGTAGGAGTAGAGGCATCAGACTGCTGGGCTATAGGAGCAGAGGCATCGGACTGCTGACCATAGGTTGAAGCTATGTCGGGTTTCGGCGCAGGTGGTGCCAATTTGTCGGTGTGCTGAGAAGGCCATGCCAACATGTTGGTTTGCTGAGAAGGAAGTGCTGACGCATTGGTATGTTGATCACACGACTGCGGACCGATGGACTGATGAGCAGTCGGTTCTGGACCTATAGACTTCTTAGCAGGCGGTTCCTAAGCATCAGACTGCTTAGCAATCTGTTCCACTACGTTGGTCTGCTGAGCATGTGCTGCAGCTGGGTCTCCCCCCGCTGCTTCAGCGACATGCATCTAAACCGGTGGTGCGTCTTCAGCAGTTGTAGGCCTTGCCACTGGCTGCTTTGGGGCAGAGGATGACACGACCTATATGCCACAAAGTCGGATTGGCTGATCACAGGTTGATGCATCAGCCTGTGAGAGCTACTGTGGCAAGGAGAGCGTCACCGGTTGAGGGGCGACAGTGGTTGCACTTGGCGGGGCTTCAGGGATCTCATCGATGAACTCTATTTCCTTTCGTGGCCACTGGATGTGATGTAACAGTGTTTCTCCCAAGGTCCTTTGCTCATCGAAGTCTCCTAGGACATTCTTCAGGGAAAATTCATTGAATCCAGGCTTTACTTCAGTCACATAGCACTTCACACAGCCCGGCTTCAATGGCACATTGTCCAAGAAGAGGACATCTTCCAAGAAGGGCGGGCAAACCCAGGCTGTTGCACATTTTAATGTACTTTCTTAATGTGTAAGCACGCCCTTCAGTCTGTCTTTCATTCTAGATAGACCAAATATAGAATCATCACGAGCAGCTGTTGTCTCAATGTCGCTGGGGTCAGTTGATGCACAACTACTCTTGTGCAGTTTTGTCGCGCAATAAGCAACATCCTCCATGCCTGCCTCCCCTCCCATCTGTTGGCTATCTGCCAGTGTTAGAGTCTTCTGCATTATCATTAACTCCTCAACATCCTTTCGAACAGCCGGATAAATCTCCTTCCTCAACTTTTCATACAATGCATTCTGCTTCATTTCACTCCTCACTTTTTTCATGCCGAGCCTCTCTTCTTTGCTGAGTGTGAAAGCCCTCTTGTGCGGGACATTGACACCTATACCCCTTGCACGGCCAGGGTGCTCTTTTGTTTCCAGAGCAATTGAAAGAATGTCACATGGCCCTGAGTTCCTGTAGAACCTTCTAGGGATCTTGGAAGCCTCTAACATCACTTCATACAGTTTGGTGTCACGTGCGTCACTACTAGGAAAAGGCCTACTAGTGGCGCACCAGTTTTGCCTACTAATGGCGCACTACTGGTGCGCCACTAGTACCACGCCACTAGTATTATATACTAATGGCGCACCACGGGTGCGCCATTAGTATCTGGTATACTAATGGCGCACCACGCCATGAGCCATTAGTGTAGACGAACATGCGCCATTAGTATGCCTCCCAGGGGGCCATATTTACCCATGTGCTTTGGCATACTAATGGCGCACTGTGTAGTGATGCACCATTAGTATCCTTCGGCATACTAATGGCGCACTTTGAGATGATGCGCTATTAGTATGAATATTAGGTTTTATTTTTCTTTACTTTTCTGATTTTTGCACAGGTTACAAAACATATTATTGGACAGAATATAGACAGCACCACACAACAACAGCAGATTCATCAAATACAATAGAAGATTAGTCTCTGAATACAATTCATTATATTAGTCTCCGAATTCAAAAGACCGAACAAAGATAGAACATTACAAGTCTCGAGACCGTGAGTAGCGAGTTTGTCTTCACATTACAAGTCGATATCGATCATCTAAACTACCATCACATAGAAGAGAGCTGCGGTCATCACGATGAGCATCATCGCGATGAAACTGGTCTTCATCCGGTTCCTCCAACGCTCCCTCCTCTCTCCCGCTAGATAGCGGGCGTATCTAGATTCCGCCCCCGCCCTAGTGGTGTACCCTTTGTAACTGTTACTGCTGAAACGGTGAACCTGTCTTCGACGCTCCTCCCAGTCGTCGTAGACTCCAGGAACCTTACCCTTGTACACGACATACGACGGCATCTCTATGCACAAGCCAAACAACAGACAATACATGAGCAATATATAAGTATGCAACAAAAGGATCGAAAGAGAAAAGCAAGACATTAATAGCACGATTCATGGTCCTACTAATAAATAGCATCAATTACATCTAAGTTGAACGACTGTCCAAACCAAAGAGACATACAATTCATTAAAGTTTAATTACAACATGAGCCAATCAGTGTTTCAGAACTACACATAGCATCACTACTTTCGACTCGACTCATGGGACCGGAGCGTGGATGAAGCTGGCATCTGTCGTGATGGTCATGAAATCACGGGCATTGTCAGCCTGCATTTGTAGCGTTGTGTCTATCTCATTGTTGGACGGTTGATATCTGAGGTAGAACTGCCCCGAGGTATGAAGAACATCTTGATGGATGATTTCCGCAAACTCCGACTGGATGCGAAAGAATTCTTGTCTGATGTTTGCGCCCTGGATTGCCAACAAGCTCGCGGCCCAATCTTTGAGATTATCTAGTAGCAGAAGGTGATGATGGTCCCGTACGATCGCCCGCATGTGATGGAGGGCGTAGTAGGCATCCTTCTGACCGCCAGGTGGCTGCTTGACGCAACAGAACTTAGTATTGTGGGCGAACACGTGCCTGCCGTACCTATGAACTGGCCTGGTGAAGGCACCTCCAGATTTGGCGTAGCCGGGGAGAACATCATCAAGAACTTTCTTGATATTTGTGTAGTCTATCTTGGAGTCACGGTTCGGGTCAAAATACGTGGCCATGGAATATTTCGGGCTTAAGAGGATGAGTGTGCAATGTGTGTCACTGCACAGAACACAGAATGTTAGAAAAAAAACAATGGAAATCTAAGAAATCATATGTTACGGGGCGGTTAAGGGATGACTTACTCGGGAAAGTAAGACACGAGGAAGTTATCCTTATCTTGGTTTGCCAGAATGACACCTTCGAGGTGTGAACTCGCGACTTGGCGGTCCCCAGCGCTGCCCAAGAGCTTGGCACACATGTAGAAGGGGTCGACTATCACGATGTCCGGGGTCTTGTCTCTAATGATCCGCATCTCCATACTCAGTGAAAATAGCCGAACGAAGGTGTAGTGCAGCGAATGAAGGTTAAACATAGCAAAGATGTCATCGAACCGCAGGATGATCGTACCCCCGATGGCGCCATCCACAAATCCCTTGCCCTCTGGCACCTTGGCCATGAAAACCGGGTATGCCACATCATTCTCTCTGAGATTCCGCTTCTCCAAAGAAAGAACACTGTCATGCAGACTCCGCATAGCACAAGTTGCAGCATTGAGCATATTTGTTGGTAGCATCGCCCTACCCGCCACATGCACCCTCCTCGAGATATCCTTAGGTGAAGGTGGCCCGTCCTGAGCACGGATCGTACTCGGTGCCGGCTGGCTCGCACCGGCGCCCTTTTTAGCCTTTCGTTTCCGTCCCTTCTTCTTGATCTGCTGTAATGGGACCGAGTTCTGCTCATAGACCGCTTTCTTGAGCGTGTTGGGGCTGATAATATTTCGCACCTCAGCTATCTGAGGCTCGGTGAAGGCGGCAGCTGGAGGCGTCTCCAGAGAACTGAACGCCAGACGCCTATTGCAATTGGGTTTCTCCGCTGTACCAGCTAGATCGCGATCGTCTTGGTTGGGTTCTTGAGAAGGAGGCCCGCAGAACTCGTCACCGTACCCATGTTCGGCAAAGTACTTATCGACGTTGGTAAGTGTACCATCGTCGTTGTTGTCATCGTCCGGATCCTGTGCCATATGCATGTTCGGATCCTGTGCCATAGGGATGTCCGACATGTCCGGTAGCGTTGCGGCGTTCTTGCCATGGCTTGGCGCCGGCACGACTGGCGGTCTTGTTTGTGGGGTGGTGTCCCCCATCCCCAAACGAATCTGGCTCTTCGGCCAAAGCAAGGGCCAGCTTACGCAGGTGCCGAGGGTCATCTCATCTTCTTCGTCGACCCCAGCGGGTCGAATCAGAGGTAACAGCTCGTCGCAGCCTAGCAGCACCCGAACCACTTCAACCCTATACATTGTGGGTGGCATCGGATTACCGTGGAACACGGGGTTGCCTGGTTGAACGATTCTGCCCTTGGCGACATTGACCAACTCGCCGCCCACGAAGTGCAGGAGAGTGCAAGGAACATCGGCGGCGCCCTGCGAAAACATGTAGGGCATCAGGGATGCCCAGTCAAAGGCAAGGAGATGAAGTCATCGGCCGAGAGGCTTAGTTACCGTGATGCCGTCGAGCTTGGCTAATGTCGAGGCACCGCCAACGGCGGGCGTGCAACTGACGGAGGGGCCGCTTGCTGGCGAGGTGCCGGCTGGCGTACACCCGGGTGCATTAAGCTCCAATGCCCGTGCCGGCGCTGGAGACACGAATACCGCCTCCGCCGGAGACACCAATGGCGCCGCCAGAGACGCCAATGGCGCCGCATGTGCGTTGTGCGAGTTGCAGGCCATGAAGCTGGGAACCGGGGAGGCCCCTGTTGGACGCCCGCAATCCACGTCGTCCGCCCATGAATCAACGTAGGCACCATGGCGTTGAGCGTCGTTCCCAGTTGTTGTTGCACTTGCTCTTGGACAATCTCTGGAATCCGCGCCACTTGTGCCTTGAGTGCTTCAACCTCGCGCGACTGGCTTTCTGAGCTGGTCTTTTTCTCCTTTCGCCCACCAGCAGTATAGTATGACGACCATTTTGTGGACAAGCCTTTGCCGGCCACGCCCAGCTAACGTCGGCTTACTGAGCTTATCCTTGTTTTTCATTACGTTCAACGCCCTATTTAAAGGGGTGTCGAAAGGGGAGCTCTGAGACGACCCCGCGCTACTGCTTTCATTGTCCTGCGGAAGGAATGAGAACCATTTAGAAATATTGGGGATTAATTAGAATGCAACCATATGGAGCTAATTAAAATGCGGTGGATGTATTCCTTACCAGAACAAGCTCAACCACCCTGGTCTTCGGATCTGTGGTAAGCTCCTTTGTTACCGGGTCCTCCTTGTACCAGGCCCTGAGAAAGTTCATGGTCTGCTTGTCACGGTATTTCTCGAAGCCGGGCGGTAGGCCTTGCTCGGCACGCTCCGCGTCCTCCTTGTCCCATATAGGCTCCGCCACTCTGTAACCGCCAGGACCGAGTTGGTGAACCCCTAAGTTCAACTTCTGCATTTCTTTCCCCCACTGACTTGATTCGGAGGTTGCGCTGCTCTCGCACTTGATCTTGAACTCCTTGTAGTCTTCTTCGCCCATCAAAGGATATTTCTCCTTAATCTTCTCATAACTATCACCTTTTTCAATCATTTCCTTCACTGTGCTTTTCCAAGTAGACAGGGCCGTGCTCATCCTCGTGAGGGTGGCACCGTTCACTTTATTCCCTGAGAGGCGTGTGTTTGCAAACTCAGCGGGGAACTTGTATCGTTCGTGCAGCTTCGTGAAGAGGAGGCTGCGCAAATTCCCTCGGTCCTTATGCCTTAGGTTCTCGGTGTTGATCGAGACGATGCTCCAGAGAATGCACCCGAGCTGAACCGAGTACCCCTTGACTACGTGTTTGGGCGCCGTCGGATGCTCGTCGGAGTTCACTTCAGTAAATTCCTCCCTGACGGTGCCGAGCATGCTCGAGCGCCGGTCCTTCCGTTGCCTCTTTGGTTGGCTGCCATCTGTGCGTGCGCCACCATCATCAGTGGTGGCATCCGCGACGCCATCATTAGTGGTGTCATCCCCGACGCCGCTAGGGGTTGTGTAGTCAGGATCGGTGTCTTCCGCGACGTCCTCATAGCGGTGAGGCACCCTAAAAGCCTAAGCGTACATCATTTAGGTTCTCATTGCGACACTGAGGCACCCTAAAAGCGAAGGTTTTTCGACGCCGAGGCACCCTAAAAGCCTAAGCGTACATCATTTAGGTTCTCATCGCGACACTGAGGCACCCTAAAAGCGAAGGTTTCATCATTTAGGGTTTGTCGACTCTAAGTTGGGCCTAATCATTTGGCTCTATTGCAACCTATGGTTTAATGCAGCAAGAATAAAGGGGCAGTTGATCCTACTTAATTAAGTACTAAGATACCCCGACCCATGCATTAGTAGCAAGTACCCCATATGTCCGATTTTTAGCAAAGTCATGCTAAAATTCAAGGAAAATTTCAGCATGACCTTTGCTGAAAATAGGACATATGGAGTACCCAAATTTGCCGGAATGGAAGTTAATCGACATTCCAGCAAACTCAAGGGCCTCTCGGGGTACCTGCAAAATCATCACGACACGAAGGTCGGAGACAAAACCCAGCAAACTAGCACCACAATGTGCCTCTACTTTCATATGGATGAAAAGGCCACAGACCATATGGTCCTCTGCTTTCATATGGACAAAAATCAGCTCAACTTGGACCATGGCAATTTACTTTCATGGAGCATGTGCATTGAGTCCAGAAGCAAAGACTCTACAGGGAAATGAAAAAAAACCTTGGAAATATATTTATGATAACTCTGAATGGATCAGAAGGTGCAGATGCACTTGTAAAAAAAGGTATGCATTTGCAGCAGCTTTGTTCTGATGATGACATGTGCCTCCAAAACCTAATACTGAAAGGCGGAAGCAGGGCAGGAAAAAAGTGCTGCTGATGATGCAGAGATGGTTGGCTATGGTTGGCTCCATTGACACACACAATCAATGGGCCTCTCAAATTAAACTGGCCACCCAGCCAGCTAGCTAATGATACTAGCCCATGATTATGCCCTGTTTTTACCCATGCACATCTCTCTTTTCTTTTTTGTAGCCCAAGGTATCCACCAAATAAGATCCAATTAAAAAGAAAAAAATGGAGTTGTCTACTTCAAAAAAATATGTTGTCCCAGTGTTGTAAGATGGACCAACTATATCAAATACCACCAGAGATTATAGTTGGTAGCGATAATCAGTATCGAGTTATTCAGAGAAAAGAACATTTTGGGAAGCTTTTTTAACATATTTGTTATGGTTCCTGTGGCAACTCTCAGCTTTCATATTCTAATGATACATGGCCATTGTCATTGAAGATGTCATGAATCATCTCTAGAGAAATTCAATCACCTAGTACTAACAAAACATCCATACATTACTAATGAATTTTGTTTCCAGGTGACAATTAAAACCTAGTACTGAATTTACTAATGAACTGATGATGCAGAGAAGCGTAGGAACAAAACCTAGTAATGAATCAGACTGGACAGATCAAATGTGCTCTTGAGATTGAACGAGATCGATCTAGGGTTTGAGCGAGGCTCACCAGGAGACGGCGAAGACGACGAAGCAGAGGCAGCGGGTGACGCCAGAGACCAGCAGCTGCGCGAGGAGGAGCACGAAGAAGGCGCAGACGCCTTGGACGGTGGAGGCGTCGGTGTCGTAGAGGCAAGAGGAGCGCTCGTCGTACTCGTCCGGCACCACCTTGCCCTGCGAGATAGAGAAGGGGTCGTCAGCCCCGGCGCAGGCGGGGGGCAAGGGGAGGAGGAGGGGTGGGAGGGTCGGGGGCGTACGGTGCTGCGTCGCTACTCGGCGCCGATGGCGAGGAGGAAGGCGAAGACGTTGAGGAAGATGAGGAAGCCGCAGAGCGCGAGGGAGGCCGGCGGGGGTCGGGGCGGCGGGGGTGGGGCGCGGGGGTCGGGGCGGTGGGGGTGGGGGGCGCGGGGGCGGGTGGGGTGGAGTCCGGCGGGGGTCGGGGCGGCGGCAGCGTGGGTCGGGGCAGCGCGCGGGTGGATCTGGCGAGGGAGAGAGGGACGAAGGGGATCAGGTGAGGGAGAGGGAGGAATTAGCTAGGGGGAAGCTTACTAATGGCGCACCCCCGTCGGTGCGCCATTAGCAATCTTTTTTTATATAGCAATGGCGCACCAGCAGGAGGTGCGCCATTAGTAATCTTTTTTTCTATAGCAATGGCGCACCTGCAGGAGGTGCGCCATTAGTAATCTTTTTTTATATAGCAATGGCGCACCAGCCAGAGGTGCGCCATAAGTAATTATTATTATTATTATTTGTCGATTCTAATATTTTTTAAGAAAATGAATATGAATATGAAACAGTAATAATTTTTTATAAAAACAGTAATAATTTTTTTAAAAATATCATCAAATTTGTTATTTGAAAATATTTATGAATATGAAAAAATAACATCAAATTTATTATTTGAAAATATCATCAAATTTGTTATTTGAAAATATAATCAAATTTGTTTTTTGGATTTTTAGACGCATTCATTTGTGATGGTGGAGCGGGGAGGGTGCGGTGGGTCGGAGGCGGTGGTGGAGCGGGGGAGTGTGCGGGGGGTCGGCGGCGGCGGTGGAGCGGGGGAGGGGTGCGGTGGGTCGTCGTCGGCGGTGGAGCAGGGGAGGGTGCGGGGGGTGCTCGGCGGCGGTGGAGCGGGCCGGAGAGGGTGCGGTGGGTCGGCGGTCGAGCGGGGGAGGGTGCGGTGGGTCGTCGGCGACGGTGGAGATAGCGGGGGACGGTGCGTGGGGGGGGGGATAGCGATCGAGATGGAGGGGGATAGCGATCGAGCTGGAGGGGGATCGAGATCGAGTGTCCTCACGAATATTCAATTTTTTTCATATTGAATATGAAAAAATATCATCAAATTTGAAAAAATATTCATGAATTCAAAAAGTGCCCATGAAATTTAAAAATATTCATGAGTTCAAAAAGTGTCCATGTAATACAATCGAGAAATGAAGACTGCGATTTAAATACAGTCGATCTTAGCTAGCTATCTGTTCACAATCTTCTTGCCCTTATATCTCCGTCCGTCCTCTGTTGGCCTCGGTCATTGTACGTCTTCTCAATAAAGGTTTTGTGCTCTACCACCCAAGGATCGACCACGTCTATGTGTTGTAGCGCGACTAGGTTTGCTCTTTCAAAGTCAGCGAGTTGACCCTCGAAGTCGACATGCATTTCGCGGAGACCCTCATGGTGACCCCATCCAGCGAGCCTGCCGAGGTGCCTGTTGACGGGCAGACCAACGGGGTTCTCGATGCCTAGATAATTCGTGCAGTAGGAGATGCACTCTTCGGTCAGAAAGCCCCTGGCTATGCTTCCCTCTGGACGTGACATGTTGCGAATGTATCCTTTGATGACACCATTCATCCTTTCGAATGGCATCATGCTGTGCAGGAACGTCGGCCCGAGTTGGATGATATCCTCCACGATATGGACCTACAGATGCACCATAACGTCGAAGAATGCGGGCGGGAAGTACATCTCAAGCTCGCATAGTATCACCACGATCTCTTCCTGTGGCCTTCTGAGTTGCCTCACGCCAACCGACTTCCGAGAGATGACGTCGAAAAAGTTGCATAGGCCAAATAGCGTTTCACGGACGTGCGCGTCCATGATCCCATGGATTGCAACTGGAAGTATCTGCGTCATCAGCACATGACAGTCATGAGACTTCATCCCGCTGAACTTCTGCTTCGCTGGATCTAGGTATCTACTTATCTTCCCCGCGTAACCGTAAGGAAGTTTTACTCCTATGAGGCAGGTGAAAAACTGCTCGATGTCCTCCTGACTTAGAGTGAAGCACGCGGGAGGGTAGTCATTTCCGGTCTTCTTGGCATTTTTGCCTTTGCGATGACTTTCTTTGTCCTTCTCCGCCTCATCATCATCATCATTAGCGTGAAGCTCCTGCCTGATGCCCATTGATTTCAAGTCTGCCCTTGCTTTCGGCCCATCTTTGGTCCTCTCTGGCATGTTGAGCAGGGTACCAAGCAGACTCTCGCACACGTTCTTCGTGATATGCATGACATCAAGGCTGTGAGGCACACGGTGGATCTTCCAGTACGGCAAGTCCCAGAAAACAGACCTCGTTTTCCATACCTTCAGCAGCGGCTCTGGCGTCTTTCGCTTCTTTCCCGTCTCTGGCGCCTTTTGCTTCTTTCCTGGCAGTGGGCAATCTTTCCAATTTTTCAACAGCTCGTCTATTTCCTCGCCGCTCCTCGTACGCGGGCGTCTTCGGGGTTCGGTTTCACCATCGAACAGATCCTTGCGTTTCCTCCATGGGTCATCATCGCGAAGCCACCTTTGTTGTCCCATGAACACGGTTTTCAAAGACCCGGGATCTCTATCTAGCTGGCGATACGTTGTGTCATCCATGCACCTGACGCATCCAGAAAATCCGTGGACCACCTGCCCCGCGAGATATCCGTAACTGAGATAGTCGTGCACCGTCGTGAGCAGTGCGGCTCTCATAGGGAAATATTCTTTCTCTGCGGCGTCCCACGTATTGGCTAGCATTTTCCACAGCGTGTCTAGCTCCTCTTTCAGCAGCCCCAGATACAGATTGATGTCGTTCCCTGGTTGTTTCGGCCCTTCAATTAGCATACTCATGTGAATGTACTTCCTCTTCATGCACAACCAGGGGGGAGGTTGTACATCCACACAAACACAGGCCAGGTGCTATGTGTGCTTCTCTGGCTGCCAAACGGATTGACTCCATCGGTGCTCGCGCCCAGCACGATGTTCCTTGGATTGTTCCCAAATTCTGGGTCTTCGAAGTTCAATGCTTGCCATTGGCTCGCATCCTTAGGGTGACTCAGGATCTTGTCTTTTTTATTTATCTCCGGATCATTTTCGTCATCTTCCTGCTTCTTCTCCTCCCTATCCGCGTGCCAACGCAGGAGCTTTGCTACCTTAGGGTCTGCGAAATACCGCTGCAGACGAGGAGTGATCGGAAAGTACCACACCACTTTTCGAGCAGCTTTCTTCCTCTTCTTGTATCGACTGACGCCGCACACCGGACATATGGTAGACTCCGCGTGCCCATCCCGATAAATGATGCAATTGTTCAATCATACATGGTATTTCACGTGCGGTAAATCCAAAGGACACACGATTTTCTTCGCCTCCTCGAAACTGGTCGGGCACTTGTTCCCCTTGGGAAGACGTTTGTGCCAGAATGACATGTTCTTGTTGAAGCATGTGTCGGTCATTTTGTGTTTTACCTTCATCTCCAGAGCCATGAGCGTTACTTTCAGGCGGGTATCCTCGGGCCTGCATCATTCATACAATGGAGTAACCGCGTCTATCTCCAGTTGATCCAGCTTGGCTTTCTCTCGGGCGGCAGCCCTTGCATTATCCGTCTGCTTGAGAAGCAGCTCTTGAATATGAGGGTCCTGCACCCAGCCTCCATCGTCGTCTGCTCCGGCATCTTCATCTTCATGATCATGCCCTTCGTCTTGATCTTCCTCATCATCATGTCCGGCATCTTCTACATGATGACTGTGTACAACATCACCGTCATGATCATGTCCTGGAGATTCTTCGTCTTCTCGCCCGCCCGAGCCGCGGTGGTTGTCTTGCTGCCCTTCCTCATTTCTTGCCCGGCCCCCATGGACGACTTCATAGTCATCTTCATCACCTTGCCACCGATAGCCATCCATGAAACCACACAAGAGCAGGTGGTCCCGCATGTGCCCGGAATCCGGGTCCGCAATAAGGCTCTTCACCTTGCATCTTCGACACGGACATCTTATCTCCGTCTCGTTCTTTTGAAGCATCTTGGCCTTCGCGAAGCTCAAAAACCTATTCACGATGCCTTCGGTCATCGTGTGGACCATGGTCACCTGTGGGGTAGAGCAAAACGATATTTTAGAACCAAGAAAAAAATTTGGCATGACTTTCGCTAAAAATAGGACCAAAAAGAATGCATAGTGCCAAAATTCTCGCCGAAACAGAAATGAATCAACATTCCGACAAAATATTGGCAACTATCGCATTTCAAATACTGGTACCTACAAACACAAACATATATGCAACACCACAAACATATGCAACACCACAAACATACATAGATCTAGCTAGGCCACAAAAAGTGCATATGCACGTTGTTGGAGCGAGCTAGGGAGAAAAAAGTAGATCTACAACATAAAGATAGCTTTCCCCTTACTTACCTATCAAAAAGGTAATTTAACCACTTAATTTTGATGAATCTATGGTGCAAATGAGGTGAGGAGGAGGAGGCAGCCGTCACAAGCTTGAAGAAGGAGGTGGAGGGAATGAAATGGGGAAAGTGAGTGTGTAGGTGTGGTTGTCCAAAATATCTAGCTGGTCCCAGGTTACTAATGGCGCACCACCCACTCATGCGCCATTAGTAACCCTACATACTAATGGCGCACCTGCTGGTGGTGCGCCATTAGTAGGTTTGCAAATATATATATATATATATATATATATATATATATATATATATATATATATATATATATATATACATACTAACGGTGCACTATGCCACGGTGCACCATTAGTAGTTTTGCAAAAAAAAGAATAAAAAAATACAGTAGTGGCGCACTTGGTTCTTGGTGCGCCATTACTAACTAGTAATGGTGCACTGTGCCTGGATGCGCCATTAGTATGTTTGGAAAAATGAAAAAAAAGTTTTTGTTACTAGTGGCGCACCATATGTCTGGTGCGCCATTAGTATCTTCCACACTAATGGCGCACCAGCACATGGTGCACCATTATTATCTTCCACACTAATGGCGCACCAGCACATGGTGCACCATTAGTATATAGTAGTGGCGCACCACGTGTCTGGTGCGTCATTAGTGTCAATTTCATCTATAGCCCTTTTCCTAGTAGTGCGTTTTCAAAGTAATAAGTTCCATCATCATGCCTTTTTGCACGTGCCCGCAAGTAGTCTCTGGCGCGTTCGCCCCTGATTTCACTAAAGGCCGGATTCCCACCCGGCGCTACTACTTCTTTGTCGTCCTGTTCCCATATAAGTTTCATGCCGTAGTATCCTACCACACCCATACGGTGGGGGTGTATGTTCTTCTTCTGAAGTTCCGATTGCTTGAAACTCTTCTTAGCAAACTCTTTAGTTGCCCTGACCCTTTTGAATTCTGCCCAGTCTGCCTTTGTAATTTGGGGGTATGCGGGGATTGGGTCCTTGCCTTCACTCAAGTACTTCTTGTACAACACGTGCTTCCAGTTTCTCCAAGAATCCCTAGACTTCTTCAGTGCAGCATGTTCCACCTACATTCTCCACTGCTCTGGAATGTTGAAGTGATCCATGATCTCCCAGACTATCCTTCGCCGTGTTTCTGTGTCAGCCTTCCGAAACCCCGACAGATTAGTGTTGAGCCTTGCCCTACCAACAAATCCACACACACTCCTGAACCTCATGCATGCTTTATCTGGTTTATTTGGAGCCCAAGACAATCAATCTCGATTACTTCATATACACCTTTAGGCTGGTGTGTGGGCTTCTTTGGAGCGTTCCTCCGTGTCTTGACCGGAAGGGTAATTGCTGCAGCTCTATCCCATTTAAAACTACTTGTTCCCTCACAATCTGTTGAAGACCTAGGGTTGTCCGAATCAGATGAAGATACATGGCCTCAATGAGTGCTGTCGCTGCTACTCGACATCTATAGAGAACACATGCAAAATTCAAGAAAGGAGGATAATCATAAAACTAACAACTTGGTATCAAGATTTCTAAACATGCCATGCAATAATTTATAAAATGTACGGCTAATTTGTTAAGTTTGTGTGACTCGAGCGCCCGTGATATGTAAATAGGCAGTAACTTATTGGAACAAATACAACTTATATGTAGTAAGGAAGGTAGATAATAAACATATATATGCTCTCCATTATTTTATAGCCAATTTGGGAACATACAGAACAAAATTGGAAGAGGGATTGCGAGGAAATATGCCTCACCACGATGGAGAGTAGTAACTAGCAGGCTTCTTAATGCAAACCCGGCCGGACCACAGGAGAGGTGAAGGTTACTGCATCGATATGCTCAAGGGTGGCTGGCGAGCAAACGAAGACGGCGAGGCGCGGGGTGCCGTGTGTTGGCAACAACAGTGGATGTAGGTTTGACGCCGAAGAGCGGGCACACGACCGGGGTGAGCACGGCGGCGCCGGAGAGGGTTCTGTCATGGATCTCGGGAAGGGGGGAGCTGGCGAAGGAGATTGGGTGGACTAGCTGAGTGAAACGCGGGCGGACAGTGGGGGTGTTGGGGACTCCGGGTGTTGGCGGCCTAGGTGAAAAGGGTGAAAAATATCCCCGGTCGCCGCACGCGCGGAAAGGCCTATGCAAACGGTTGCCTCTAAGCACTCGTGTGCACAAACAGAATAATTTCGTTTGAAATGAAGACGTGAGTTCATCGTTTCGCCTCTAAAATTTTCCCACGTAAACCAATCACAATTTTACCACGAGTTTGATTTGCTGGCGCATTTCAGCTCTCATGTGCTATATGTAAGACATTTTTTGGCATTTACCGTGCATGTTGGCATATAAATCAATTCCTAGCCGGACTGTATTTCCTGTCGAAAGGGATGAGGATTGTTGTTCGATCTGGGAGCATCCAACGGTGCAGACGTACAATCCTGGGGTTTGGGTTCTGGCTAATCAGAACGCACGACTCAGATCGTGCCCGCAGCCAAGGGGGGCATCGGCCACGGTTTGGTAGGCACACGGCTTTCGTGTGTGAACCGTGTGCTATTTGAAAACATTTTTTGGGAGGAGCTTTTTGAAAACATTTACATGTGTTGTTGAATGGGATGAGGATCGCCGTTCGATCAAGGAGAATCCAATGGTGCAGACGGACGATCCATGGGGTTTGGGTTCTGGCCAATCAGAACGCATGACTCAGATCGCGCGTGTGGCAGAGCGGGGGGGAGTGCATCGGCCACGATTTAGTGGACACACGGCTTTCGTGAACAAACCTTGTGCTCTTTGAAAACATTTACATTACCTAACATCATATTTTTGTTCAAATGAAAACATGATTTTCGTTTCACCTCTAATTTTTTTCCATGGTAAGAAATCACGAGTATAGTGAAGTGTGTCATATACTAGTATCATGAATATACAGTATATGTGATACTAGTGTATGATACTACTTTAATTAATTATAGCGCATAGTATAATATATATATATAGAGAGAGAGTATAGTATCATATATAGATCATATTTATTGCCATGCATGACACAAATTAGCATCGCATTTAACATGCTACGGTATCTACCTATATGTTACTCTAACCATCTATATATTTAATTCTTTGCCACATCAGCATACTTGCGCTATTTCCGGGTGCATGCCATTGTCGGCTATGATACCACCACTATGGCCAGCCTTATATAGTGGGGAGTATCATATACTATATATATATATACCATAGATGACCGTATTTATGGCCATGCATGACACAAAGTAGTATAGCATTTGTTATATATATATATATATATATGTTATGGTATCTACCTATGTTACTGCCTCTTTGCCACATCATCATATTTTCTATTCCCAACTCCTGAGTGCATGATACTGGCTATGATACCCCCACTATGGCCACCCTAATAAGGCTGGTCGTAATATGGGAGTATCAAGCGGTATGATGCGTGCCAACTAGACTTTTTGGATGATGTGGCACAAAGTTAAATGAGGAAAGAGAGGGTGTGGTATCATATCATGATACCATATCATATTAAATGTTGTACTACTTTGTGTCATGCATGGCAATTAATAAGGCAACCTAAGATACTAATTTATGATACTATGCATGCGCGCATTACAGAGGTATTGCCGATCATATACTAGTATCATGCATATATATACTCCGTCCTTTTCGGTTTATAGGCTTATCTCAAAATTTTAGTTTTTCCATTTTATAAGGCTCAATTTGGTTATTCCCCATCACATGTTCAGATTCCAAGGTGCATTAGATCATTGCATGCATGCAAGTATTTATTAAGAGAAAGTTGACCAATGCATGTACTTTATGCATGCATGTATGTATTGCAGTTAATACATTGGAAAACATAATGTTTTGAGGAAAACAAAAGCATTAATTGGGTGTTTTTGCAAACTGCAAAAAGTATTCCACCACTCACCATCTACCTGTGTTGGTGAGATTTTTGAATTGAGCCCTATAAGGCTGGCCATAGTGGGAGTAACATAACCGGTAACATGCACTTGGGACTAGTAAACATGCTTATGTGGCACACAATTAAAGAAGAGAGAGGGTTAGAGTAACATAGGTAGATACCGTATCATGTTAAATGCTATGCTACTTGAGTCATGCATGGCAATAAATATGATCATCTATGATACTACTTTATGATACTGTGCACTATGGAGGTAGTATCATGCATACACTAGTATCATATATATGACACTCCCCACTATGAGTAGCCTAAGGTTGGTTGTATGGGGAGTATCATATACTAGTATCATGCATATGATATATACTAGTGTAAGATACTACTTCCGTAATGCATAGTATCATAATTAAGTTAGTATCTTAGGTTGCCTTATTAATTGTCATGCATCACACAAAGTAGTACAACATTTAATATGACACGGTATCATGATATGATACCACATCCTCTCTTTCCTCATTTAATTGTGTGCCACATCATCCAGAAATTCTAGTTGGCATGCATGATACCTATTATGATACTACCATTACAACCAGCCTAAAACTGGAAAGGAGGGAGTAATACTAGCTAGTCTATGATATACTAGCTACCTCACTAAGAGCATGGTTAATAATACAACCAAGGGTCGGCTATAAGATGTTGCCATGTCATATACAACCAACCTCTTAGCGGGCATGTACAATAATAAGTTTTAAATATGTACTAGTTTATCAATAGTTGGCCCACCTTACATCCTCACAAAGTGTCTTGGGTCTCGTGTTGCTGCTGGCTCTACTAACCAAGAGCCCACTTCTCTTCTTTCCACTCTTCTCTTTCCTCCAATTAAATCACATATATATTGTTCTATTCCTTATAGCCTGCTTAGACTACCCACAATGGGAGTAACATATATAGGTAGTAACATCACACGTATCTAGATAAAATAGATGATGTGGCAAGCAATAAATGAAGAAAGAGAGGAAAGTGGTAACATAGTTAGTTACTAGTAGTATGAGTAACATCACACATCTCAAGGAAAGATGAGTCTATAGCCTAATAAAGGAAGTGTTGCATGTTACTACACATATGTTACTCCCCACTATAGAGGTAGTAACATAGACTAGTAACATTCTATGTTACTACCCAATGTGGCTAGTCTTATGTCACTCTATTGTACTTGCTCTAATGCATAGTATCATAGAGTAGCTAGTATCATATGTAGTACTTTATTTATATTTTCATGCATGACACATAGTAGCATATCATTTATTATGATACTGTTTCATGATATGATACTTAACCCTCTCTTTCTTCATTTACTTAATTCTATGACAGCTCATCAAAATTGCCTAGTTGGCATGCATGATACTAGCTATGATACCCCCTATCATCCTAGCAAAAGAAGGTGTACAGATCATTTGTGCGTTGCTTTGTGAGTTTTCATCCATTTGTTCGAGAAGCGGGGAGAAGTTTCAAACATTTCGGCCGCGAGGTGCGGCCACTGGCGTAGGCCTAGTTGGTATTCTAATTACAGGAAATTCAGATGGAGTTTGGACATCATCAAAATTGATGTGCATGCTCTCACGACCCATGGAAAAAAATTGGTAAAGTTTGGCACAAGTTTTGATGACCGCTCCTTCCAAACCGCAGCATCTCACACGAAGGATCATGGTTTCCCAAAAGTGGACGTGTCAATTCAAACTCCTGTGGCCGTTGACTTCATTGTTTGGCCACATAAAAATTTCCATGGTACGCAATCACCATTATACCATGGGTTTGAATTTCTGGTGCATTTCAGGTATCGTTAGCTATATTTAAGACATTTTTTGAGATTAATGTGCATTTCATGCATAAAAATAAAATTACAACCGGAACTGCATGTGCTATCGAAAGGGATGAGGATCGTTGTTCGATCTAGGAGCATCCAATGGTGCAGGCGTACGATCCGTGGGGTTTGGGTTCTAGCCAATCAGAAAACACGACTCAGATCATGGGCGGGGTGGCGGGGTTTTGTCGGCACATGACTTTCATCAACGAACCGTGTGCTATTCGCAAACCAGATTGCATATTTTTGTTCACACATACTGTAGTGAGATCAATTGAGTGTGCTACCTCTATGATATAATAATAATAATAACAAAAAATAGTTCATATTCATTGCCTGAGCTGACATCATATCAAGGTCAACATATTAACGGTTCTTACATCAATAGAAAATCGGGCATAACTCACAAATTTAGTACATGCGACAGTTCTAAATTGAACGAATTAAGTTGCAGGGTAGGCATAAAGACTAGTCTTTTGGCTTAATTCCCATGTACATGGGGGACTGGGATCATTAAGATGACCCCGAATGAACTTGAGGTTTTTGAAGATTTTACGCTGCTCTATTACACGAGTGCGTGATCCCTTGGCTGGCAACTCATCATATTCATCATACTCGGCCTCATCGGCAACACCCAGTACCCTTCTCTTCCCATGCATCGCTAAATGGCATTTCTTATGCAAGGGGTCTTCCACAAAGAAAATCTGGGTAGCATCGCTGCCAAGAATGAATGGGTCCGCGTGATATGCCATCGTTGTCCTGTTAACACAGGTCTTCCTGTACTCATCAATCCTTACCTGACCAAGAGGGATCCATGTGCACCTGAATAATGCCACCTTAACTTTCACATAGTCAAGCTCCCAAATCTCTTTGATGGTTCCATAGTATACACTTTTATCATCTTCATTTACATTCATGCATTCTATTCGAACAGAGCTGTTCTGATACGAGGTCTTCTGATCACGTTCCTCAGTGAAGAACGTGTATCCATTTATGTCATATGCTTGGTACGACAACGTCGTAGGTGATGGCTTTTGTGCCAACCACGTAGAAATGTCATTGATGGATCCTTGTGCCAAACGTTTCTTCAGCCATTCGCCGTAGTTCTTAGTGTGCTCCTTCATCTCCACATCTGATGAAGGCACCATTGGTAAGAAGCTTTGGTGTATCTCTGCCAAGTGTTCTTCCGCATAAGTGATGAAAACCGGGTTGTTAAGTAGTACCATCAAATGGGCTTTCTCTGCCAATTCTCCGGGTGCAGCAATTTGCGTGCTAGCAAGGACCAGCTTACCTTTCAGCCTCCCCTTGTGGCGAGAGAGGGGCAAACCTATAGGTCTTTGTTTCATGTATTCGTTGTAAAACTCAACCACCTCCTCTACGGTATAACCTTGTAGGATGCTTGTCTCTGGATGGTTTCGGTTCTGACAAAAGCGCTTCAGTATTCCGATGAACCACTTGAAGGGATACATGTTGCAAAGAAACACATGACACAATACTTTATCTCATCGACAAGGTGCCCAGTGAGATGGACCATGACATCAAAGAATGACGGTGGGAAAAATATCTCTAGGTTGGACAATATTCTTGCAATATCATCTTGCATATGATCCAACTCTTCAGGATTTACAACTTTCTGCCATAGTTGGTTGAAGAAATCACAGAGGTCAATGAGTGTGTTTCTTATATCTTTGTCCATCAGATTCCTGATGGCCACTGGGAGGATTTGTGTCAACATTACGTGGCAATCATATGAATTCATGTGTCCCAACTTCATTTTACCTGAGCTCACATCCATGAGACTTCTGATGTTTGCGCAGTAGGAAGAGGGTGTCTTAACTGACAACAAATAGGTGAAGAACTGTGTTGCTTCTTTTGTACTGAAATTGTAACTCTGGCGAGCTTTGATGAATTTGTCATTATCTTCTACTTTGCTCTTGCGTTTTGATTGATCAGCAAGCATATCGAGCTGTGAACCGTCACCATCCTTTCTTTTACCTTTAATCTTGAGCAGATTACTAAGGATGCTTTCACATACGTTCTTCTCTACGTGCATGACATCGATGTAGTGATGTACACGTAGAATCCCCCAGTAAGGTAATTTCTAGAACACCGATTTCTTCTTAAACACTTGATCCTTGGGTGTTTGTTTCATCGTCAAAGGGTGGTTCTTGCCAAGCACAACATTATTATTTTTAGCCATGTTGTGGACCACCTCCCCATCATAGGGTCTTGGGCCTGCACCCGCCTCTGCCGTACCATCAAATTCAGCTTTCATCTTTCGGTATGGGTGATTTTTTCGTAAGAACCTACGATGATGCAAATACACTGTTTTGCGCGAGTTGGGAAGTCTTCTGCTAGCTGTCCGATCGATGCATGTGACACACCCTACATCTCCCTTTGTTTTCTGCCCCGATGTGTTGCCTAATGCCGGCATATCTTGAATGGTGTGCACCAGCATCACATGTAGATTGAAAATCTCCTTTCTGTAAGCATCATAACATTTTACAGCAGGCGCATCTATCCACATTGTCAGCAGTTCTTCTACTAGTAGCTGAAAGTAAATGTTGATGTCATTTCCAGGTTGCTTCAGGCCTTGGATAATCATTAACATCATAATGTATTTTTTCTTCATACACAACCAAGGAGCTAGGTTATATATGCACAGAAGCACCAACCATGTGCTGTGATTGGTGCTCATATCCCCAAAAGGATTCATCCCGTCAGTACACTCCCCGAGCCTTATACTTCTAGGATCCTTGGCAAAATTTCAAACTTTTTGTTGATTAACTCCCACTGAGCCCCATCTTTTGGGTGCCTCATAAACCTATCCGCAATTCGCTCATCATGATGCCGCCACAACCTCTTTGCCTCTCTAGGGTTTGCAAACAAACGCCTCAACCTTGGAATTAAAGGCAATTACCAAACAACCTTGAACGGGATTCCTGTCGTGATCTCATCGTCCAATTTCTAATTGTCCTTTGCTCTCCTGTGCTTGTATCGTGCATGCTTGCATGTGGGACATGCACGCAAATCTTTGTACTCACCACGGTACAATATACAATCATTCACACAAGCATGTATCTTCTGTACTTCAAGTTCCAATGGGCAAACAATTTTCTTCGCTTCATTTGTGCTTCTGGGGAGCACATTATCTTCCGGAAGAATTTCTTTGAAAAGACCTAACATCTCTGTGAAGCCCTTGTTTGATAGACCGTTTGCTACTTTAAATCTGAGAAGCGCCAGGGTGGCACTCAACCTGGAATATTTCTTTTTGCAACCTGGATACAATTCTTTCTTGGAGTCCGCATCAATGGTTGGAAGATCATTGTACCCAATCATATCCTTTTTTGGGCCCTCGAAATCTGCATTCATAGCAGCAAAATCTGGCATATCAAGATCGTCGTCATCTGCGTCGACGTCTTGGTTTTCCAGTGGGCGTTTCAGCTTTCCGGTGTTCCATTGGTAACTTGACGCCTCTGCCTCGATGTTAGTTCAACATCCATGTGACACTGATCGGGGTTTGGCATCTCGCTCCCCTGGGTATCTTCATCCATGGCCTCCTCTTCACCGTGTCTGGTCCAACGTGTATATCCATCCATGAATCCCCTAGAGACTAAGTGCATCTGGACATCTGCAACTTCATGTGACTCTATATTGGCACAATCAGTACATGGACACAGGATGTAATCCACATCACCAATTCTCCTCTTTGTACTTTCAGCCAAATTCATGAACTCTGTCACGCCACTGATAAAATCTGCGGTTTTCCAATTCTTCATCCATCGAGATCGTTCCATCTGCAGCACACGAATGGTAGTTAAAAACAAAACAACATTAATACATGGATTAACTGTTGCCCAAAGATCCGTGCATAAATCACAAGGTTTTATTTTAATAATTACTGCGAGCGCTTCATGGTGTTATCTAGACGTGCAATGACAAAAATTAATGGCCAGTTAATTTACACGCAGAGTACTAGTACAACACCACAATTAGTAATTGAATACCTTAATTAAGCCACTCATGAAAAGAATACCATAATTAATTAGCCACCCGACGACCTCCACCCAGCAAACAGACAAGCGTGATGCGACGGCATGCCGAGACAGCAGGGTCGAGGAGCAAAGCTTAGGGCGGCTGCCTCCTGAAGTTCGACCTCCACTATCCTGCCATCAACTATGATGGATGTGCTCCAATCATGCCGCTGCCGACCTTGATGGTTGAGCTCCTCCTATCTCCCACCGCAGACCGAGGATTGACCTCCTATGACGCTGCCACCGCCCACTGACCGGGGATTGACCTCTTCTCCGGTAGCCGCTGCCTAGGCCGCCGCCATCTCTATATGCAGAGCGGCTTTTTTTGATGGATATCCGCAGAGCGGCTGTTTACATGGTATCTCATCGTAACTCAATTATATGGATAGGGTAGTACATCACATACGGTTATGTAACGGCAAACGTGTCTAACCTACGTTGTCTTCTCACACGGTTTGGTGCAGAAATCATGTGTGACGTTGTAATACCTAACACAAATGACATGTATAAATAGTGTGCCGTATACAACATATAGTGCCATAAGTAGTTCCCAATTGTTAGCTCATCTCCATAGTTTCCCCAGTTCCCCCAATCCCTACATAGCCTCCAAATTCCCTCGTGTGGCGCTGACATTTGGGGAATGCGGACGAGTGGTGCTGATGGTTTCGGTGCGGCTGCTCCTGCTCGTATCGCCGCCACGAGGACGGTCGCCGCCGAGCACTTGCCTAAGGTCATCAGAAGGCAGGTGTACTACAGATCCGAATTGTCCTGTTAGGTTCCAATCTATCCCGATCTTTTTAGCATGTCCAAAGTATAGCTCTTTGTTGAATCCGTCCTGAATGACCCCCCAAGGAAAGCAATCTACCGTCGGATCCGGAGCTTGACTCCAGACTCCTGCAACACGAGTTCGACTCTGAGTTTTGCGCCACCGAGAAGTACCAAAAGTTGAGTTGTGTGCACGGGCACACTCCCGCTCGACGTGTATGCATGGAGGGATTCGACATTGGTAGGCAGTTTCTTAGTTGCCCCTTAGAGGTTAGTGCTAATTAAGTTCATCATTTTACTTCAGTTAATGCCACCGCTCATCCAGAATAATATTTAACATTGGCAAGGATATGAGGCTTGTGCCTTTGTTAACTGGCTGGATGAAGAATGGCATGGCAGGGCTCAGAGTGTTATCACCAAGCTCGCAGAAGATAACGTAAAGCTGAAGAAGAAACTGGCTGATCTGGAATGTACAATTAGTATGATGAAGCAAGAAAGAATCAATTACAGGCAACAAATGAAAGCAAGAGACAAGATGGAACTAGCATGTGTAGTTGTGGTTGTCGCATTAGCCATGTTCTATGCACTATTTGCAATGATGATTAGGGGTTTTGTTTGACAATATTGCTAAAGTACATCTAGATGTGCTCTAAGTAATGCACATCTAGGTCCTATGCCATTGATGTTAAGTGAAGATTCGTGCATATATTTTTCCTTGTCTTTTTTCTTTTCCTTTCTAGTTTGATTATTACTGGCTTTATCAATAAGAAGAGCTCAATGTATTGCCTGCCAACTGTCCTACTCCGTTGGTACCGATACCGGTGCATAATCCCAAAACTCGTTCCTTGTTTTTGTCCTGAAAAAGGAAACTAGCCAAATAGCCAATAGGAGTCCTGCGCAACCCCGGAAATTTGGAGCGACCGGGTACAAATAATTGCAGTTGATTACATCAGCGGTTAGATAATACATCAATCCCCGCTTCAATTGGCAGTTCCTCTTCTCTGCATACCCCGCTTAAGTGTCCACCATCTTCATCGTCCCTGGCAGGCCACGCTACACACTAGCACACACTCTGCAGCCATGTCGAGGGACAGGGAAGACGGCAGTTTGGACAGCAGTCTAGCGCCCGATGATAGGTTAACATCGGAATCACTCTGCTCGTCTTCCATGAGTCCGGCGTCGAGCACATACCCTGATTATATCCGGTTCATGGAAGGGACGCCACCTCCGGAGTCGTCAGAGGACAACCAGATGGACAAGGAGCCGTCGGAGGACGAAGAAGAGGACGACGATGATGAGGAGGAGGAATGGTCGAACAAGGAGGAGGACAACGACAACAGCAATGACGATGACGACAGTGGCAGCGATGAAAAGCCAACGGTCAGCGGCAAGAAGCGTCCTCGCCAAGACGATGTCGCGAGGCCATCCAACAACAACAACAACCAAAGAAGGACTAAATTAAGCAGACTGTATATATCTCTGTTTATCCTATCAATCTCATCGCAGGCGGTTAGTAATATGTATTCGATAGAGATCTTCTACATTATCACCAACAGGTTGGTTTATTGAACGGTGTGCCCTGATGAGCACACAATTCACAAAAAAGACCGTATGGGCTGTCTATAATGACCACACACAATTCTGATTACCTACCTGTTTGCCGGGTATCACACACATCTTGTTACGCCGAATCGTTTGTGTTCACCTCAACCATCGCAAATGGTTTATCGGAGTGAACTATATGCCGTATATCGCACACACCTTGATCTTGCCGCCCGTTTATGTTGTTCCGTCTCATCGCAAATAGTTCGTACAGATCAACCGGATGCCCCTCATCACACACACAACTAAAATATGAACCGTGTTTGATGTATCATTCATCGCAAATGTTTTTCATCTTTTTTGATGGTTTTTTACATCACCATTTGCGATTAATGCATCGCACACAGTTTCGTCAAAGGGTCTCTGATCGTAGTGTCGCGTCAGCAGCATCTTGCAGTAGTGACCAGTGGGAACTTTTCATTATAGAACTTGGCTTGTATATTCCAATGATGGGCTTCCTAAAATTGCCCTAGGTCTTAGTGAGCAAGCAAGTAGGATGCACACCCACTTAGTTTCTTTTTGAGCTTTCATACACTTATAGCTCTAGTGCATCCGTTGCATGGCAATCCCTACTCACTCACATTGATATCTATTGATGGGCATATCCATAGCCTGCTGATATGCCTAGTTGATGTGAGACTATCTCCTTTTTTGTCATCTCCACAACTACCATATTCTATTCCACCTATAGTGCTATGTCCATGGCTCATGCTCATGTATTGCGTGAAAGTTGAAATGGTTTGAGAACATCAAAAGTATGAAACAATTGCTTGGCTTGTCATCGGGGTTGTGCATGATTTGAATACTTCGTGTGATGAAGATGGAGCATAGCCAGACTATATGATTTTGTAGGGATAACTTTCTTTGTCCATGTTATTTTGAGGAGACATGATTGCTTTATTAGTATGCTTGAAGTATTATCATTTTTATGTCAATATTAAACTTTTGTTTTGAATCTTATGGATCTGAACATTCATGCCACAATAAAGAAAATTACATGGATAAATATGTTAGGTAGCATTCCACATCAAAAATTCAGTTTTTATCATTTACCTACTCGAGGACGCGCATGAATTAAGCTTGGGGATGCTTGATACGTCTCCAATGTATCTATAATTTTTGATTGTTCCGTGCTATTATATTGTCTGTTTTGGATGTTTTATATGCATTAATGTACTATTTTATATTATATTTGGGACTAACCTATTAACCTAGAGTCTAGTGCCAATTTCTGTTTTTTGCTTGTTTTTGAGATTCATAGGAAAGGAATACTAAACGGATTCCAAATAGAATGAAACTTCATGATGATTTTTCTTGGACCAGAAGACAGCCAGGGGACTTGGAGTCCAAGCAAGTAGAGCCACAAGGCGGAGGCAAGGGTGGAGGGCACGCCCTCGGGGGGGGGGGGGGCTACTTTGTGGGCCCCTCGAGACTCCACTGACCTAGCTCTTCCTCCTATATATTCACATATATTCCAGAACCACCAGAGGCATCCACGAAAACACTTTTCCACTGCCGAAACCTTCTATTCCTACAAGATCCCATCTTGGGGCCTTTTTCGGCATCCTGCTGGAGGGGGACTCAATCACGAAGGGCATCTACATCAACTCTATTGCCCTTACAATGAAGCATGAGTAGTTTACCACAGACCTACGGGCCCATAGCTATTAGCTAGATGGCTTCTTCTCTCTCTTTGATTCTCAATACCATGTTCTCCTCGATGTTCTTGAAGATCTATCCGATGCAATCTCATGGTGAGTGCATCGAGCTCGTAAACATGCCTACTTGATATCTGTTTTGCCATGTTCCAGTTTTCTTCTAAGACTGAATCTATTAACGATAATTGCTTTGTTCACATGGTTGCCATTGTATTTTCTGATCCCTTTTGGCTTATGGTCAGTAAGAGACTTTTGTTGTATGCTTTGAGTAGCTTCATGCCATGCTTTGCTTTTCCATGATATGTACCTGTAGCATGTTGTTATCTTGCTCTAAACATTGCTTCCTGATGTTAAATTCCTGATATGTTATTTTCACTAAGTCTGTAACATGATATCTTTTGCACTTTTGCCATGCTTGTTTGAACCTGCCATTGAGTGAATTAGCCGTAGCTCAGTGTTCGTCTTTTGTCAAGCATCTTGAGTGGATCCCTGCCATGTATTTTGTTTCTATGTTAGAGTGCTGTAGCATGTTGTTCTTGATGCATTTAGATGGCCTCGTGATGTTAATCGCAGATCGGTGCCATGTTTGTTTTGCTTGCCATTTGCAAACCGTGCATCCGATTCCGGTGATCTTTATATCGATTTCGACCGAAATCAACTCATCTTTCTAGTGGCACTCTTGGTTTTCCAAGTTGAGACCAGGTTCAATCATTCCTTTCCGAAACATGCATATGCATCGCATATCACATCCCGCATATCATGACATGTTTTGCATCATGTTGCTTGTGCATTGCACGTGGTTGATTGTGACTCCCTTTGATTGTGTTCTTGCTTTGGGTAGAGCCAGGAGACGAGTACGTGATTGAGGAGCCCGTTGAGTATGCTTACGAGGATCAAGCTAACGTCAACTCGGAGAACTTTGCAGGCAAGATGACCATACCCTCGAAATCACTTCTATCTTTGCTTGCTAGATGCTCTCTCTATTGCTATGCCTATGCTATGATACCTACCACTTGCTTATAATGCCTCCCAATTACCATGTCAAACCTCTAACCCACCTTGTCCTAGCAAACCATTGTTTGGCTATGTTAGCGCTTTGCTCAGCCCCTCTTATAGCGTTGCTAGTTGCAGGTGAAGATTGGAGTTTGTTCCTTATTGGAACATGTTTATTGTTGGGATATCATCATTATATCTTGATCTACTTTAATGCATCTATATACTTGGTAAAGGGTGGAAGACTCGGCCTTATGCCTGGTGTTTTGTTCCACTCTTGCCGCCCTAGTTTCCGTCGTACCGGTGTTATGTTCCTTGATTTTGCGTTCCTTACACGGTTGGGTTATAATGGGAACCCCTTGACAGTTTGCCTTGAATAAAACTCTTCCAGCAATGCCCAACATTGGTTTTACCATTCGCCACCTAGCCTCTTTTTCCCTCCGGTTCCGCGGACTCAAGGGTCATCTTTATTTTAAACCCCCAGGCCGGTGCTCCTCTGAGTGTTGGTCCAACCTGTCAGTTGCCGGTGGCCACCAGGGGCAACTCTGGGCTGGCCTACCAGAACCTTGGACAATCCGGTGTGCCCTAAGAACGAGATATGTGCAGATCCTATCGGGATTTGTCGGCACATTCGGTTGGCTTTGCTGGTTTAGTTTTACCATTGTCGAGATGTCTTGTAACCGGGATTCCGAGTCTGATCGGATCGTCTTGGGAGAAGGAATATCCTTCATTGACCGTGAGAGCTTGTGATGGGCTAAGTTGGGACACCCCTGCAGGGATTTGAACTTTCGAAAGCCGTGCCCGCGATTATGGGCAGATGGGAATTTGTTAATGTCTGGTTGTAGATAACCTTAACCTTAACTTAATGAAAATGAATCAACTTAGTGTGTGGCCGTGATGGTCTCTTTTCGGCGGAGTCCGGGAAGAGAACACGGTCTCGTGTTATGCTTGAACGTAGGTTGTTCTAGGATCACTTTTTGATCATAGTTCATCGATCGTGCCTTTGCCTTCTCTTCTCGCTCTCATTTGCATATGTTAGCCACCATATATGCTAGTGCTTGCTGCAGCTCCACCTCATACCTTTTTCCCTACCTATAAGCTTAAATAGTTTTGATCACGAGGGTGTGAGATTGCTGAGTCCCCGTGACTCACAGATTACTGCCAAAACCAGATGCAGGGACCGATGATACCGCTCCAGGAGATTTGACTGAGCTCAAGTGGGAGTTCGATGAGGACTCGGGATGATACTATGTTTCTTTTCCAGACGATCAGTAGTGGTGCCTAGTTGGGGTGATTGGGGACTTGGTCGCATTTGGGGTTGTTCTTTATTTTGGTTCCGTAGTCGGACCTTGATTGTATCTAGATGAATGTAATGATATTTATGCTATTGTGTGACATGGCGAGTGTAAGCCAACTATGTATCTTTTTCCCTTATTCATTACATGGATTGTGTGAAGATTACCCCACTTGCGACATTGCTTACAATGTGGTTATGCCTCTAAGTCGTGCTTCGACACGTGGGAGTTATAGCCGCATCGTGGGCGTTACAAGTTCGTCACTTAGCAAATTCCTCAAGTAGAAATTCTTCTGTGACGAATTTGTAAAAATCGCCTATTCACCCCCTCTAGTCGATATAACACACTTTCAAATAAAATACGTGCCTCACTGCTCCTTTTGTCACTGGGAGAGGACACCGCAAGATTGAACCCAAAACTAAGCACCTCTCCCATTGCAAGAAAAACCAATCTAGTTGGCCAAACCAAACCGATAGTTCGAAGAGAAATACAAAGATATCTTAATCATGCATAAAAGAGTTTAGAAAAGACTCAAACTATATTCATAGATAATTTGATCATAAAACATTTTTGTAACAAGTCAAGCATTATAAAACAATTTTATCTTTGTCAGCTTCTAGATTCATTACTATCACTACTGCAGGATGCTGCTAACGCGACACTATGATTAGAGACCCTTTGACGAAACTTTGTGCGATCCAATAATCGCAAACGGTGGTGTAAAAAACCCATAAAAAGGTGCAAAACATTTGCGATGACGGATGCATCAAACACGGTTCAGATTTTAGTTGCGTGTGCGATGTAGGGCATTGATAGGTCTCCAACGTATCTATAATTTTTGATTGTTCCATGCTATTATATTATCAATATTGGATGTTTTATAGTCAATTTATATCATTTTTGGGTACTAACCTATTGACATAGTGCCATGTGCCAGTTCCTGTTTTTTTCGTGTTTTTTACATCGCAGAAAATCAATATCAGACAGAGTCCAAATGCCATAAAACTTTACGGAGATTTTTATGGACTAGAAGGAACATGTTGTGCCCTGGTTGCACCTATGGGAGTCCCAAGGAGGGGACAACCCACTAGGGCGTGCCAGGAGGCCCAGGCGCGCCCTGGAGGGTTGTGCCCACCTCGGGTGCCCCTCGGACCACCTCTTTGCTCTATTAATACCCCAATATTTACAGAACCCTAGGGGAGTCGACGAAATATTCATCCAGCCGCCGCAGAGTCTAGAACCACCAGATCCAATCTAGACACCATCTCGGATGGGGTTCACCACCTCCACTGGTGCCTCTCCGATGATGCGTGATTAGTTCTTTGTAGACCTTCGGGTCCGTAGTTAGTAGCTAGATGGCTTCATCTCTCTCTCTCTTGATTCTCAATGCAATGGTCTCTTGGAGATCCATATGATGTAACTCTTTTGTGATGTGTTTGTTGGGATCCGATGAACTTTGAGTTTATGATCAGATCTATCTTTTTATATCCATGAAAGTATTTGAGTTTCTTTGATCTCTTTTATGCATGATTGCTTATAGCCTCATATTTCTTCTCTGATATTTGGGTTTTGTTTGGCCAACTTGATCTATTTATCTTGCAATGGGAAGAGGTGCTTTGTAGTGGGTTCGATCTTACAGTGCTTCATCCCAGTGATAGAAAGGGAAACAACACGTATGTATCGTTTCTACTAAGGATAAAACGATGGGGTCTATCTCTACATAGATAGATCTTGTCTACATCATGTGATTGTTCTTATTGCATTACTCCATTTCTCCATGAACTTAATACACTAGATGCATGCAGGATAGTAGTCGATGTGTGGAGTAATAGTAGTAGATGCATGCAGGAGTCGGTCTACTAATCTTGGATGTAATGCCTATATAATGATCATTGCCTGGATATCATCATAATTATTTGAAGTTCTATCAATTGCCCAAAAGTAATTTGTTCACCCACCGCTTTGCTATTTTTCTCGAGAGAAGCCACTAGTGAAACCTACGACCCCCAGGTCTTCTTTCTCGTATTATTTGCCTTTGCGATCTATTTTTATTTGCTTTTATTTTCAAATTATTAATCCAAAACCCCAAAAATATCTTGCTACACTTTATTTTATTGGCGATCTATTTATCCAATCCATTATAACATTTTTCCCGTCACGCACTAATTTCTGGCACCGTTACCCGAAAGGGATTGACTACCCCTTTAACATGTCGGGTTGCGCGGATTTGTTATCTGTGTGCAGGGCCTGTTTATGTTGTGTTGCTTAGTTCTCCTACTGGTTCGATAACCTTGGTTTCATATCTGAGGGAAATACCTACCGCCGTTGTGCTGCATCATCCCTTCATCTTTGGGGAAATACCAACGTAGCTTGAAGCAACATCAGGCATATGGTTCAGTTCAATTAATTGTTTGCGATGAGGAGGAACAAAAGAAATGGGCAGCCAGATGAAGGTGTGTGCGATATACAACATACGGTTCACTCGGATGAACTATTTGTGATTAGGCAACACAAAAGAAACTGTCAGCCAGATCACGGTGTGTGCGATATACTGCATACAGTTCAATCGGATGAACTATTTGTGTTGAGCCAAGAGAACAGAAATGGTTCAACTTAACAAGATGTGTGTGATACGCGACAAACATGTTTGTAATCAGAAACGTGTGGGAAGACCGATAACAACACAGACGATTCCTGTTAACAAGTTGTGTGTGTTGTGAGCAAACATTTGCTGGTATACAATTGTCAGCGGTTAATGAAATCATCACCGACAGGTTCCATTGTTTAGTCTATGTGCGATGTGATTTTCTCTATCTACAGAGCATCAACATATATACTTAAAAAGAAAACATTGCAAAACCAAATTAAGCATACAATTACACAAGTGACTGGTAAGTCTCCAATGTATCTATAATTTTTTATTGTTCCATGTTGTTATATTATCATTCTTGGATGTTTTATAATCATTTATAGTCATTTTATATCATTTTTGGTACTAACCTATTGACATAGTGCCAAGTGTCAGTTGTTGTTTTTTTTGCATGTTTTTTACATCGCAGGAAATCAATATCAAACGGAGTCCAAACACCACGAAAATGTTTGTGGATATTTATGGACCAGAAGACCACCAATGAGCCAGAGCATCACCTGGGGGAGCCTTGAGGGGGGCACAACCCACAAGCACGCGCCTAGGGCCCAGGCACGCCCAGGTGGGTTGTGCCCACCTCGGTGGCCTCCCACACCCCCTCTTTACCCTATAAATTCCCAAATGTTCCAAAATCCCTCGGGGTTAACCTAGATCAGAAGTTCCGCCACCGCAGGCCTCTGTAGCCACCGAAAACGAATCTAGACCCCTTTCCAGCACCCTGCCAGAGGGGGGAATCATCTTCGGTGGCCTTCTTCATCATCCCGGCGGCCACCACAATGATGAGGGAGTAGTCCACCCTCGGGGCTGAGGATTTGTACCAGTAGCTATGTGTTTAATCTCTCTCTCTCTCTCTCGTGTTCTTGAGATGTCATGATCTTGATGTATCGCGAGCTTTGTTAATATAGTCAGATCATATGGAGTTTTCCCCTCTCTATTTTGTTGTGATGAATTGAGTTTTTCCTTTTGAGATTTCATTGTTATCAGATTGAATACTTTTATGGATTTGAGAGCACTTGATATATGTCTTGCATATGGATACTTGTGGTGACAATGGGGAATCATATTGATTCACTTGATATGTGTTTTGGCACTCAACTCGTGGATTCACAAGGTGACATTGGGGTAATATATGCATAGGGGTTGATGCACGTTCTCGCCTTTTGTTTCTCCAGTAGAATTCTTGGGGCACTCTTTGAAGTTCTTTGTGTTGGATTGAGTATTATGAATCTGAAATTATTTGGTGTTATTTTAGTACGAACTCTAGGATAGATTGATCGAAAAGAATAGCTTTGAGGTGTTTTCATACCCTACAAATGATTTCTTCTTATGTTCTCCGCTAGATACGAACTTTGGAGTGATTCTTCATCGCACTTTGAGGGTTGGTTATATGATCCAATTATATTAGCACTGTTGAGAGATTGCACTAGCGAAAGTACGGACCCTAGGCCTCATTTTCAAGCATTGCAATACCGTTTTTGTGCCACTTTACTATTTGCGACCTTGTTGTATTTATTTATTCAGATTATGAATACATATTTGTACCATCCATATTACACTTTTATCACCACCTCTTCGCCGAACTAGTGCACCTATACAATTTTCCATTGTATTAGGTGTGTTGGGGACACAAGAGATTTCTTGTATTTTATTGCAGGCTTGTTTGAGAGAGACCATCTTCATCCTACGCCTCCCACAGATTGATAAACCTTAGGTCATCCACTTGAGGGAAAATTGCTACTGTCCTACAAAAATCTGCGCTTGGAGGCCCAACACGTGTTTACAAGAATAAAGTTGTGTAGTAGACATCAATCTCTTTTCTGGCGGCGTTTCCGGGGAGGTTAGGTAGCGGCACTCAGATCCCGTGAACGAATCTCTTTTCGGGTGTTGTTGCCGGGGAGGTGAGTGCTTGAAGGTATATCTTTAGATCTTGCAATTGAATCTTTTAATTTTTTGTTTATCACTTGTTTGGTTTATAAAAGAAAAATACAAAAATGGAATTGAGGTTGCATCATACTATTCATCTTTACAATGTATTTCATGAAAATTATGGAAAGGAAAATTGTGCTCAATTGATAGAAGAACAATTCAATAGAATGTTTGGTATAAATGATGAGCATCATTGCAGTGTTGTTAGTATGAATTCTTTGCATATCCATGATGCTAGTGATATGAAAAGCCATAAGCTTGGGGATGCTATGTTTGATGAAGATGATATTTTTAGTACCCCAAGATTTGATGTGCAAATTTGTTATAATAATTTCATGCCTCCTATTTATGATGATTATAATGATGAAAGTGGATTCGGAGAGGTCATGACCTTATTTAGTGATGAATACACCATTTTGGATGAGGGTTCAATTGACTATGATAACAAAGTTGCTATCTACGATGATTATGGTGAGGACATGTATGTTATAAAGAATAATGATAAGCATGAAACTTGTCATGATGATTTTTATTTTCACTCTCATGATAGTTATTTTGTTGAGTTTGCTCCCACTACTATCGATGAGAATAAATTTGCTTATGTGGAGAGTAACAAAATTTATATGCTTATGTATCATGAAAAGAATGCTTTATGTGATAGTTATATTGTTGAATTTCTTCATGATGCTACTGAAAATTATTATGGGGGACGAACTTATGCTTGTACGAATTGCAATACTATCAAGTTTCCTCTCCATGTGTTGAAACTCTTGAAGTTTTGCTTGTTTTGCCTTCCTATGCTAGTTGATTCTTGTTCCCATAAGTTGTTTGCTCACAAAATCCCTATGCATAGGAAGTGCGTCAGGCTTAAATGTGCTTGCCATGTGTTTCATGATGCTCTTGTTATGTTTCAATTCTTATCTTTTATGCGAGCATCGTTGAAATCATCATGCCTAGCTAAAAATACATTAAAGAAAAGCGCTTGTTGGGAGAAAAGCCAACACTTTTACCTACTGTTTTTGTGTGTTCACATGATTAAGATAGTATAGTAATCATGTTTTATTGCTTTCATTTCAATAAAGTGCCAAGTAAGACCGTTGGGATGGCTTACAGTCATAGTTGATTTGATCTTTCTGAAAAACAGAAACTTCTACGCTCAGGAAAACAATTCTCATTTTTAACAGAAGCGTGATAAAATTCCGATTCTTTTTGCAGAAGATTAATAGAAAAAATTCCCAGGTTTTCGTAATTTTTAAGAATTTTTGGAGTAGCAGAAATATGGTTGGAGTACAGATTACCACAAACTGTTCTGTTTTCGACAGATTCTGTTTTCAATGCATAGTTTGCTTGTTTTCTAGTTTCTATGGTTTATATTGCATATAAATTGTGGAAATGGTGTGCTACAGTAGGCATTGTGTGGAAACAATTATGAAACTTGTATTTGACAGTACCAAAGTGAAAGGGTTTGCTCTTTATCATACTAACCTATCTCACAAAGTTCCGTTAAGTTCCGTGTGATTAAAGTTTTCAAGTTTTGGGTGAGATGTCGATATGAGGAGAACAAGGAGTGACAAGACCCTAAGCTTGGGTATGCCCAAGGCACCCAAAGGCAATATTCAAGGAATATCCAAGCAACTAAGCTTGGGGATACCCCGGAAGGCATCCCCTCTTTTGTCTCCAACATTATCGGTAACCTCATTTGGAGCTATGTTTTCATTCGTCACATGATACGTGTTTTGCTTGAAGCGTCATTTTCTTTTGTTAGGATTTCCTTGATGTTATTTAGAATAATGTTTTGGATCTTTCAAGCAGTGCAATACCGTTTTCAAGCAGTGCAATACTGTTTTTGTGCCCGTTTACTATTTGCGACCTTGCTATTTTTATTTATTCAGATTATAAAAACATATTTCTACCATCCATATTACACTTTTATCACCACCTCTTCGCCGAACTAGTGCACCTATGCAATTTGCCATTGTATTGGGTGTGTTTGGGACACAAGAGATTTCTTGTATTTGATTGCAGGCTTGTTTCAAAGAGATCATCTTCATCCTACGCCTCCCATGGATTGATAAACCTTAGGTCATCCACTTGAGGGAAAATTGCTACTGTTCCACAAAAATCTGCGCTTGGAGGCCCAACACGTGTTTACAAGAATAAAGTTGTGTGATAGACATCAATCTCTTTTCTAGCGGCGTTTCCGGGGAGGTTAGGTAAGCGGCACTCACATCCCATGAACGAAGCTCTTTTCAGGCGCCGTTGCCGGGGAGGTGAGTGCTTAAAGGTATATATTTAGATCTTGCAATTGAACCTTTTAGTTTTTTGTTTATCACTTGTTTGGTTTATAAAAGAAAAATACAAAAAATGGAATTGAGATTGCATCATATTATTCATCTTTACAATGTATTTCGTGAAAATGATGGAAAGGAAAATTGTGCTCAATTGATAGAAGAAGAATTCAACAGAATGTTTGGTATAAATGATGAGCATCATTACAGTGTTGTTAGTATGAATTCTTTGCATATCCATGATGCTAGTGATGTGCAAAGCCATAAGATTGGGGATGCTATGTTTGATGAAGATGATATTTTTAGTACCCCAAGATTTGATGTGCAAATTTGTTATAATAATTGCATGCCTCCTATTTATGATGATTATAATGATGAAAGTGGATTCGGAGAGGTCATGACCTTATTTACTGATGAATACACCATTTTAGATGAGGGTTCAATTGACTATGATAACAAAGTTGCTATCTATGATGATTATGGTGAGGACATGTATGTTATAAAGAATAATGATAACCATGAAACTTGTCATGATGATTTTTATTTTCACTCTCATGATAGTTATTTTGTTGAGTTTGCTCCAACTACTATCGATGAGAATAAATTTGCTTATGTGTAGAATAACAAAATTTATATGCTTATGTATCATGAAAAGAATGCTTTATGTGATAGTTATGTTGTTGAATTTCTTCATGATGCTACTGAAAATTATTATGGGGGAGGAACTTATGCTTGTACGAATTGCAATAATATCAAGTTTCCTCTCCATGTGTTGAAACTCTTGAAGTTTTGCTTATTTTGCCTTCCTATGCTAGTTGATTCTTGTTCCCATAAGTTGTTTTCTCACAAAATCCCTATGCATAGGAAGTGCGTCAGGCTTAAATGTGCTTGACATGTGTTTCATGATGCTCTTGTTATGTTTCAATTCTTATCTTTTATGCGAGCATCGTTGAAATCATCATGCCTAGCTAAAAAGACATTAAAGAAAAGCGCTTGTTGGGAGACAACCCAACACTTTTACCTACTGTTTTTGTGTGTTCACATGATTAGGCTACTATAGTAATCATGTTATTGCTTTCGTTTCAATAAAGTGCCAAGTAAGACCGTTGGGATGGCTTACGGTGATAGTTGATTTGATCTTGCTGAAAAATAGAAACTTCTGCGCTCAGGAAAACAATTCTCATTTTTAACAGAAGCGTGATAAAATTCAGATTCTTTTTGTAGAAGATTAATAGAAAACATTACCCAGATTTTCCTAATTTTTAAGAATTTTTGGAGTAGCAAAAATATGGTTGGAGTACAGATTACCACAAACTGTTCTGTTTTTGACAGATTCTGTTTTCAATGCATAGTTTGCTTGTTTTCTAGTTTCTATGGCTTATATTGCATATAAATTGTGGAAATGATATGCTACAGTAGGAATTGTGTGGAAACAATTATGAAACTTGTATTTGACAGTACCAAAGTGAAATGGTTTGCTCTTAATCATACTAACCTATCTCATAAAGTTCCGTTAAGTTCTGTGTGATTAAAGTTTTCAAGTTTTGGGTGAGATGTCGATATGAGGAGAACAAGGAGTGACAAGACCCTAAGCTTGGGTATGCCCAAGGCACCCCAATGCAATATTCAAGGAATATCCAAGCAACTAAGCTTGGGGATACCCTGGAAGGCATCCCCTCTTTTGTCTCCAACATTATCGGTAACCTCATTTGGAGCTATGTTTTCATTCGTCACATGATATGTGTTTTGCTTGAAGCGTCATTTTCTTTTGTTAGGATTTACTTGATGTTATTTAGAATAATGTTTTGCATCTTTCAAGCAGTGCAATACCGTTTTCAAGCAGTGCAATACCGTTTTTGTGCCCGTTTACTATTTGCAACCTTGCTGTTTTTATTTATTCAGCTTATGAAAACATATTTCTACCATCCATATTACACTTTTATCACCACCTCTTCGCCGAACTAGTGCACCTATACAATTTGCCATTGTATTGGGTGTGTTTGGGACACAAGAGATTTCTTGTATTTGATTGCAGGCTTGTTTGAGAGAGATCATCTTCATCCTACGCCTCCCACGGATTGATAAACCTTAGGTCATCCACTTGAGGGAAAATTGCTACTATCCTACAAAAATCTGCGCTTGGAGGCCCAACACGTGTTTACAAGAATAAAGTTGTGTAGTAGACATCAACTCTTTTCTGGCGGCGTTTCCGGGGAGGTTAGGTAAGCGGCACTCACATCCCATGAACGAAGCTCTTTTCAGGCACCGTTGCCGGGGAGGTGAGTGCTTGAAGGTATATATTTAGATCTTGCAATTGGACCTTTTAGTTTTTTGTTTATCACTTGTTTGGTTTATAAAAGAAAAATACAAAAAATGGAATTGAGATTGCATCATATTATTCATCTTTACAATGTATTTCGTGAAAATGGAAAGGAAAATTGTGCTCAATTGATAGAAGAAGAATTCAACAGAATATTTGGTATAAATGATGAGCATCATTACAGTGTTGTTAGTATGAATTCTTTGCATATCCATGATGCTAGTGATATGCAAAGCCATAAGCTTGGGGATGCTATGTTTGATGAAGATGATATTTTTAGTACCCCAAGATTTGATGTGCAAATTTGTTATAATAATTGCATGCCTCCTATTTATGATGATTATAATGATGAAAGTGGATTCGGAGAGGTCATGACCTTATTTAGTGATGAATACACCATTTTAGATGAGGGTTCAATTGACTATGATAACAAAGTTCCTATCTATGATGATTATGGTGAGGCCATGTATGTTATAAAGAATAATGATAACCATGAAACTTGTCATAATGATTTTTATTTTCACTCTCATGATAGTTATTTTGTTGAGTTTGCTCCAACTACTATCGATGAGAATAAATTTGCTTATGTGTAGAGTAACAAAATTTATATGCTTATGTATCATGAAAAGAATGCTTTATGTGATAGTTATGTTGTTGAATTTCTTCATGATGCTACTGAAAATTATTATGGGGGAGGAACTTATGCTTGTACGAATTGCAATAATATCAAGTTTCCTCTCCATGTGTTGAAATTCTTGAAGTTTTGCTTGTTTTGCCTTCCTATGCTAGTTGATTCTTGTTCCCATAAGTTGTTTGCTCACAAAATCCCTATGCATAGGAAGTGCGTCAGGCTTAAATATGCTTGCCATGTGTTTCATGATGCTCTTGTTATGTTTCAATTCTTATCTTTTATGCGAGCATCGTTGAAATCATCATGCCTAGCTAAAAAGACATTAAAGAAAAGCGCTTGTTGGGAGACAACCCAACACTTTTACCTACTGTTTTTTTGTGTTCACATGATTAAGCTAGTATAGTAATCATGTTTTATTGCTTTGGTTTCAATAAAGTGCCATGTAAGACCGTTGGGATGGCTTACGGTAATAGTTGATTTGATCTTGCTGAAAAATAGAAACTTTTGCGCTCAGGAAAACAATTCTCATTTTTAACAGAAGCGTGATAAAATTCCGATTCATTTTGCAGAAGATTAATAGACAAATTACCCAGGTTTTCCTAATTTTAAGAATTTTTGGAGTAGCAGAAATATGGTTGGAGTACACATTACCACAAACTGTTCTGTTTTTTACAAATTCTGTTTTGAATGCATAGTTTGCTTGTTTTCTAGTTTCTATGGCTTATATTGCATATAAATTGTGGAAATGATATGCTACAGTAGGCATTGTGTGGAAACAATTATGAAACTTGTATTTGACATTACCAAAGTGAAATGGTTTGCTCTTAATCATACTAACCTATCTCACAAAGTTCCGTTAAGTTCTGTGTGATTAAAGTTTTCAAGTTTTGGGTGAGATGTCGATATGAGGAGAACAAGGAGTGACAAGACCCTAAGCTTGGGTATGCCCAAGGCACCCGTAATATTCAAGGAATATCCAAGCAACTAAGCTTGGGGATGCCCCGGAAGGCATCCCCTCTTTCGTCTCCAACATTATCGGTAACATCACTTGGAGCTATGTTTTCTTTCGTCACATGATATGTGTTTTACTTGAAGCGTCATTTTCTTTTGTTAGGATTTGCTTGATGATATTTAGAATAATGTTTTGCATCTTTCAAGCAGTGCAATACCGTTTTCAAGCAGTGCAATACCGTTTCTGTGCCCGTTTACTATTTGCGACCTTGCTGTTTTTATTTATTCAGATTATAAAAACATATTTCTACCATCCATATTACACTTTTATCACCACCTCTTCGCCGAACTAGTGCACCTATACAATTTGCCATTGTATTAGGTGTGTTGGGGACATAAGATATTTCTTGTATTTTATTGCAGGCTTGTTTGAGAGAGACCATCTTCATCCTACGCCTCCCACGGATTGATAAACCTTAGGTCCACCACTTGAGGGAAAATTGCTATTGTCCTACAAAAATCTGCGCTTGGAGGCCCAACACGTGTTTACAAGAATAAAGTTGTGTAGTAGACATCAATCTCTTTTCTGGCGGTGTTTCCGGGGAGGTTAGGTAAGCGACACTCACATCCCGTGAATGAAGCTCTTTTCGGGCGCCGTTGCCGCGGAGGTGAGTGCTTGAAGGTATATCTTTAGATCTTGCAATTGAATCTTTTAGTTTTTTGTTTATCACTTGTTTGGTTTATAAAAGAAAAATACAAAAAATGGAATTGAGGTTGCATCATATTATTCATCTTTACAATGTATTTCGTGAAAATGATGGAAAGGAAAATTCTGCTCAATGGATAGAAGAAGAATTCAACAGAATGTTTGGTATAAACGATGAGCATCATTGCAGTGTTGTTAGTATGAATTCTTTGCATATCCATGATGCTAGTGATATGCAAAGCCATAAGCTTGGGGATGCTATGTTTGATGAAGACAATATTTTTAGTACCCCAAGATTTGATGTGCAAATTTGTTATAATAATTGCATGCCTCCTATTTATGATGATTATAATGATGAAAGTGGATTCGGAGAGGTCATGACCTTATTTAGTGATGAATACACCATTATGGATGTGGGTTCAATTGACTATGATAACAAAGTTGCTACCTATGATGATTATGGTGAGGATATCTATGTTATAAAGAATAATGATAACCATGAAACTTGTCATGATGATTTTTATTTTCACTCTCATGATAGTTATTTTGTTGAGTTTGCTCCAACTACTATCGATGAGAATAAATTTGCTTATGTGGAGAGTAACAAAATTTATATGCTTATGTATCATGAAAAGAATGCTTTATGTGATAGTTATGTTGTTGCATTTCTTCATGATGCTACTGAAAATTATTATGGGGGAGGAACTTATGCTTGTACGAATTGCAATAATATCAAGTTTCCTCTCCATGTGTTGAAATTCTTGAAGTTTTGCTTGTTTTGCCTTCCTATGCTAGTTGATTCTTGTTCCCATAAGTTGTTTGCTCACAAAATCCCTATGCATAGGAAGTGGGTTAGGCTTGAATGTGCTTGCCATGTGTTTCATGATGCTCTTGTTATGTTTCAATTCTTATCTTTTATGTGAGCATCGTTGAAATCATCATGCCTAGCAAAAAAGACATTAAAGAAAAGCGCTTGTTGGGAGTCAACCCAACACTTTTACCTACTGTTTTTGTGTGTTCACATGATTAGGCTAGTATAGTAATCATGTTTTATTGCTTTGGTTTCAATAAAGTGCCAAGTAAGACCGTTGGATGGCTTACGGTGATAGTTGATTTGATCTTGCTGAAAAACAGAAACTTCTGCGCTCAGGAAAACAATTCTCATTTTTAACAGAAGCATGATAAAATTCCGATTCTTTTTGCAGAAGATTAATAGAAAAATTACCCAGGTTTTCCTATTTTTTAAGAATTTTTGGAGTAGCATAAATATGGTTGGAGTACAGATTACCACAAACTGTTCTGTTTTTGACAAATTCTGTTTTGAATGCATAGTTTGCTTGTTTTCTAGTTTCTATGGCTTATATTGCATATAAATTGTGGAAATGATATGCTACAGTAGGCATTGTGTGGAAACAATTATGAAACTCGTATTTGACATTACCAAAGTGAAATGGTTTGCTCTTAATCATACTAACCTATCTCACAAAGTTCCGTTAAGTTCTGTGTGATTAAAGTTTTCAAGTTTGGGGTGAGATGTCGATATGAGGAGAACAAGGAGTGACAAGACCCTAAGCTTGGGTATGCCCAAGGCACCCCAAGGTAATATTCAAGGAATATCCAAGCAACTAAGCTTGGGGATGTCCCGGAAGGCATCCCCTCTTTCGTCTCCAACATTATCGGTAACCTCACTTGGAGCTATGTTTTCATTCGTCACATGATATGTGTTTTACTTGAACCGTCATTTTCTTTTGTTAGGATTTGCTTGATGTTATTTAGAATAATGTTTTGCATCTTTCAAGCAGTGCAATACCGTTTTCAAGCAGTGCAATACCGTTTTTGTGCCCGTTTACTATTTGCGACCTTGCTGTCTTTATTTATTCAGATTATAAAAACATATTTCTACCATCCATATTACACTTTTATTACCACCTCTTCGCCGAACTAGTGCACCTATACAATTTGCCATTGTATTGGGTGTGTTGGGGACATAAGATATTTTCTTGTATTTGATTGCAGGCTTGTTTGAGAGAGACCATCTTCATCCTACGCCTCCCACGGATTGATAAACCTTAGGTCATCCACTTGAGGGAAAATTGCTACTGTCCTACAAAAATCTGCGCTTTGAGGCCCAACACTTGTTTACAAGAATAAAGTTGTGTAGTAGACATCAATCTCTTTTCTGGAGGTGTTTCCGAGGAGGTTAGGTAAGCGACACTCACATCCCGTGAACGAAGCTCATTTCGGGCGCCGTTGCTGGGCAGGTGAGTGCTTGAAGGTATATCTTTAGATCTTGCAATTGAATCTTTTAGTTTTTTGTTTATCACTTGTTTGGTTTATAAAAGAAAAATACAAATAATGGAATTGAGGTTGCATCATATTATTCATCTTTACAATGTATTTCGTGAAAATGATGGAAAGTAAAATTGTGCTCAATGGATAGAAGAAGAATTCAACAGAATGTTTGGTATAAATGATGAGCATCATTGCAGTGTTGTTAGTATGAATTCTTTGCATATCCATGATGCTAGTGATATGCAAAGCCATAAGCTTGGGGTGCTATGTTTGATGAAGATGATATCTTTAGTACCCCAAGATTTGATGTGCAAATTTGTTATAATAATTGCATGCCTCCTATTTATGATGATTATAATGATGAAAGTGGATTCGGAGAGGTCATGACCTTATTTAGTGATGAATACACCATTTTGGATGAGGGTTCAATTGACTATGATAACAAAGTTGCTATCTATGATGATTATGGTGATGACATGTATGTTATAAAGAATAATGATAACCATGAAACTTGTCATGATGATTTTTATTTTCACTCTCATGATAGTTATTTTGTTGAGTTTGCCCCCACTACTATCGATGAGAATAAATTTGCTTATGTGGAGAGTAACGAAATTTATATGCTTATGTATCATGAAAAGAATGCTTTATGTGATATTTATATTTTTGAATTTCTTCATGATGCTACTGAAAATTATTATGGGGGAGGAACTTATGCTTGTACGAATTGCAATAATATCAAGTTTCCTCTCCATGTGTTGAAACTCTTGAAGTTTTGCTTGTTTTGCCTACCTATGCTAGTTGATTCTTGTTCCCATAAGTTGTTTGCTCACTAAATCCCTATGCATAGGAATTGGGTTAGGCTTAAATGTGCTTGCCATGTGTTTCATGATGCTCTTGTTATGTATCTTTTATGCGAGCATCGTTGAAATCATCATGCCTAGCTAAAAAGACATTAAAGAAAAGCGCTTGTTGGGAGACAACCCAACACTTCTACCTACTGTTTTTGTGTGTTCACATGATTAGGCTAGTATAGTAATCATGGTTTATTGCTTTCGTTTCAATAAAGTGCCAAGTAAGACCGTTGGGATGGCTTACGGTGATAGTTGATTTGATCTTGCTGAAAAACAGAAACTTCTACGCTCAGGAAAACAATTCTCATTTTTAACAGAAGCGTGATAAAATTCCGATTCTTTTTGCAGAAGATTAACAGAAAAATTACCCAGGTTTACCTAATTTTTATGAATTTTTGGAGAAGCAGAAATATGGTTGGAGTACAGATTACCACAAACTGTTCTGCTTTTGACAGATTCTGTTTTCAATGCATAGTTTTCTTGTTTTCTAGTTTCTGTGGCTTATATTGAATATACATTGTGGAAATGATATGCTATAGTAGGCATTGTGTGGAAACAATTATGAAACTTGTATTTGACAGCACCAAAGTGAAATAGTTTGCTCATAATCATACTAACATATCTCACAAAGTTCCGTTAAGTTCTGTGTGATTAAAGTTTTCAAGTTTTGGATGAGATGTCGATATGAGGAGAACAAGGAGTGACAAGACCCTAAGCTTGGGTATGCCCAAGGCACCCCAAGGTAATATTCAAGGTATATCCAAGCAACTAAGCTTCGGGATGCCCCGGAAGGCATCCCTCTTTCGTCTCCAACATTATATGTAACCTCACTTGGAGCTATGTTTTCATTCGTCACATGAGATTTGTTTTGCTTGAAGCGTCATTTTCTTTTGTTAGGATTTGCTTGATGTTATTCAGAATAATGTTTTGCATCTTTCAAGCAGTGCAATACCGTTTTCAAGTAGTGCAATACCATTTTTGTGCCCGTTTACTATTTGTGACCTTGCTGTTTTTATTTATTCAGATTATAAAAACATATTTCTACCATCCATATTACACTTTTCCACCACCTCTTCGCCGAACTAGTGCACCTATACAATTTTCCATTGTATTGGGTGTGTTGGAGACACAAGAGATTTCTTGTATTTGATTGCAGGCTTGTTTGAGAGAGACCATCTTCATCCTACGCCTCCCACGGATTGATAAACCTTAGGTCATCCACTTGACGGAAAATTGCTACAAAAATCTGCGCTTGGAGGCCCAACACGTGTTTACAAGAATAAAGTTGTGTAGTAGACATCAATGTCTTTTCTGGGGCGTTTCTGGGGAGGTTAGGTAAGCGGCACTCACATCCCGTGAACGAAGCTCTTTTCGGGCGCCGTTGTCGGGGAGGTGAGTGCTTGAAGGTATATCTTTAGATCTTGCAATTGAATCTTTTACTTTCTTGTTTATCACTTGATTGGTTTATAAAAGAAAAATACAAAAAATGGAATTGAGGTTGCATCATATTATTCACCTTTACAATGTATTTCGTGAAAATGATGGAGAGGAAAATTGTGCTCAATTGATAGAAGAAGAATTCAAGAGAATGTTTGGCATAAATGATGAGCATCATTGTAGTGTTGTTAGTATGAATTCTTTGCATATCCAGGATGCTAGTGATATGCAAAGCCATAAGCTTGGGGATGCTATGTTTGATGACGATGATATTTTTAGTACCCCAAGAATTGATGTGCAAATTTGTTATAATAATTGCATGGCTCCTATTTATGATTATTATAATGATGAAAGTGGATTCGGAGAGGTCATGACATTATTTAGTGATGAATACACCATTATGGATGTGGGTTCAATTGACTATGATAACAAAGTTGCTACCTATGATGATTATGGTGAGGATATCTATGTTATAAAGAATAATGATAACCATGAAACTTGTCATGATGATTTTTATTTTCACTCTCATGATAGTTATTTTGTTGAGTTTGCTCCCACTACTATCGATGAGAATAAATTTGCTTATGTGGAGAGTAAGAAAATTTATATGCTTATGTATCATGAAAAGAATGCTTTATGTGTTAGTTATATTGTTGAATTTCTTCATGATGCTACTGAAAATTATTATGGGGGAGGAACTTATGCTTGTATGAATTGCAATAATATCAAGTTTCCTCTCCATGTGTTAAAAACTCTTGAAGTTTTGCTTGTTTTGCCTTCCTATGCTTGTTGATTCTTGTTCCCATAAGTTGTTTGCTCAAAAAATCCCTATGCATAGGAAGTGGGTTAGGCTTAAATGCGCTTGCCATGTGTTTCATGATGCTCTTGTTATGTTTCGATTCTTATCTTTTATGCGAGCATCATTGAAATCATCATGCCTAGCAAAAAAGACATTAAAGAAAAGTGCTTGTTGGGAGACAACCCAACACTTTTACCTACTGTTTTTGTGTGTTCACATGATTAGGCTAGTATAGTAATCATGTTTTATTGCTTTCGTTTCAATAAAGTGCCAAGTAAGACCGTTGGGATGGCTTACGGTGATAGTTGATTTGATCTTGCTGAAAAACAGAAACTTCTACGCTCAGGAAAACAATTCTCATTTTTAACAGAAGCATGATAAAATTCCGATTCTTTTTCCAGAAGATTAATAGAAAAATTGCCCAGGTTTTCCTAATTTTTAAGAATTTTTGGAGTAGCAGAAATATGGTTGGAGTACAGATTACCACAAACTGTTCTGTTTTTGACAGATTCTGTTTTCAATGCATAGTTTGCTTGTTTTCTAGTTTCTATGGCTTATATTGCATATAAATTGTGGAAATGATATGCTATAGTAGGCATAGTGTGGAAACAATTATGAATCTTGTATTTGACAGTACCAAAGTGAAATGGTTTGCTCTTTATCATACTAACCTATCTCACAAAGTTCCGTTAAGTTCTGTGTCATTAAAGTTTTCAAGTTTTGGGTGAGATGTCTATATGAGGAGAACAAGGAGTGACAAGACCCTAAGCTTGGGTATGCCCAAGGCACCCCAAGGTAATATTCAAGGAATATCCAAGCAACTTAGCTTGCGGATGCCCCAGAAGGCATCCCCTCTTTCGTCTCCAACATTATTGGTAACCTCACTTGGTGCTATGTTTTCATTCGTCACATGATATGTGTTTTGCTTGAAGCGTCATTTTATTTTTTAGGATTTGCTTGATGTTATTTAGAATAATGTTTTGCATCTTTCAAGCATTGCAATACTGTTTTCAAGAAGTGCAATATCATTTTTGTGCCCGTGTACTATTTGCGACCTTGTTGTTTTTATTTATTCAGATTATAAAAACATATTTCTACCATCCATATTACACCTTTATCACCACCTCTTCGCCGAACTAGTGCACCTATACAATTTGCCATTGCATTGGGTGTGTTGGGGACAGAAGATATTTCTTGTATTTGATTGCAGGCTTGATTGAGAGAGACCATCTTCATCCTACGCCTCCCACGGATTGATAAACCTTAGGTCATCCACTTGAGGGAAAATTGCTACTGTCCTACAAAAATCTGCGCTTGGAGGCCCAACACGTGTTTACAAGAATAAAGTTGTGTAGTAGACATCAATCTCTTTTCTGGCGGTGGTTCCGGGGAGGTTAGGTAAGCGGCACTCACATCCCGTGAACGAAGCTCTTTTCGGGCGCCGTTGCCGGGGAGGTGAGCGCTTGAAGGTATATCTTTAGATCTTGCAATTGAATCTTTTAGTTTTTTGTTTATCACTTGTTTGGTTTATAAAAGAAAAATACAAAAAATGGAATTGAGGTTGCATCATATTATTCATCTTTACAATGTATTTCGTGAAAATGATGGAAAGGAAAATTGTGCTCAATTGATAGAAGAAGAATTCAACAGAATGTTTGGTATAAATGATGAGCATCATTACAGTGTTGTTAGTGTGAATTCTTTGCATATCCATGATGCTAGTGATATGCAAAGCCATAAGCTTGGGGATGCTATGTTTGATGAAGATGATATTTTTAGTACCCCAAGATTTGATGTGCAAATTTGTTATAATAATTGCATGCCTCCTATTTATGATGATTATAATGATGAAAGTGGATTCAGAGAGGTCATGACCTTATTTAGTGCGGAATACACCATTTTGGATGAGGGTTCAATTGACTATGATAACAAAGTTGCTATCTATGATGATTATGGTGAGGACATGTATCTTATAAAGAATAATGATAACCATGAAACTTGTCATGATGATTTTTATTTTCACTCTCATGATAGTTATTTTGTTGAGTTTGCTCCCACTACTATCGATGAGAATAAATTTACTTATGTGGAGAGTAACTAAATATATATGCTTATGTATCCTGAAAAGAATTCTTTATGTGATAGTTATATTGTTGAATTTCTTCATGATGCCACTATAAATTATTATAGGGGAGAAACTTATGCTTTTACGAATTGCAATAATATCAAGTTTCCTCTCCATGTGTGGAAAATCTTAAAGTTTTGCTTGTTTTGCCTTTCTATGCTAGTTGATTCTTGTTCCCATCAGTTGTTTGCTCACAAAATCCCTATGCATAGGAAGTGGGTTAGGCTTAAATGTGCTTGCCATGTGTTTCATGATGTTCTTGTTATGTTTCAATTCTTATCTTTTATGCGAGCATCGTTGAAATCATCATGCCTAGCTAAAAAGACATTAAAGAAAAGCGCTTGTTGGGAGACAACCCAACACTTTTACCTACTGTTTTTGTGTGTTCACATGATTAGGCTAGTATAGTAATCATGTTTTATTTCTTTCGTTTCAATAAAGTGCCAAGTAAGACCTTTGGGATGGCTTACGGTGATAGTTGATTTGATCTTCCTGAAAAACAAACACTTCTATGCTTAGGAAAAAAATTCTCATTTTTAACAGATGCGTGATAAAATTCAGATTCTTTTTGCAGAAGATTAATAGAAAAATTACCCAGGTTTTCCTAATTTTTAAGAATTTTTGGAGTAGAAGAAATATGGTTGGAGTACAGATTACCACAAACTGTTCTGTTTTTGACAGATTCTGTTTTCAATGCATAGTTTGCTTGTTTTCTAGTTTCTATGGCTTATATTGCATATAAATTGTGGAAATGATGTGCTACAGTAGGCATTGTGTGGAAACAATTATTAATCTTGTATTTGACAGTACCAAAGTTAAATGGTTTGCTCTTTATCATACTAACCTATCTCACAAAGTTCCGTTAAGTTCTGTGTGATTAAAGTTTTCAAGTTTTGGGTGAGATGTCGATATGAGGAGAACAAGGAGTGACAAGACCCTAAGCTTGGGGATTCCCAAGGCACCCCAAGGTAATATTCAAGGAATATCCAAGCAACTAAGCTTGGCGATGCCCCGAAAGGCATCCCCTCTTTCGTCTCCAACATTATCGTAACCTCACTTGGAGCTATGTTTTCATTCGTCACATGATATGTGTTTTTCTTGAAGCGTCATTTTCTTTTGTTAGGATTTGCTTGATGTTATTTAGAATAATGTTTTGCATCTTTATTTTCAATAAAAATGTCAAGTATAGCCTTTGCCATGCTTGTTTTGCAAGTCTACATGTTGCTGTTTGAAAACAGAAAGTTTACCGTTGTTGCCAAAATTCCCTAGAAAAGTCAAAATGTGATAAAATGTTGATTTTTTTGCGAAATAAGCTCTGAAAAGTTTTCTACAGTGTGGTAAATTTTCATAATCTTAGGAGTTTAATAAGTATAGATACTCTTGCATTCTTTACAGACTTTACTGTTTTGGCATATTGTTGTTATGTTTGCATTATTTGCATATGCTTGCTTGTTTAATGGTCCTATTTGAGGATAGGAGTATTAAATATGCAGAGGCATTTAGTATGCAATGTTGAATAATAATTTTAGTGATTTTCTACAGTAGAGAGTGATAAGGTTTTTGCATTGGTTTATACTAACTTCTCTCACGAGTTCTTGTTGAGTTTTGTGTGGATGAAGCTTTTGAGATTTAGGAAAACTGTGATATTAGAAGAACTAAGGAGACACAGAATCTCAAGCTTGGGGATGCCCAAGGCATCCCAAGATAATATTTCAGGAAGTCTCGAGCATCTAAGCTTGGGTATGTCCCAGTAGGCATCCCACCTCTTTTCTTAAACAATTATCGGTTAGTATCGGTTGAGCCTAAGTTTTTGCTTCTTCACATGATGTGTGCTATTCTTGGAATGTCATTTTTTTGCTTGCTGTTTTAATAAAATGCTTAGATCTGAAAGTTTTTGGATAAGAGAGAGTCCTCAAATAGGTACCTATTTACTTAACTACTTGCTTGATCTTCACTTATATCTTTTTTGGAGTAGCTTGTCATTTGCTCTAGTGCTTCACTTATATCTTTTTGAGCACCGCGTGCTTTAGTATTTTTGAAGAAATTATCTTTTGCTTCACTTAAGTTAATTTGAGATAAAGAAATATTATGCTCATGATCTTCACTTATATTTGTTTGAGCTTCTCAAAAGGAATACAGGAAAATTAGTTCCAAAGTTATAGATATCCAAGAAGGATATCATAAAAACTTTCATGAAGATCATTGGACAAAATAAACTTGATTCCTCATAATAGTTTTGAGATATGATGATGTGATATGCGGGTCATGTTGATGAGTAATTATGCTTTAGTAAGAATGTTGGTGTTAAGGTTTGTGATTCCCTATGCAAGCATGAAAGTCAATAGTTGTGCAATGAAATTACGTCCTACTTGTGGTGCATTATTCGGTGTTAATTATGCTCAATGCTCACTTATGAGATTATTCATTTCTTGGTTGGTCGCTTCTCAATCTTTTGCTAGCCTTCATTTTGCACTAAGTATGATCACTCCTTGTGCATCCAAAATCCTTTAAACCAGTTTTGCCACATGAGTCCACCATACCTAGCTATATGCGGTATTCTTTCCGTTCTAAGCAAATTTGTATGTGCCATCTCTAATTTTCAAAATAAATTTCTCTTTTGTGTGCTCGTACCGCTCACGAGGCGGTGAGGGGTGGCCAATATTTTCCATGCTAGATATGTTATTCTCATGATTAGTGTTTATTCACTTATCATTGCATGAGAGTAAGGCAAAGTATTAGGGATGCCCAGTCCCGAAATGAAAAATAAATTTACTTTATGTTGTCAAATAATAAATTCCTTGGAAAGTGTTGGTATGGAGGGCACCCATGGATACGGTTAGCCATGGAAAGTGAAAGTATGGTTGAAAAAGGAATAAACTTTAGTTTCTGTTTGGGAACTGCCTATAATATATCTAGCATGGAAAGTGTTGGGAGCTCTAAGTCGTTTTTGTTGGTGGGAAAAGTATGCCTCTCAAAATGTTTTTATCTCTGAATTTTCGCTTTGAGATCTGGCACCTCTACAAATCACTACTTCCCTCCGTGAAGGGGCTTTCTTTTAATTTATGGAAATTTTATTTTGAGTGTCCATCTTCTCTTATAAAGCACCAACTAGGGGCACTATGATCGTACTTGAGCATTGGGCGTCACTAATATGTGGGTGTGTTTCATGAATGGATCAATGATTGAGCATGATGGGCTAGGGATAACTTATTTTAGCATTGATATTTTGAAAGACATGGTTGCTTGTTGGTATGCTTGAATATTTAAGTCCTCATGTCAAAACTAGATTATTGCTTTGAACCATATAAAAGTCCAAATGTCCATGCTACAAAGAAAAGAATATGAGATGACATGTTAGGCAGAATTCCACATTAAAAATTCTGTTTTTATCATTTACCTACTCGAGGAAAAGCAGGGATTAAGCTTGGGGATGCTGATACGTCTCCAACATATCTATAATTTTTTATTGTTCCATGCTGTTATATTATCATTCTTGGATGTTTTATAATCATTTTATAGTCATTTTATATCATTTTTTTCTACTAACCTGTTGACATAGTGCCAAGTGCTAGTTGTTGTTTTTTGCATGTTTATTACATAGCAGGAAATCAATATCTAACGGAGTCCAAACACTGCAAAACTTTTATGGATTTTTTATGGACCAGAAGACCACCAATGGGCTAGAGCAGCACTTGGCGTTGTGCCCACCTGGGTGGCCTCCCGCACCCCCTATTTACCCTATAAATTCCCAAATATTCCAAAAACCCTCAGCGTTAACCTAGATCAGAAGTTCCGCCGCCGCAGGCCTCTATAGCCACTGAAAACCAATCTAGACCCCGTTCCGGCACCCTGCCGGAGGGGGAATCATCTCCGGTGGCCATCTTCATCATCTCGGCGGCCACCACAATGAGGAGGGAGTAGTCCACCCTCGGGGCTAAGGGTTTGTACCAGTATCTATGTGTTTAATCTTTATCTCTCATGTTATTGAGATCTCACGATCATGATGTATCGCGAGCTTTGTTAATACAGTCGGATCATATGGAGTTTTCCACTCTCTATCTTGTTGTGAGGAATTGAGTTTTTCCCTTTGAGATTTCGATGTTATCGGATTGAATACTTTTATGGATTTGAGAACTTGATATATGTCTTGCATATGGATACTCATGGTGACAATGGGGTATCACATTGATTCACTTGATATGTGTTTTGGCACTCAACTCGCGGATTCCCGAGGTGACATTGGGGTAATCTATGCATTGGGGTTGATGCACGTTCTCGTCTTTTGTTTCTACGGTAGGAATCTTGGGGCACTCTTTGAAGTTCTTTGTGTTGGATTGAGTATTATGAATCTGAAATTATTTGGTGTTATTTTAGTACGAACTCTTGGATAGATCGATCGGAAAGAATAGCTTCGAGGTGGTTTCGTACCCTACAAACAATTTCTGCTTATGTTCTCCGCTAGATAGGAAGTTCAGAGTGATTCTTCATCGCACTTTGAGGGGTGGTTATATGATCCAATTATATTAGCGTTGTTGAGATATTGCACCAGCGAAAGTACGGAACCTAGGCCTCATTTTCAAGCATTGCAATACTGTTTTTGTCCCCGTTTTCTATTTTCTACCTATTTGTTTTTACTTATTCAGATTATAAAAACATATTTATACAATGCACATTACACTTTTATCACCATCTCTTCACCGAACTAGTGCACCTATACAATTTGCCATTGTATTGGGTGTGTTGGGGACACAAGAGATTTCTTGTATTTGATTGCAGGCTTGTTTGAGAGAGACCATCTTCATCCTACACCTCCCACGGATTGATAAACCTTAGGTCATCCACTTGAGGGTAAATTGCTATTGTCCTACAAAACTCTGCGCTTGGAGGCCCAACACGTGTCTACAAGAATAAAGTTACGTAGTAGACATCAGTGACTACACACATAACATTTCCACACACCAAAGTAAGCAATTACATGCATACTAAACTAGGAGAAACGAGGATCTAATCATCTACTTATTGTTGCGATGACGCTTGCCATTGCTCTGCTTCCAGCTGGATCTCTGGCCGTTTTGGGGAAGGAGGCTCTTCCTCATGTCAACGTTCCGCTTGTACATGTCGTAGATCTTGTACGCCTCCTTGGCTGCGTACATGATGTGAGCTTCGTTGCGTATCTCCATCCAGGCCGAGTGCCAGGCATGCTTGTCCTTGTTGCAGGAATCCTTCATGTCTCTGTAGTATGGGTCGATGACGGCCTCGTCGAGGTAAACTAGTGAGTCCTTCTCATGCTCCTGGCTGCCACAGATCTTGTATTGGCCTTGGATGTCGACAAGATTCTGGCAGGCGATGCCCGAATTTTCGAGCGCCTTTATATTGTTGGTGATGTCCACCGTAGCGAACATGTAGTGGGGGCTGTTGACAAACCTGGCAAAACACTCGCAATGCCTTGTGGCCAGGTGGTAGTGGTAGACAAGGACGTGGTGGCGCACGCACATCTAGGCGACGACGACCTTGGGACGAGACCTGGTGTCGGTGTCAAAACCGGCGGATCTTGGGTAAGGGGTCCCGAACTGTGCGTCTAAGGCGGATGGTAACAGGAGGCGGGGGACACAATGTTTACCCAGGTTCGGGCCCTCTCAATGGAGTTAATACCCTACTTCCTGCTTGATTGATCTTGATGATATGAGTATTACAAGAGTTGATCTACCATGAGATCATAGAGGCTAAACCCTAGAAGCTAGCCTATGATTATGATTGTTCTTGTCCTACGGACTAAACCCTCCGGTTTATATAGACACCGGAGGGGGCTAGGGTTACACAGAGTCGGTTACAAGGGAGGAGATCTACATATCCGAATTGCCAAGCTTGCCTTCCACGCAAAGGAGAGTCGCACCCGGACACGGGACGAAGTCTTCAATCTTGTATCTTCATAGTACAACAGTCCGGCCAAAGTATATAGTCCGGCAGTCCGAGGACCCCCTAATCTAGGACTCCCTCAGTAGCCCCTGAACCAGGTTTCAATGACGATGAGTCCGGCGCGCAGATTGTCTTCAGCATTGCAAGGCGGGTTCCTCCTCCGAATACTCCATAGAAGAATTCAAACATAAGGATAGTTTCCGGCTCTGCAAAACAAATTCCACATACCACCGTTGAGAGTATAATATTTCCACAAATCTAATCTGCTGACAACTTTTTATAACGTGACATCATGCCATGGCCCGATCATTATTCAAACCGTTTTTCTCAACCAGCAACTGCACATATTGCGAGGCGGTTTTCTTGGCACATCTTGTACGAATTATCATCAATATGGGTGTGGGTAACCCAATCTCGCCTGTTGGTATGACTCCTCGATTTTAGGCAAGTTCCGAACGGCCACGCAGAGGACACTTGATATTCATCCTCTTTATAAAGGGGCAAGGCCTGTCCTTTTCTTCTCGCGCTCGATCCTTCCCTTCCCCCACCTCGAATTCCAACACCCAAGGCTCAGGCTAAGCATTTCGGACCTTCAATCATGTATGGATCCAACCTTCAAGGCCGGTGGATGGCCTCTTCTATCATAGAGGAGGACATCAAGAAGCTAAGAGAAGACAGGAATCTGACCGCCGAAATTTCGCATAGGCTGCCTGCTCAAGGGCAGGTCATCCCCACTCCTGAACCCATGAGAGTGTCGTATTTGTTTCCCACTTCCTTCGAGGGCTAGGCTTCAGTCTTGATCCCTTTGTTAGAGGGCTTATGTTCTATTACAGGCTCGACTTCCATGATCTAGCTCCAGATCCCATCCTTCACATCTCGTCGTTTATCGTTGTGTGTGAGGCCTTCCTCCGCATCAGCCCGCACTTCGGCTTATGGCTTAAGACCTTCAATGTGAAGCCAAAGATGATTGATGGGCGACTCACAGAATGCGGAGGCGCCATAATAAGTAAAGGCGTCGATGCTCCATGGCCAAAGGGTTCCTTCCCGGAGATGTCCGATTTATGGCAGCGGGAGTGGTTTTACATCACAGCTCCCCGAAGTACTAAGTGGGTGGCTGCCCCCGCCTTCCTTTCGGGCCCCCCGCCACAACTGGCATCATGGGTCAACAAGGGGCTGGATTGGGGGCCAGTTAATGACGTGCCGACATTGCAGTCGCATCCGAGATCTCCTCAAGAGAGATGTCAACCTTGTCAAGGTAATGCAAGTCATGCTAGTTCGTTGGGTCCTGCCATGGCAACGTCGACCTCTCCGTATGTGGGAGTTCAACCCAGAAGGACCGCGAACTATTCAGCAATTCTTCGGTGTGACGCTCGAAGGGATGTATGGATTGTTCTTCGGATCACGAATAAAGTGTCCGGACACCATCGAGGATGCGGGTCTAAACTGCAATCGTCCAGATACCCACGTAAGTAATTCTGCAGCCGAACATGCCATCTTTTCATTTGTCATAACATCATTCTGAAAAAATTGCTCTTGGCCAGGACTGTATAAGAAAGGCGAAGATGATCAAGCGTTTGGCCCCCTTCCTGAAGGCTCACCGGATCCTCTACTAGCCAGGATGCTTGAGCTCGCACCTTATCAAGTGCCATCAGGGGAAGATAAAGGGAGGAATAAAGAAGCCGAAAGCGAGCCTCACGCATTACTCATCCAAACCGGGGGAATTAGTGTCTCCACGAAGGAGGATAACCGGGGAGAAGAATCTAAAATTCCCTCTCCTCAAGGAAAGAAGAGGACCGCCTCTGAAGATTTGGAAATGAGGGTTTCCAAACGAGGGAAGAAACCTTCACCAGGGGGCCCTGCCCCGAAGGGCATTCTTACCGCACATTGCCCGCAAGGGGATCAGCCCTCCACCGAGCTGTAAGTGGACTAGAGTACTTTTGGTAAATATATCATGCTTCATCTCCGAGAACAATAACCGAGACGTATGTCTTGTAGTTCGGATCGTAGCCCTTCTCGACAGAGTTCGTCTTTGGGGGATCTTCTTCCGAAGATGATGGAGAGCGAAACGCCTCCCCCTGTCTCCCCGCCTCATGAGGCGGACGACCCGAGGTGTCGTCACGGAGGATTTCTCTTGATCCGCCAAGGCCAGAAGGTAACCCTTCGGCCACCCAAAGTCTGGAGTGTTTGGCTCCTAAGGGGAGCAACAGAAAGAGTCCGGGACTGTCCGGTGCACGACCGAACGCACTGATGGGGCTTCTGGAGCAAGCGGCTATCTCAGAGGCGCATCGTACTTTAATGGGTACGGTGGTTGAAAGGATTTCATCCGCCCAAAGTGGGTTGCATGAAGCTTTTATGAGCCTGCTAAAAGGCTTTGAGGTACGCAAAGTAATATATATATATTTTGCCGCACACGCTAGGTGTGCCCTATACAGATAGTAGCCCCTGAGACTCTGGTTCCTGTCCAGCAGCGGCAAACAGAGGATCATAGTCCCAGGTAACGATCATGCTGCTCACATGTGCAGGCGGCTAAGGGTTCGGTGGCTGGCCAGACTGGTGAGTTTGCTGAACTAAGGCGGCAGCTTGATACGGCAGATGCCGACATCGTGCTTGTGCACAAGCGGCTTGACGAGGCATAGGGTATGTATTCTCCAGTGGTCAACAGATATTAAGAGGAGCATGATGCTAGTATCTATAACATGCTGTGACTGCAAATGGAGCTACAGCCGTGGAGACCCTTCGGGCGGAGCTTGCCTGAGCCAAGGAACAAGCCAGGAGAAGTGATGCGGCCGCCCTAAAGGCGGCCGAAGAGTTAAGAGCCGAACGGGCTGCTCATCGCCAGAGCGAAGATAAAATAGCCAAGATGGCTGTTAAGCTGAAGGATGCCGCCGCCCGGTATGAGCTTCTTGAAAAGGAAAGCCAAGTGAAAATGGCGGACCTGAAGAAAGCTATGGTAGCAGCCAAGGAAACCCGCTCTAAAATCAGAGTGGCGAAGGAGGAGCTTCGTCAAGCCAGAGATATCACGGCTGGGAAGCCCTTTTTGTTGCGGAAGAAGTTTGGAGATCCGAAGTATGCCCCTTTGGATCAATTATGGAGTGCTGCAGACGCGGACTTGGACTTGGCAACAAGTGCTGCTGATGCGACTGAGTTTTTCAAAGATCCAAAAGATCACGAAGTGGAAAAGTTGTTCTAGTCGCAGTTCAGTGCTCCAACGTGTCCGCTACTGTTAAATGAGCAAATGGCCGAGTGGGCTGAGCTCCATAGGTTGTCCGGGCTTGCCATGAGGTCTGTCGTGGATCATCTTTGGCCGGAAGGACCAAGGCCGAATAGTTATTTTGGTTTAGTGCAACGATTCCTTCGTGTTGTGCCGCATATCGACGCTGTAAAGAGGTCGGCGTGCATAGAGGGTGTGCGGATGGCTCTAGCCCATGTTAAGACATACTGGGCAGAGATGGATGCCACCGCTATTGCAACCCGGGGTCCGGCCGTAGGCCAGGTCTCGACCGAGCACTATTTTGAAGAAGTCCTAGAAGGCGCTCATTTAATAGAGGCTCAGTGCTCGAAGAGTATCATGTTCGAGTGACATGTATCCCAATTGTAAAAACAATGTTGTTTGGATTATAAAGGTTGTGTTTATACTTTTGCCTGAAAGTATTATGATGCCTCCTGTGCGGCCGTTTATGTATGTATATAACCTGAAAGTTTGCAGTCGTCTGCTTCAGCCCCCACGCATATAATGCGGGGGTGTTTAGAAAAGCACGTATTCACACTTGATCCAACGTCTTGGTCCATTAAGGAGGTGTTAGCGTGACGAACAAGGCAATCAGACTATATTGCTTTAACACTTTCACTTAGCCATAGGAGTTTGACAGTGGGGCTACTATATAGTCCTTGGTACTTCCGCGCTTATCCGAATATGGTGCGCGTACATACATGACCAAGAAACCGGTCCTTCGTTAATGTGGAGGAATCGCGAAGATTCCGCCGAGTCCTTGAGTGGTTGACCAGTCTCACGCTTTATCATCACAGTCAGTTTTCAGCTTTCTCTACTGAGGTGCCCATCCAGATGAACCAAGGCACAATCACTATCGTTCTCCCGGTGCCACCTTAGCCGATAGAGCGGAACGTAAGGTAGCAAAACATGGGAGCCGAGCAAACCCAACTATTGACCAAAGACATGATTCGGAGCTGATGCATATAAGGCCAAACTCGCGACACCGAACACTCCCTAAGGTATTCGGTCTTTACAACGTATACTGGGCTGAGTAACACCCTCTATAATAAGCCCTAAATTTCCAGGTACGTGCATTAGTCTGACGTGACAAAATGCCAATAACGCCAGCATCCCTCTTTGTTATGTTGAGTATCCGGAGGTTGTGAAGTAACAAGAGATAGTAAAAAAGGTTTACATAGGGTCTTAATCTAAAAAGAAACCTTCGAACGGGGCCCTGCTGCACGTCTGCGCCTGTGTCTCCGTTGTGCCGTATCCTGGAAGGGTGTAGCATGATGATCATCTGTAAGAGAGAAAAGCCCAGGTGAAAGTTTTTGTGCGAAAAATTGGTTATTCTTAAAAAACCATTAAAATTCAATCTAAATAAGGTCAAGCCGAACTATAGTCCTTTTTACATGTGGGAAGCCCCTAGCACCACCTATGGGGGTATATCCATCGACCCAGTCTTAGGTTTAACTGAGCTGTTACAGCTAGTGGTGCGCCGGACTCGTCTAGCCGTGTCCGCGGTCTTGACGACCGATCATTTATTCTGGTTGGAGAGGCCGCTCAGTGTTCAGCTGCTAAAGCCGCCACACATTCTTCCGCACTAAGGAACGCTCTGTGTTTTCGCTAACTATGATGATGCCACATGGACCGAGCATCTTAAGCTTAAGATAAGCGTAATGCGGTATTGCATTAAAACGAGCAAAGGCCGTTCTTCCGAGTAGTGCTTGATAGCCGCTTCGGAACGGAGCGATGTCAAAGGTTTACTTTTCACTTCGGAAGTTATCGGGAGAACCGAATACAACCTCTAGTACTAGAGAGCCCGTGCAGCGGGCCTCTGGGCCTGGCATTACTCCTTTAAAGGTAGTATTGCTTTGGCTGATTCTTGTCGGGTCTATCCCCATTTTGCGAACTGTGTCCTGATATATCAGATTAAGACTACTTCCGCCGTCCATAAGGACTCAGGTGAGATGGTATCTGTCAATTATTGGGTCTAGTACCAAGGCAGCCGATCCTCCGTGCCAGATACTAGTCGGGTGATCCCTGCGATCAAAAGTGATCGGGCAGGCCGACCAGGGGTTGAACTTGGGGGTGACGGGCTCCACGGCGCATACGTCTCGGAGTGCGCGTTTGCTCCTGTTCTTCGTTACGTGAATCATGTTCACTGTTTTTACCTCTGGTGGGAATTTTTCTATCCCCTAGTGTTTTGCTGGCAAGGCTCATCCTCGTCTTCACTTGGTGTCTCCCTCCCCTTGTGTTCGGCGTTTAGCATGCCAGCCCACTTGAAGACCCAGCATTCTCTGTTGGTGTGATTTGCTGGTTTGTCGGAGGTGCCATGAATCTGACATAATCTGTCTAGAATCTTATTTAGGCTGGACGGCCCATCTCTACTGCCTTTGAATGCCTTTTTCCGTTGACCGGGTCGAGAGCCCCTGAATCCGGTGTTTACCGCCGTGTTGTTTGGGCTGTCTTCATTGTTTCTATGCTTGCTTTTATTGCGTCATGGTTTTCCATTGCCATCCCTAACTTCGGATGTGCCTGGGTTGCTGGTGTCGCTACGGGCCAGCCAACTATCTTCGCCCGCGCAAAAGCGGGTCATAAGGCTTGTTAGGGCTGCCATTGTCCTCGATTTTTCCTGGCCGAGGTGTCTGGCGATCCATTCGTCCCGGACACTGTGTTTGAAAGCCGCTAAGGCTTCAGCGTCTGGGCAGTCGATAATTTGATTCTTCTTAGTGAGGAATCTGTTCCCGAGCTTTCAGGCCGACTCTCCGGGCTGTTGAATTATATGATTTAAATCGTCTGCATCCGGAGGTCGGACGTAGGTCCGTTGAAAATTAGCCCTAAAAGAATCCTCAAGCTCTCCCAACTTCCAATTGAGTTTTTGGGGAGGCTCTTCAGCCAGTGTGGAGCTGGTCCTTTCAACTTGAGGGGCAAGTATTTGATGGCATGGAGATCATCTCCACGAGCCATGTGGATATGAAGGATAAAGTCCTCAATCCAGACCCCAGGGTCTGTCGTTGTGTCGTATGCCTCTATGTTCATGGGTTTGAATCCTTCTGGAAATCCTTGATCCGGAACCTCATCGATGAAGCATAGGGGGTGCGCGGCACCCCTGTATTTGGATGGCATTCTGACAGTTGTAGTGTTCGGTTTTGATTCTGTGCCGGAGCGCGCTTCCTAGATCCGTAGATGGACCTGGTCATACCGGCTTTTTGGTGCAAGTCCTCATGTAAATCGTGTGCTGACTTATGTGCGACATCGTTAGCCGCCCTATCGCGGCCACGGGGTGGTCGATCCGGCTGATCGGCCGTTTTATTTTTCGGCAGTATAGGCTCTAAAGCCTCGTCATTGAATTCAGGTAGCAGCTTGCTCTTTGGAAAGCTCTTTGTGTGGCGGCTGCCACCGTACTTTTCTTCAGTGTCAAGCACTTTGTTCCATCTACTATTGAGTGTATTTTGCGCAGCCTTAAGCCTTTGCTTCTGCTTCTTCAGGCTCCTCGCGGTGGCAATAAGCCTTCTGTGGAGGTCCTCTTGCTCCGAGTGCCTTTTCGGGATGATGTGTGCATCATCGTCCGGACTGTTCTCCTCTTCGGTGACAGGTTGATGAGCTTTACCCTCGGCATCACCGTGATCAGACAGCGGCTCCGTACTATGTTCGCCATCCGCTGGTTCATCCTGCTCTGTCGCTGGGTCCATGTGGTCATCGTTTTCTTTGGAGTCGACCGGGGTATTATTCTTTCTTGCGTTGTTATCGTTGTTTTTGCCGAGGTGGGATTTGGAGCAGCGCCTACGTCGTCGCTTTGGTTCCTTCTCGAGGGGATTATCCTTCGCTACATCCTTCCGTTCCTCATCATTGTTTTCTTTGGGTGTATCCACCATGTATATATCATGTGATGAAGTGGCTGTCCAGCGCCCTGTGGGCGGTGGTTCCTGTTCCTCTCCTGCATCATTGTCCATACTGTCGATGTCTTTGGAGTCGAAATCAAGCATGTCGGTTAAGTCATCGACAGTGGCTATTAAGTGGGTGGTGGCTTGGGAACGAATTTCTTCGTCGTCCGCTTCCCACTCCAGCCGGACATAGTTCAGCCAAGGGCCTTGTGATAAGGAGAGAGACCTTAATGAATTTAGCGCGTCGCCCAGGGGCGAGTGCTGAAAGTTATCCGCGGAGGAAAACTCCATAATCGGCGCCCAATCAGATTCGATAGGCACGGACGCAGGCGGTTTGGAGCCCGTGGCTGGGGATGAATCCAAGGGTCCGGCAACACAGGTCTCGTAGGAGGTGAAGTCGGTATTCGGCTCTGTCGCCGCTGAGTGTGCGGCCTCCGTGGCGGGGTCCATCCACCCGTCCTCGGATGGCATGATTTTCTCTGGATCAAGGGCCGGAGTTGCCACAGGTGTGATCTCCCGAACACTATCCGGCGGCAGAGCTAAGTCATGCTCGTCGTGGCTGTGCGGCGCACCTGACATGGGCTCGAATCCGTCGAAGATCAAGTCTCCGCGGATGTCGGCAGTGTAGTTTAAGTTTCCAAACCTGACCTGACGGCCAGGGGCGTAGCTCTCGATCTGCTCCAGATGGCCAAGCGAGTTGGCCCGCAGTGCGAAACCGCCGAATACAAAGATCTGTCCAGGGAGAAAAACCTTACCCTGGATCGCATCGTTGCCGATGATCGAAGGAGCCATCAAGCCTTATGGTGACGACACAGTGGAACTCTCAATGAAAGCACCAATGTCGGGTTCCCGCGCGTCTAGGGCAGATGGTAACAGGAGGCGGGGGACACAATGCTTACCCAGGTTTGGGCCCTCTCGATGGAGGTAATACCCTACTTCCTGCTTGATTGATCTTGATGCTATGAGTATTACAAGAGTTGATCTACCACGAGATCATAGAGGCTAAACCCTAGAAGCTAGCCTATGATTATGATTGTTCTTGTCCTACGGACTAAACCCTCCGGTTTATATAGACACGGAGGGGGCTAGGGATACACAGAGTCGGTTACAAGGGAGGAGATCTGCATATCCGAATTGCCAAGCTTTCCTTCCACGCAAAGGAGAGTCCCACCTGGACACGTGACGAAGTCTTCAATCTTGTATCTTCATAGTCCAACAGTCCGGCCAAAGTATATCGTCCGGCAGTCCGAGGACCCCCTAATCCAGGACTCCCTCACCTGGCACGAGCGCGGGTGTACTCAAGTTTGAACCCGATCACCTTGTACTTCTCCTTGGCGAGAAACAACTCCATGATGTGGATGGAGTGCTCCACCCAGACCGGGTCGTTGGTGTACACCACTGAGAGGTCCATAAACCTTCTGTGGGTGTCCACCACAACATGCATGGTGAACTGTTGCTCGTCATCGGCAGCCGCTCAAAGCGCCATTGGAGCCGTGCAGGATACCCTCTAAGAATTTGTCGTGGTGGGTTTGCTTCTTGCAATGGTTGGGCGCGATCGAAAGGTTGAGGAGACACAAGGGTTAAATGGCCGCTGTAATAAATGGGGCCGGCCGGCCTGTAATCGTCACGTCTTGTCACGTCGTTCATAGCGGAGGATTCCAGTGCACGCTTGAGAACACCGCACCACACGCGTTTCGTTTGACCAGTTGTAGGCTCGAAGAGGCGCCAAATATATTGTCGGTGAGCCTGTTCCCACACTACTGCGCAGTTTACCGTGCAAGCTTCCCGCCCGGCTAGTTTGGCCACGCGTCGGCTAGAAGAGGGACAAATCATGGGCATTTATTCTCAAAAATCTTTGTAAAAACGAAGTGTGTCGAATGACTTCGGTCATAAGTTTACCCGTAGGTGATGAGGTCAAAGTTACACAAAAGGGTGATGATGGACACTCGAGTGCGATAATTAATTCTGTGCTCTACAGGGCGCGCGGTTGAAAAAAACAACTGTGTGCAATAATGTTGAAGATCACAGTCGAGTTAGCTATAAATATCATGTGCTGTTAGACTGACAAGGTAAACATATTCGAGAATGGTTAATAAAATCTAAGACCATTTCATATTAAGGTCAAAATAGTGCTACCAATATACGAGTCTCATACGATGCCATTTCAACGATTGTACCACAAAAGCTCGAAATATTACAAGGTTCAAATTCTAGAGATATATGGCTCAAATTCGAAGATTACAAGGTTCAAACTAATATTAGAAATGAAATTCAGCTCATTAGCTGCAAACGCTCGCGCTGAACCGCTTAACATGGATATTAGAGAGGTTCAAACTAATATTACCACTTCCAAGTCTGGTTTCTAAACCTCATAATTTTTGCAAAGGGGTCAGCCACTGAGAAGTCATGTATGGGGTTGACACGATGACTTCCAATTACTCTGTCATGTGAAGTTCCAAAATGAAATTTAGCATTTTCGGCGCCTATTCCATTAAGCCGCTGGCGCCGACGCTGATCAACAAACCATTCATTTCTGTGAAATAAATGTAGGGCAAACCTCAATACTTTCAGCACCCTTGCTCTGACAACAAAGACCCTGGCGAATATAATATCCGGTAAGGTCCCTAGGTAGGAGTTCAAAGTAATTTCTGAGAGATGCAAATCTAGGCATTCGACGTGATTGTTACTTTGTATCACATTATCCACAACTGGGTCTAATCTTATCTTCAAAAGAAGAAAACATGTTAGTGCCTACATGTAGTTTTGAACACTACTACATGCCTATTTGGTTTGCAGGATATGTAAAATGCCCTAATATGCCATCTTCGATCTGACATGATTAACATGGGCATTTGATTACATTCTAGAAAAATGTAGCCTTCTTCACAAGAGGTTGGATTGGATGAAAAGTTCCCTAAGAAAACTAGTACATATGAATTCAAAGAAGAAATGCTTATGGATTGTAACCATATGGATCAAGCAACCAATATGGGGGGGCATGTATGTACTGAAATCCTCCAAAAGAATCCTTCAGAAATCATAGTACTTTGTCATTGTAAACTTGGAAAAAGGTGTCACAAATTGAACTCCCTTATGGTTAACATTTAACACGAAAGAAACATCACCTGAATATATAGCTTCTCCAGGCACAGAAAGCATCTCAGGAAACTGACAACTTGCTCGAGGTTAGGGCCGATAGATTCTAGTGCCCAGACCTTCACTGTGCATAGTTTTGGGGTCAAGCTTGTCGGAATCATTTTCTGGATGATAGATGAACAAACATCTTCAAAATTAGGAATAATGTTAATTTGTAGAAGGAGAGGTAGAAGGCGGCTATTGTACCTCAACGGGTGTGGATCCATTAACAAGTTCGGAGTATTTGTCAGACAAGTAGCCAACCGCTGTCAATTTCGGCACAGAAATGACATTGATTCTTGTTGGACCTTCTTGATCAAGTACAAGTAATCTCGCAAGTGTAGGTGTGTCCTCAATGACCATACCGTGGTGCACATCTTGTGATGTCTTCCTGTCGCACCAGGAACACACATAAATAGTCCGAAGAGTCATGGAAGTGATGTGGAAGCTACTCAACCCATTGATCGCCTGAAGATGAAGGTACTCGAGTGCAGCACAGCCATGGAGCAGGAGCTCCATGTCATCGTTTGGGAGGCTGATGGCGACGAGCTCACGGTGCTTCAGTTGAGGTAGAGTAAGAGTGGGCGCGTCATTAAGGGGGATGGCAGTTTCTGAACTTGGCGACGCGCAGCGTGGGTGCGAGGCGGAGCACAGACGTTGGTAGTGAGCGCATATTCCCATCATCAAAAGTGAGCTCCTCGAGCTGATCTAGGGCGGGGATCAGGACCAGTCGTCAAGCTTGGCTCGGTCCTTGCTGTTGGAACGGAACTTGCCCATTCTAAGGCTTCTGGTTGGGCCAAGGTGACTATCGAGGATGTTGGAGAACGCATCCAAGCTTTTGGGATAGCCATGGCAGAGCTTGTGATTGTCGATGAGGTTGAGAGGGGTGGAGTTCCATAGGGGTGCCACCGCCGGGAAAGGACGGTTTTCGGTGCCCCATATTTGATTGGGAGGAGGGAGATGATGACTATAAACATATCACCAAGGAGGGTACTGATGAAGTCTAAGCTTGCTAGAGTCGCTTGCGGTTCTTGCTCGCCCCGCCTCCGCTTATTGGCAGCCACGTTCTCCACCTCCGGAGTCTCCTTGTCAGTGGTGCTTTCTGATAGAAGTGGGAGTACAGGGAATATTTAGTTAAAACATGGCAATAGAAAAGTGTATTGATAACTAGAAGTTATTAGGTAGGAATATAGTAAGAAAATGGAATAACAATTGGTTGATTAAATACTACACAATTCATTTGATATTGCTGGGTAAGTCAACATGCAAATACTTGAAAAGAAAACTTACTTCGAACAAAGTCTGGACGGATGATATCACCAGGGAAGTTAGCATATATCTCATGACCTGGCCCTTTTATGTGCAGTGTAATTATAGTGCCATCTTTGAGTACATAAAACTTAGAAATCCCTTTCCAAAGGCCAGTGCCAAAATAGGAGTCACCACGTTCATCAAGTCTTATAGTAGCAACGATTGTAAATCCATGGTTTGTGTTCAGTATGACATCCCTGCAGTCTTGATTTATGTAAAGGGAAAGATTGTGCACTACAAATTCTGTTGCATAGCAAGGGATGCGCTATAGAAAATGGTAGGATTGTTAAAAAATATGGTAACATGCAAATATGGGCCCAAATTGAAAGAACTGTACAACAGTTGAAATTGAAGGACAAAAGTCTATAATTAAACAGATATGGTAAACATGATGTCATGGAAATATGAGAGTGATCGAAAGAACAATAGATCATTAATTTTCCTAATATAGAAAGAAGAGGGAAAATCTCCTTTGACGTATATGGTGCATCTGTCACCTTTTATCCAACTGTAGCAATATTTAGAATATGTTCAGGAAAGTAGGCCATGCCAACCGATTTAGGGTGAGATTGAACATATCGCACGCATCCTCAAGTCATCTGGTACGGTGAAGTGGAATGTCTAGCGGAGGCCGCAAAGTCCTGATGTGTCCATGCACTGTACACTCTATGAATGGAAGAAAACCCTCAAATCAGTTGGAATAAAAATGAATTCACGGTGATTTTGGCTGGGTGCTTAAAGGAGGTAGATGAACTGGGATAAGAGATGAGATAATATCTCATTAAATTAGTTACCTTGTTGTCCATGAGAAAGAACCCCCAGTACGACAAATTCCCCAACTGAGGGAAACTGGGTCGACCGCGAGCAGCATCGAGAAAGTCGGTGGCGATAGGCAGTGGCAAGCAAAGTGGCAAAATGCGGTGGGCTTTGCCGACAACCTAGCGGCAGCAGGCATCGAGCTAAGCGGTTACCGCCGTGATAGGCGGTGCCATGCATAGACGCGGAGGAGCTTGTGCAGGTGTGAATGGGATGGGGACCGGAGGGGGTGGCGGGCGGGGTGAGGTTTTCGTGACGTGTGGATGGTGAGGGTTTTCTTTTTCCTTTTTTGAATTGGGTTGTATGCGTTTTCTGTCCCACAAAGAATTTCGGAGGCAACGGTTTGCTAGAGCCAACCATGTGTGATTGACGCAACAAGCAAAATGGAAGCCATTGCACACGGTTCCAATTTCGGGAACCATGTGTGATTGACGTACTACCTTCGTCCTGGTTTATTGGTCCCCTTTGTAATTTGTACCAAATTTTGACCAAATATTTAACTAAGAAATGTTTATGCATGTCACCAAAAATTATATCATTGAACACTATGCTCAAATACCCATCGAATGATATAATTTTTGCTAACCTACACTAACATTTGTTAGTTAAATCTTTTGTCAAAATTTAACACAAATTACAAAGGGGACCAATAAACCAGGGCGGAGGTAGAGTCCATCAACCGAACCGATTGCATCCATATCCCACAGTTAGACATAAGTAAACATATATGAAACATACTCAGACATAGATAATAAGCGTACATGTACACAAGCATAGTTCAACCGTCATTAAGCATACTCAAGCATACATAGTTTGATCCCACATCTCATCGCACATGCCAACACGATCCTGAAGCTTCTCTAGGTACTCAGCATACGCGCCGCGCGCCACCCTACGAGAATACTTCTGCTTGAAGGAGCCAACAGCCCATCGTCTTGCATGCGCCAGAATACTTAGATACGCGTCATGAAGGTTGTGGTTGAAAAATGGGCATCGATAGCCGCCGTTCCAGGTCCTAATATGCCTGTTATGCATTCCCCAATAAATCTCCCTCAAGATTTGCCTCTTGTACCTCCTCTGGGCATCTTCATCCTCGCTGTCCACATCGTCAGACATCACCTATACAAATAGTAAAACAAATTTGGCATCAAATCAATGTTTACATGCCATGAAGTAGCATTAGGAATTTATGGCTATTTATTTATACATATCTAGAGATTATGGTTCGATTTTTAAGCACAATCATCTATGTACATACCAATCTTTGAAGAAAATAATGGCACAAACATATATGTAGGTCATTCAAAATCAAATCTCAAGTCCTGGCTAGGAATTATTAGCACAAACACTAACCCTAGTCGGATTACTAGCAGAAATCATTTGCATAGATGAAACAACTAATCACTTATCACTTGTAAGATTCAAACAATCAATGCACTACATGGATCTAACAAAACTTACTCAGTTTTCATGGATTGGGAGAACATAACCATAGGATTTCTATTCCAAAAAGGGGGAGGCAGGAGTAACCAGACAAACCCTAAGATCTATTTGACACATAAATGGGTATAGATGACTAACCAGTTGTCTGTCGTCGTCGGAGAAGTCACCGGAGTGGTCGTTGGAGTCGTCGCCGGGGTCGTCGCCCGAGTCATTACCAGAGCCAGTGTGGAACTCCGCCTCCGGCTGTGGAAGCTCGATGCCGTCGACGACTTCAGGGTGCAGCGATAACTCGCCGGCGGTGACGACAACCTCTGTCTCCATCTCCACGTTGTGCTCCGGTGCTTCAGCAGCCCCGGCGTCGCCATTCCCTCCGATGGGGTGCTTCGGCGGCATCCTCATACATGGACGACTTTGAGGAATGAGAGCAGCATCGAGGTTGCAAGCGAAGAGAAAGGATTGTGTGTGTGTGTGGCGAGGATGGGGGTGCGACTACTTGGGTCCACCATTAATATGGAGTAGTGGGAGAAAGGCGGGCGGCGGTCAAACCGCTGGCTCGCCTCCCGGTGAGCCTGCGCACCGGACTGCTGGCATGCCTATCGTCGTTTCACACAGCTACTCGCATGCCTCCCTATGACACTACGTAACGAGCACGCCTCCGTCAAATCACACACCTGCACGCATGTGTCCCGTCAACTCATGCCTGCTCCACTACAAATAAATACACTTCTGTGATGATACGTGTTTGTCACAGTAGGTCACGTTTTCTATCATGCATGTACATCCATGAAAATTTTATGACAGAATCAATATAGTCATACTTGTGCTGTCGTAGAAGTGTTCCATGACATTACCAAAATTATCATCACGGAAATTTCCACTTCCATAACGATAAATGGTGCGTCATGGAAGTGTTTTCGCCAAGGTATCGACACGTGGCATCCACCGTAATGGGTCGCCGTTAAGCTATCAGGTCCGGTTTTGGATCCGATAACCCGTTAACAGCCCGGACCGATGGGGATTTACCATGTGTAAAATTCTAATTGGCCGGAGGAAACACGTGTTGGATCACCGTTGGGACAGATGTCATCCACTCATTGGACAGGAGGCGCCTATGATACATCGACACATGGCACGACCCAACAGAGGCCCATTTCGATGAAAAGGCCGGCCCGTTTGACTTGGTCAAAAGGTAACGGGCCAACCCACGGAAAGCCTGTTAACGGCCTGTTTGTATATAGCCCATTTACGGCCTGCTAACTCACACCCCATTATGGCCTATCGGAATTAAGCCCAGTAGCTTCATCTCGGCCGTCCAATATGATTCTAGCCTATTGTAACTTTTGGCCCATGTATGGCCCATGATGTCTTTTGGCCCATATGAGGCCCTTTATAACTCTTGACCCATTAACGACCCATGGTGAAACTGGCCCGTAATGAACAATGTACCGCTTTATACCAATTAACAGCCCATTATTCTATTGGCCGTTTCCAACTCGTGTTATCTTTCGGCCTTCTCAGGGCACATTTATTGTTGGGCTCATTTCCAACATTCGATTACTTACGGCCCGTTACTGGCCTTTTCTACTTGTGGGACAAATTCAATCCGTGGTTACAATCGACCCGTTAATCTGTTGGGCCTTTTCATAGCATCATCAAATACGTCCAATTAACAACGACCCGTTATGGTCGGCCCATGAACGGACGATTCCAACTCTAGCCCGTTTATGGCCCATAATGCGGTCTGTTATTGGCCCATGTTTGGACGATCGATCATACAACCCATAGAAGGCCCATTGATGCTACGGACCGTAAAAGGCCCATTGTTTCTACGGCCTGTAGAAGGCCCATTGTTTCTATGGCCTATAGGAGGCCCAGGGTCACTACTGTAAATATGTAGCCCATTGTTATTGTAGCCTAGTTTTAAAAAATAGGTTATTATGGCCATTAGCAAACCACGGAAAAAGAACTGCACTGACTACAAGCAAACAAATAAACAAAACAACAAGGAAATAAGTAAGCAAGCAACTTACGCTAGGCTATCATGACTATTACACATATTACATACACTAGGCATGAAAGTTCCCCACCGATGCAAATATAGAGAACAAAGCAACATATCAAATACACTGGTTGTCAAAGTTGGTGACCAGTGCAAATAAACGCCACAGCAAAACAAGGCCAGAACTAAAACCACTTCAGAAGAGCTCTAGAAACAATATCCTAGCTACCCATAATGCTGGCTAGATGCTTAGAAAGCTTATTAACTTTCTCTTGTTTGGCGCTTAAATCCTCCAACACTTGCTGTTGCACTAGAAAGTATGCATCTGAATTCTACAGGGACTTCCTCAGTCCTTCGGCTTCCCGTCGCAGAACATCTGATCGATGTATTTCAACTTGAAGTTGAGACTCAAGAAGCCGAACTGATTCAGGCAGTGAGTTTAAAGAGCTGGTGCCAGCAGTAGTGGCTAGTAACTCGAACACTACATCAAGACATGACTTTGGGGTTGTCTCAGTGTCTTCAATATAGTTTTTATCAGCTTTCTTCGAGACCAATAGGGATGTCTCACTATCTTGAACCTTATCTGCATTACTTCCTTTACCATTGCATAACGGGGTACTCTTCTCTTATATTTTATCCGCATTCTAAAAGAGTAACAAATAGAGACATCACAGGTTTACCATGTTGTATATGAAAAACTCATTTTGGTAAACCAGTTCAGTAGTAAGGTGGACAGGATAACAACATGAAACAAACATATATCTATGTAGCATGGTCACTGTATGGTCTATATCATTCTAGTTTATGTTGCCAAATCAAGATAGAGACAGTTCAAATCATATCTATATAAGACAAAGCAGCATAGATAGAATATAAAGCGCGGTAAACTACACAACAATAACAACACTTGCAATGTGCATGGCATGAGAACATAACTGTTTATTCAATTCAAACTGAAATCTACATAGAGCAAGTTACAACAACAAACACGTTAAAGAAACAGGTTTAAAACATACCTGTTGCGCCATTGGAGTTTCAATTGCATCCTTCAAAGTTGAAATTACTTGGTATGAGTAAATACAGTGATGCAAGAGCAAAGGATTATGAACCATAGCTACGGAACCTGACCTGAGAACAATTCTTCTGCTTCTTTAAGCGTTGACTTGGGGTTTGGAGTGGTGGTCCTCGTGCTTTGGGCACTGCAGTTGCCTTACTAACTGCTCGTGTTTGGGTGCTCTGTGGTGGAGACAATGCTGTGTCAACTGGAACTAGGTTACTATCTATTGGGATTGGGATTAGAAGGGGTGTAGCTGGTTCTCTGTCCAACTGGGTAGGGGTAAAATCTGCGTGAGTCTGGGTTATGTGTGGTGGGGCTGGTTCTTGGGCAAGTACAACCGTGGTTCTATCTACATCGACATGTAGCACGATCTTTTTTGAGGACCATGTTTTTACTCCCACAGATACTGCCATCACCCCTCCAATTCAAATGGCTGATAAACAAGAAAATTAATTGAATGTACATACATTGTAGGATAGACAGGTGCAATGGATAGTAGGGAAGAAAATAGGGCATGAAATAGTTCAGATTTATGTTGTCTAACCAAATAGAATAGCTTGACATAATTTCACATATATGATCTCTAATCAAACATGATAGCATGATACAATTTCACCTGTATGATGGCTAACTAAACATGATAGAATGACATACTTAAAAATATGATGACTATGTAAACAGGATGACATTATATAACTATACGATGTGTCCATTAAAGTGGTTGGCATGCAATAATTCACAAACATGCCGTCGATGGAAACATGATGGCATGATATAATTCACGGATAGAATGGCATAATTCAAAATATGATGACTATCTAAACATGATGAGATGATATAACTATATTATGTCTTTAGAAAATGGGTTGGCATGCCATAATTCAGATACATGCTATCTATGTAAACATCATGGCATGATATAATTCAAATATATGATTTATATACTAAGCAAGTGAGCAGAGGGCAATCGCATATATGATGTGTCAACTAAGGAGATGGCATTCAATATTGTGTATATGATGTAAAAACTAAGCACTGAAATACAACATATGGATGCTATGAGTAATATAACCCTGCCAAGTTTGAGCATACACCTCAGGGGGATAATAGGACTGGTCATCTGTCTCTGAATCCTCCTCTGAGGAGCTATCTGTAACCAGCAAGACATGCGCTTCGTCAAATAGCATCGTATGCTCTGAAGACCTTGTTTCCACTCTAGATTTTTCCATGACCGTGTCGAATGGCTGATGCACAAGAAGAGTAATTGAATGTACTAAAATTGTTGACAAATTGAATACATAATAAAAAAATGATGGCATGCTATAATTCACATATAAGATGACTGGCTAACCAGGGTGGCATTGCAAAATTCACATATATGATGCTTGGCTAAACAATATGGCATTGCATGATTCACATATACGATAAAGAAACTAAACATATGTCATTCACACAAAGCATGTCTAAACTAAGCAGATGACATTTTTGATGTATAAAGTAAGCAATGCAAGGCACCATATGCATGATATTACCAACATTAGCATGCCAAGTTAAAGTGAAGACCTCAGGGGGTAAATAGGAGTGGTCTTCTCCTTCTGAATCCCCCTCGGAACAGTTATCTTCCTCTTGATTACAATCCGAAATGGGTGGAGGGGGGCTGCCTTTTTACCCACCATGCAGCGACGTCTACATGAAATTTTATTACCACGGAAGGCTCGTCTCTTTTCTCTACATGATTAGTTCCATTGTGTACAATAACCGACATGCATAGGAATAAAACATAGTGAGATTATGTAAGGAGTGCATGCACAAATCTAGAGTGATGGTAGCAAACTGTGGATAGAGCCAAAACCAATGATAGCAGGCAAATAATAGCTTTAGTAAAAAATACAGATAATGGCTCCTTTAATGTTTGTTTGCACCCAACATGAAACTCATAGTAGACACCCGAGATTAACCAGATAGTAGACAAATAGTACTGATTACCGCCCCAATATGTACCCCACAACCATTTAAAAACTCAAGTTTCAACATTTGTTTAGACCTGACTCAGAGTCTAATAGGTGAACACGACGATAAAGTAGCATGTCATCATATTAAGCGATGCATAACGTAAGCAGACACAGAAGAGTGCGACCTCTCCTGCGGACCCGTGTAGTACTCAAGGTCATCTGCTCAGTTGATGATGTTAATGCAGTTGTCGTGGCTGTCGGCGGCGGGCAAGAAGATTTGAGGCGGCGAAAGATAGTATGGAGAGCGGATCCCTGCTGTGGTGAACCCTTTCATCGTTGGAGCAGCTATGCTGGGGTGGAACACAGCACAACAGGAGCAAGACAAACCACACAGGGTTTTCTTTGACACATATCTGTAACAGAAGTAATTGTTTAAGGGCTTGCTTGAATTTGAGGATTCTAACAATGCAGGGATAGGAAATACACAGGAATAGGATAGGAATGCACATGTAAAACAGAGAATTTAAAAACACAGGATTTTTTCCAATCTGGGTGTTTGGTTCACAAGAATTGGAAGATCACAGGATGCAAAGAAGCATGGTGATATTAAGTCAAACCACAAGAAAATGTATGGTTATAATGCTATTATGATACTATCTCTTAGTCTTGTGCATCATGAATAGGAATTTGAAAAGGAGGACAAGTGGATATTAAAATTCATACGGTTTTTCTTTCAAGGAGACACTAAAGGAACAAATCCTACAGTTTTCCTTTGCTCCATTCCTTTGAACCAAATGCATGAATAGTAGTACCATAGGAAACTTCCCAATTCCAATGTTTTTCCTTCACTTTTCCTTCCAAGCACTGGTGATTCGAGTAGGCAAGCTTGAGCAGGGAAAATCCTACACTCGAAAAATGTTTTTGTGCTACTTCTACTACCTTAGACCCAGGCCACTACCCTGCTAGCTCAACTCCCAGGCCCGTCTACAAATGCACACCTCAAACGCGTAGAGATAAATAATGATGGCATTCAAGATAGTCCATCACTGATAGCTAAGTTGCCTGGCACCTCACTTCTTGTCATATAGTAGGAGAAACTAATCATATTTCATGTTACCACGTGTGCTCAGTGGACAATATATATAACATGTAGAGTAAAAAAGAGATGCAACAAGTATACAACCTCTTTGGTGAAGCCATGTCGATCTCAGCATGATTGGGTTGGTTGGTGAGGATGCTCCGGCTGATTTGGATGTCGGAGGAGGGGACGAAGATCTTAGGCGTTTGGAGATGGAGCCCAGGGTACTGCTCTGCTGTGATGGAGGGTTTCATCGTTGGAGCAGCTCGGGTGAGTTGTACAACGGCGAGGCTGAAGCAGGACAAGAGAGACAACGTTAACCTGAGTAGAATTCTGATAGCATCTCCAGTAGATGACGTAAAATACATAACGACAAAGTGCTAGATATAAAATACATCAGCCTCTCACCTCTGAACTTAACTGCCGAAACTGAATTTAACTGTCGAAACTGAATTTAACTATCGAAACTGAATTTAACTGTCAAAACTGAATTTTTCTGTCGAAACTGAATTTTACTTTCGAAACTGAACGCACTAGTACCAAAAAAGCAGTAGCAGCAGCAGCGCCAGAGCAGTAGCGCGTGCGAAAGCCGGGGCAGCTGGTCGTGTAGCAGCATCAGGGTGAGGCTACACGTCAGTCGACTGTAGTTCATCTTCAACCTCCACCTCCTGAGCCGCCAGCCACCACCAGCCAAACCGCCAGCCCCCGCTACTCGCGGCCGGCGGCGCGCCGCCCCGCACGCCTCGAAACCACTCCCCACCGCCGGTCCGCCACCGCCCCAACCATCCCTCTAGCCCCCTCCGTGCTAAGCTTTTTCTCCGGTGATCCCCACGCCACTTCCCCACCACCGCCGGTGACCACCACCCCCACCCTGAACCTTAAGATAGATAGTGGGGTACTTCTCCGGCGAGCCCCCCTTCCCGCTGCAGCTGGTTCTTCCTTAACTCCGGCGAGCCCCCCACCCCCTGAAAATCGATTGACCCAAAAGTCGATTCAGTCAACTGAAGTGTAGCTAAAGCGAGAGCAGCAGCATAAGCAAGAGCAAGAGCAAAAGCAGACCAGGTAGGGGACTGAGATCAAGAGCAGAGCAACAGTGCGAGCGAGAGCCAAAGCAGCAGCAGGTCCTACTAATGTGGATGTCGCCACCGAGGGAGCGAGGCCGTGGAGGAAGTTGCAGGTGATGCCGCCATGGATGGAGCCGCGCCATGTCGGCTCAGGACCGAGCGCCGACAGCACCGTGAGATCGAATCAAGAAGAAAATGCGCGATTAGTGTAGAACCTCTTTGGTGGCGGCGATTAGGCCTCAGCTTCATCCGAGGAAACGATGATGATGCTGCTCTTTCAGTGGTGCAGGTGAAGACGGCGGTGTTCGAATGGAGGTGGTGCGAAAGATGAGGGGAACATCGGGGCAACTCCTTGGAGGTGGAGGACGGGGTGGCTAAACCGGCAGGATGACAAGATCAATGACGGATCCTCATCCGGTGCAGTGGATGAGGGACATCGAGGTGTTGCTGTGGATGACGTCATCGGGGAAGATGCTCCGGCTGGGTGGTGGACGGAGGAGGGTGTGGGGCTTCACAAGTTTTCGCGGCCTTAGTGTATGAATGGGTGGGCGGATGGGATGGGAGGGGGAACCATGGCTTAGGGACGTGCTTGTCCGAAATGTGGGGTAAGTTATGAAAGTACCCACACCGATTTGAGCTAGGAAGTTCTTTCGTTTCAGGGGTATCACAGGCATTTCGCGTGTCGGGATTTCGCAGGAGGTGGGAGTTTTCATGCGCGTTGTAATTTTGGGATAGCAAGGCATGGGTTGGGATGGAGGGAGTTTTCGGAGCACAACGAGACAAGGATATATGTTAAATATTTCGTGGTAACAAGGCGCATCACGATAGACAGAGATGCTAGCTTGAAATTTCGGCATAACAAGGTGCGGCTTGAAATTTCGGAAGAACAAGCTTAACGTGTACAAAAAAAGGAAAATTCACACCTCATCACTAGAGAGAGCCATGTCCTGTTTTACTATATTACTAGAAATGCATTCAAATACAACAACAAAAAAACTAAAAAATCAAGACAACAAACATAACATGTAGAGTACCAAATCAATTTGCACTTCCCTCAACAATAAAAGAACAATTCGTGTAGTCTAGCATATGGACTAAATTTGATTACATTTTCCTTGTTTGAATGGGATTGTACTCGGGTTAGTTATACAACCACCTAAATATTATGTTCACAACACATGACATGAATATAGGATTAGTAAATTCATATATAAATACGAACTACATGTACATACGATCTCAAATTCAAATATATGTATCCATTTTATGTTGAATTCAAATCATAGTACATGTATGCTCTAGCTAGATGTTCAGAATCTAAACTATGTATGATACTACGTACAATGTGTTTAACACGCACAACACACACAAACACCATTTAGACTAGTAAGGTACGCGTGCATTGTACGCGTGAGATTTGGCAACCAAATTATAAATAAATACCACATTATACCATGTAAGCTTTGAGTCATATATGCATGATGTAGATGTTCGTTTAATTCTTATAGTTCATTTCATTCAAAATCATCTAGTTTTTATGAGAAAGCTAATCCATTTTAAGATTCATGGAATTGTGCATTGTAAATCATAAAGTAAAAACAAATAATGGCAAATCATGTAGAAAAACATTTGGGCAATTATGATACGGAAGATTCTAGAACAAAAAGAAGTGCTTGTGGTTTAAGGTTTGTGCATCATGCTTAAGTTCAACCATGGAGTCTTCTAGATTGTACATGTGGCAAAATCTGGTGGAATGTAGATGATATCCAACGGCCAGTAGTGCTCGAATTTTCCATCTCTGCACCATCAAATTGGCTTCATCTAACGATCATCTTTCAAAGTTAAAAGTTATTCGCACACTATATAAAAAATATATTTCCCTAATAATAATAAAGCACGGATTGACTCCGTGGGTTCACCATCACAATACGCTTCTTTTCGTGAATTTACGCTGTCAGTTTATAAATATAAAATATATACGTGAGGTGGTACTAATTGGTTACTCCCTAATTTTTGTCGGTCTTCGCTCCGTCCGTCCGTCTCAACCAAAATTCCTCGCATGGGCCACACATAGCTTATTTTGTGCATCCTCGCATGGGCCAAGGTGGGCCTGGTCGGATATTTTGGCAAAAAGCGACATTTACTTTCGTCAGGAATTGAACTCACGATCTCTCAAACCATACCACACACACCTACCAACTAAGCAATATCAGCTCATGTGTACTCAAGACGTTTACTTTTCTTATTCAATAGTACCACCTCGCCCCCTTACAACTGAAAGCACCAAGATATATACGTCATAGAGTTACACTTTATCAACCAGCTCGATAAGTCGGCTAAGGAAGGAAGGAAAATGAGTCCAGGGAAGGAAAGATATATACATCCATACTATGTGGGCTAATTAAAAGGAAACGAAGAAAGAAGGAAGGAAGAAAATTAGTGGGAAATGAGTTCTGGGAAGGAAAGAAATATGGTGGGCCAATTAAAATAGGAAGGAAGGAATATCCATACTACTTGGGCACTAATTATACTGGAAGGAAGTAAAAGAATGATGCAGTGCGTCCTATGTGGACTAACTAGACGAAATTCGGGCTAATTAACTTGTGGGAAATTAATGAGATTCATAATGCCATGCTTGCTGCCTAAATTTAAAGAGGGCGTTTAAGAAAACAAGTATTAAAGGAGATTAGGTGAAATTGCTAATTGGTGGTTGTTCAAGAAAAAGCCAAGAAACCCCCTAATTAAAGGAGAGTTTTTCTAAGGCACCCGAGTGTATTTGTGTGGAGGGCCTTCCTGTAATTGGCGTGGAGGGCGGCTGCTATCCGGCCCTGCTTGGATCCTAACCAAATACAATGAAAAACGACTCTTTTGTACTCTTTTCAGTTTCCTCCTCGGTGTGTGCATGTGTGTTGCTGTGCAAAGCTCAATCTCATTAAGTTTCCTATAGCAAGGTACACGAGCTAGGTTCTGCATATACCAGCTTGATCTGCATGCAAATCTTATAGGAAAGCAAGACTGGATCGATTTGTCCTAGAACTATGTACATGTGTAAACTTGGGCAAAACTGAACACAACATAGTTTCATGTACCTTGGTTTGTTGGTTCTGCATGTCAATGTTGATGATCTCAAACAACTACTTGGTTCTGATTGTTGATGTTATAGGATGGATGTGTGCACAATGAGAGAGCATCATGGAGATAGCAAAAACTAAATGCCTAATTTGCCTCCACACATGGTTTTGTCCTGTCCAATTTCACAGCTTGACTGGTTAGTAACTTACTATTTTACTGGTCATGGAACAAAGTATGTATATGTCTAGGTCAAGACAAGGTGGATGATTCATCTGCCTAAATTGGGTAGGGTCCATCAACAACACGAGGCTGCTTGGTAAAAGAATATTTCACAGTTGCGCCTTAGAAAATCAAGCCATGAAAATACTATCAATTTTTCTGTTGAAAAATAATTATCTCTTTGTGGCACATGTTTACCTCCTCTTCAACGGTTTCCATGTTAACTAGACCCCATTAAAGATTACATCACCTAGGCACCAACTCAATATGAGGGCGCTCGAAAACAAGCTGACGAACTTCCGCACTCGAGAATTCAGAAAAAAATGTTTCATGTCTACCACATCTGCACAACCTGATTCTCGTGCCTTGCAAGCTATGTTACTTTAGTTGAAGGAAGGATAATGTAGGGATGCTATTTTCTCCCGTTGCAACGCACGAGCAATTTTCCTAGTAAAATATAATATATAGGGGTATAGATATAGATATGTGATGCGAAAGTCACCCATCATATCCAATTAGAATAGTATGTCCATGCACGGATGCAATGTTGCCAAACGATGTCTGCCATCGGTATCTCAAATTCAATTAAGTCTGACCTTGTTCAATGTGTATACAGTATGGCATGCTCGTTTCCAAACCACACAACACATATCTTAGTTATATTCTTGCATGCATGGGTTTCAAACATCATGATCTCTCATTCAAATATTTGAATTCAACTTTATATTGATTATGACCTCACCTAGTCTTTTACACCCACACAGTCGCCTTCTCTTTATAATTGTACCACTAACTTCCTCTCGTGCATGCATGCACACACACTACCACTTGCCATTGTCCATCGCACACATGCAATCTTTTTTCTTCAGGTCGGTCTCCCATGCATGCACACACACACACCTCCCATCTTCATCATATCGGGCATTCTTTATCTCTCACGTGCATGCGCAATGATCGATGTTCCTCTATATGTGTGTATATATAGCTAGGTCTTTCCCATTTTTCCACACGAGCCGATCAATCTATATATCTAGTGAGGTCTCACCCTCTTTCCCACGTACACATCAATCAATCTACACCTCTATATAGGATTACATAGCTAATACACCCACATCAATTATCTATCCAACGTCCCCCTCTCATCATTCATGCCTTCTACTTCATCTCCCAGAGACTCAGTCACGCGCACAGTGGCGAAGATAGGGGGCAGCAAGGGACCTGCCCCCCTAACATCACTATATATTGAGGAAAATATGAATTTGATCATTAGATCAATTGCTGGTAAAATGGTTTAAGTTGATGAATTGGCCCTCCTCATAAAGGATTAGCAATGCTTGGCCCCCTAGCTCATTTATTTTTCATGGCTTTGCCACTACACGCAATAGCACATGTTCTCGCCCCCTCTCTTTAGATATCGATCTCGCACTTATGCACTCCTTCATAGTCTCCCTCCACTTGGCCCCTCACACCATCTTCTAGCCCCCACCGGATTTTGCCACATGTACAATCTAGTAGACTCCATGGTTGAACTTAAGCATAATGCACAAACCTCAAAACACAAGTGCTTCTCCTTTGTTCTAGAATCTTCTATATCATAACTGCCCAAACTTTTTTTCTAGTTGAACTTCCATTATTTTTTTACTTTATGCTTTACAATGCACAATTCCATGAATCATAAAATAGACTAAGGGCTTCTTTGATTCAAAGGCTTCTCAAGGGAATTTTGGAGGATTCTAATCCTTAGGAATTTTTCCTATCTTGGTTGTTTGATTCGTAGGATTGTAAACCATACGAAATTTTCCATTGGATTAATTTGCACTAGATTTCATAGGAAACTTTCCATCCACTCAAGCCTCTTTGAAAGAATCCTATGTTTTTTCTATGCACAATCAAACACTCGTACAATCCTGTTGGATTCAAGACGACATTCCACTCTAATCCCATGTTTTTTCATATTCCCACGTTTTGGAAATCCCATGAATCAAAGAGGCCCTAACTTTTTTATAAAAACTAATTGATTTTGAATGAGATGAACTTTAATAATTGAACGAACGTCTACATCATGCATATATGACTCAAAGCTTACATGTTATAGTGTGGTATTTATTCATAATTTGGTTGCCAAATCCGATGCGTGCAATGCACGTGTACCTTACTAGTACTTCCAATATGTGCAAAACACGTAAATTAGAATTCCAATGGCACGCTACACAATGTCTCTCTTTCAATTCATCAAGCCACGTGGCACATGTGGAGGCGTTGTCGCGACCTCCTTTTGTGGATCGATCACAGTGATGTGCTGCTGGTTCCAGAAGAATGTACTCATCCTCTCTTAGGCACACTAGCAGTACATACACGGAGCAAAGATGTGCACGGACGCACTCATTCCCTCACACGCACACACTGGTACATGGTGGGACGCATTTTTGCATGAAGATCCACCCCATGTGGTAATTTGACGCGTGTAAAGTCCTTCACTTCATTGATGGTTAATCAATATAGTGCATGCAAATTGAGTGGACGTGAGGGAGGAAGTAGTTGAGAAAGACATTACTACTCCACTGCATGCATGCGAGTAGTTAAATCATGGGTTGCTACTTCCATTGATCTCCTTCATATTTTGTGCCAATTTTTGACCATATTTTTAAGTAACATAATATTTATGCATGTCATAGAAAGTGGCACAAAAAAGGGGGCCAATAAACTAGGACGTAGGCAGCATGATCATTTTTTGCCAGGGCTACTGTTGGTGGCCTTTGTATTTAAATATGGACGGAGTGGAGTAGTACTATCTTTATCTTAGCCTCGTAGGGATCTCCCAGCGCCTAGGCTCGCCTCCCCACCTCGCCCACCGAGTCCCGCCATGGAGGATCCCACCATGGATAATCCCTTAGATCCGAGGATCCTACGGGCTACCCTCTCACTACGGCCCGCAGCACTGCCGCCTTTGAGCGAAACCCACATGTGTTTTAGAGGGGATCCATTGCTCTGGAATGACAGACCGGTGGCGCCGGAGGACATGCTGGGGCTGCATTTGAGGTGGTGGGCAGCAAGGGCAAATCGGATCGAGGAAGCGTCGCATCGATTGGAGAGAAGTTCTAAGGAGTTGCGCCTGGCGCAGTACAAGGCAGAGGCGCAAGTCAATCTCAGGGGAGAGATGCTGAGGGATGTCAGCATCTGGCAGCATCGTGTTGATTTCGAGCTAGGGCTAATGGCAGAGATCATATTCACGGAGTCAACTGCAGAGGAAAGAATGCACATGCCTGTGGAATGGCATGAGCAGCCGGTGCAACTGCTCAAATGGGTGGTAGGAGAAGCCAAATCGCGGAACGAGTTGCGGCGGCGCCGCTGGGATTGCATCGTAGGCGAGGTGATCTACCCTCCTTCCCCGCTGGTGATGTAGTGACCTACTCGGCTGCTGCTGCCTGAACTTGTGGCGCCATGGCGATTTGCAACCGTGCCAAGCACTCCGTCTATATGTATTATATTCCCGTGAAAATACTTGGTCGTTTGGAAAAAGATGGTAATTGATTTATCATTAGTTTTTGAATGGATGGTCCTGAATAACCGAAGCCACAACCAGAAGTCTCCATCGCATAATACTTACGGTCGGTCGCGCCTATAGACGGTCAGTCGGACCCGCGACACACATCGGCTTGGTCTGACATGTACGACCAGTTACATGACTGACTTGTGCGACCATATTTGAGAAGTAGTACTTGAAATTTTTGTTCCAGGAAACTCATTGGGAGCCATTTCGGGCCTCGAAATCAAAACCATCAATTAATCTTTAGCTTATTCCCATCACAGTCCAAAGTGTATAGTATAATTAAGTGCAAACCTGCTCACACCTAGTATGTATCAAACCTGAACGTGTTCCTACTATGCAGGTTTTAGTACTGGTGCTAGTACTAGGTTATAAAAAGGGGAACTAGTACCAAGCCAAAAATCAGTCTACCTCTTCCTCCTCATAAGTCTTTCTTGTTCGTCCGTCCTTGCATGGACGGTGTGCAGAGCTCTAGGTCGAGAACTACTCGTTACAAGGGAGTGGCAACGAAGGCTGCGGAAAAAAAAGAGAGGGATCGCTGCCTCACAGAGACCTCGAAAGATCTCTCACGAGCAGGCGAGGGCTCCCAGGAGCGCCCTAGCCGCAGAGGCGAACATGCCAAGCTGGTAGCGCTGGAGTCGTTCTCCCTCGGCGACATGCCCAATCAGCTCAATAAGCAAGAGGAGTTCATCGACGGCTTGGTGGAGCTGCTGAAGGAGAGCCTCGACGACATGCCCGCTGACCTCAATGAGCAGGGGGAGTTGACCGCCGGCTTGATGATGCTGCTGAAGAAGAGCATTGCCTCGGATAAGAAGGCGACCGGAGAAATCCTGCAACTTCAGGAGGACAAAGCGAAGCTCTGCCACAAGCTCGACCTGCTGAAGAAGGAGAACGCCGGCTGGAAGAAGCTGCATGAGAAGAGTAGTTCCTCGAAGAAGATGCTGCAGGACCTTGTCATGGAACAGAAGGAGGAGTTGGCGAAGCTCCGCATCGATCACCTAGCTGCTGTCAAGGTACGTAATGCGGCCGTGGAACAGATGATGAAGGCTTGCATCGAGAAATCCCTCATCATGGACATAATGAAGAAGATGGAGGAGGAGATGTGCAAGGAGATGGAGGGTGTGGAGGCGATGAGGAAGCATTTACGACTCCGCGGCCAGCAACCCTTCATGTAGTAGAGAGCAACGCCCTAGACGTGTGTGTGCGTCTTCCTTCTTTTTTGGAGTGATAATCTTCCTTCTTCTTTTGCTCCTGTGTTTCTTCTTTTGCTTTGGGTGTTTCGCCGGACGTGTCACGTTCTCTGTGAGGCTTGAATAGAACAATGCTAACGATGAGTGACACTGTGGGATCGATGACTAGCAAATTAGATCATTTTTATCGCCATATGGCATTGGGCTGCCGTGTTTCATGCTCCTCCATTGTACTAGTACTCCAGTGAAAAACTTGAGTATACCGCATGGTTCTTTGCTCCTCCTTAGGTCATCGACAACATTTATACGAGCAATCAAATCACAAGGCCCCGCCTTCCAACAGTAACGAGCCGTCAAATCACAAAGGCCCTCGCCTCTCGTGAAACCGCCCTTTAGACTTAAAAAAATGTTTACTTTTGTATAATAGTAGTATCGATGGATGGCGCCATGGAGCAAAACTAACAAGATGAAATTAAAGAAAAAAGGTGGTACATAGAGAGTGCTCGTCGCCAAATTATACATATAGTACTATTAAAAAAGCTAGTACATGCTTGAATGGGGTGCTAAATTCTATTAAAGAAATTAGCATACCTATATAATTCTTGGGTTCTTATTATTTATGCCACTAGTTGTGTATCACTACTCAGTTTTTCCATTAGAAGTTACAACTACTCAGAAATGCCATCGATCTGTGAGATGCTTGCACAAAAATGCAATTAGATATCTAAAAAATGCATTGTTTCGTTAGATGTTTGCTCAAAAATGCCATTAGACATTGTTATTTTCACGTTAAACCCGTTGACCATGTTATATGACAAAAATAAGCAGATTCTCACAATGATAAGTGTGGCTCCGCTTGTCGGGAGTAACCAAGAGAATAATTTTACAGTAAAATAAGAACGCTGTTGGGATCAAGTAGGCCCCACACTTTATTGTACTGTAGTGAGATAGAGGGAGAGGTAGCATGTTGGTCCATAGGTATTTATGTCATTATAACATGGCAAAAGAGATTTGACTCACAATAATGGTGTCTAGCACAACACACCCCTCAAATAAAACTAAGCACCCTGAAATTCTTTGACAACTAAACTGCTGGCTATATGATGTTGGCCATATATATTGTACGTACATAATGTGAAGAAATGAGTGGTAGTATTACCAACTACAAGATGAACTATAAGAAATACTAGTATGTATGTATTGAATAGTTAAAGTAATGAGAAGGAACATAACATAGTTCTGTTGGGGGCTCAGCATAACACACCCCTCAAATAAAACTAAGCAACCTAAAATTAAACTAAGCAACTAATCCGGTAGACACTGTATTACAACCACCATGAGTAACAACACTGCCACCTTACTGGGACTCTTCGTCCACATGCTCGACTTCGTCCTTGTCCCTCTTCCTCTTGGTCGATACTTCTTTGCTTGAACTGCACACTTGGCTCTTGCTCTTCATCCAACCGTTGTAGATATTGAAACAAAGGTAGGGATCCATTGAAGTGTAATTGATATGGTGTATATCTAGTACATTCCACTTCCATGCATGATGAAACTTGGGTGGAGGTTTCATCAGTTTACCGTACAAAGGATCAACCATGGCTCCTGCCAGGGTGAGCATTGAAGGATGATCACGGGAGGTCACCAGTCCATTCTTCTGGAGGTCAAAGGGCCCGCCTACAACGAGGCCTATCTGACGCAGGACTTCTTTGTCGTTCGTAAAGTCTACAGAAATGAATTTGACTTTGCCGTCCCCGAGGAAGTTCTTAAAATCCTCGTACTCAACATTGTCATGGCATATGTGGTAGACCAAGCACAAGTTTTGCACACAAACCTGGATCACGATGAGCTTCTTCCTCTCTTCCTCCTTTAGATTCTTCACTTTTCCCAGGACTGTGGTGTCTCAATATCTAGCCCAACGACCCAGTCATCATTTGACTTTTCGAAGATGCATCTGAAGCGAGCAAGGCATCATTGCACCGTCACGGAAGAACGGGTGTAGATGACGTCAAACTCATCACCGGTGATGGTTCTAACCTTGTATTCACCGCCGATCAAGGAGATTTGGGACGCCATGGATTTGGGTGGAGGGTTGGGATTAGTGGAACTACCGTAATGTGAAAGGACGGGACGACTAGGAGCGAATTGCGGCAATGTTAAAGGATGACCGGGGACGAGTAGGAGCGAACTGCTAGCGGTTTTCCGATTGTAAAAATGCTGAGTGGGGTGAGCGAACGACAGGGTAGTGGGCTTGTGTGGTGGATAAATGGATTCATGCATAGTACTATGGGGCCCAATTAGGTCATGTCTACTAGACGCCCAATTAAATGTCTTCATGCATCTGCATGTTCACACGTCAAGCGTCGGGAAAATTACAGGTGATACGAAGCTTTCCATTCTCCCATGATACAGGCTCCCGAGACCCCTTGGATCTGAGATCGAACGGTTGCATGGCGTGATCCGTTGAACCGTTCGATCTTAGATCCAAGGGCTGCCAGCAGCCCTTATCATGGTCGCGCCTAGCACGACTGTCGTCTCGCACGTGCGGTCGCGCCCTTGGAGATTTCACATGGTGTGTTAGGCTATCTGATGTTGGCATGTCATACATAGTCATCACTTAGTCACTCATACAACAAGGTTAGCTATAAGGTTGGCTATAAGAGTATTTTTTACTTCTCTCTATCTATTTCTTCGTAGTATTTATTGCATTTGCCAAGGAGTGAACTCTTCCAATGAAATGGTGCTTAGATGAGGTGCTAAGGGCATTAAATGGCTTAGCAACTCAAGTCCCCAATGCATACTCCCCCCTTTTTGGTTTATAGGGCTTATCTCAATTTTTTTGTTTTTCCAATTTAAAGGGCTCATCTCCATCTCCTTTGGAGATTCCAAAGTGCATTAAATCTATGCATGGAAGAATTAAAAGGGAACTCACCAATGCATGTAATGCTACAACTCATCTAGTGGCCAAGCATGCATGCACTACAATTAATCCCAATTAATGCATCAATTTAGTTTGGGTAGTTTGTTAAAGTACGAGATACATTCCTCCACTCACCATGTGCCTTGATTGATGAGATTTCATAGTTGAGCCCTATAAACTAAAAAGGAGGGAGTAGGTGCTTAGTTTTTTTGCTAAGCTTGCTTCATTTAATTAGCTATAGACTCAAAATTTTCTTTTCAGCTAGGTACACGCGCTTAGCACCGTTTCTTCCTAGGGTCACCAAACTAGTCTCTCTCTTCTTAATTAACTTGCCACATCAGACTTTATGCCTATGTGGCAGGCTTAGCACCTATATGAGCAAGTACAATAGTGGGCTATAAGCCCGCTTACATGACATTTTTGCATATGTGGAGGAGAGAGGCAAGGAAAAAGTGGAGGAGTGGGCTCTCATGCAAGAGCCAGCCTCTACAAGTGCTCTTAGACAAAAGCATTTAATACAAGGAGAGAGATATAGGGAAAGTGAGAAAAACCTTATAGCCAACCATATTGTATGACTAATAAATAACACTACTGAGGGAGTCTTGGATTAGGGGGTCTCCGGACAGCCGGACTATATCCTTTGGCCGGACTGTTGGACTATGCAGATACAAGATTGAAGACTTCGTCTCGTGTCCGTATGTGACTCTACTTGGCGTGGAAGGCAATCTAGGAAATACGGATACATATATCTCCTCCTTTGTAACCGACCTTGTGTAACCCTAGCCCCCTCTGGTGTCTATATAAACCAGAGGGTTTTAGTCCGTAGGACAACATACAATCATACCATAGGCTAGCTTCTAGGGTTTAGCCTCTCTGATCTCGTGGTAGATCTACTCTTGTACTACCCATATCATAAATATTGATCAAGCAGGACATAGGGTTTTACCTCCATCAAGAGGGCCCGAACCTGGGTAAAACATTGTGTTCCCTGCCTCCTGTTACCATCCGCCTTAGACACACAGTTCAGGACCCCCTACCCGAGATCCGCCGGTTTTGACACCGACATTGGTGCTTTCATTGAGAGTTCCTCTGTGTCGTCGCCGTTAGGCTTGGTGGCTCCTACTATCATCGATAGCGATGTAGTCCAGGGTGAGACTTTTCTCCCCAGATAGATCTTTGTGTTCGGTGGCTTCGCACTGCGGGCCAACTCGCTTGGCCATCTGGAGGAGATCGAAAGTTACGCCCCTGGCCACCAGGTCAGGTTTGGAAGCTTAAACTGCATGGCCGATATCCGCGGAGAATTGATCTTCAACGGATTCGAGCCTCTGCCTTGTGCGTCACGAGGTCACGATGAGTATGATTTAGCTCTGCCATCGGACAGTGTTCAAGAAATCACACTGGCAGCCACTCCGACCCTTAATTTGGAGCCAGTTGCACCTCCCATGGACGGGTGGATAGACCCCACCACAGAGGCTGCATCCCCAACGGTGATCGAGCCAAATATCGATCTTACCCTTCACGAGAGTCGTGTTGTTAAACTGCCAGATACTTCCCCGGCCACGGACTCAGAACCGCCTGCGCCCGTTCCTACCGAATCTGGTTGGGCGCCGATCATGGAGTTTACCTCCACGGATATCTTTCAGCACTCGCCCTTCGCGACATACTGAATTCATTAAAGTCTCTCTCCTTATCAGGAGAGTCCTGGCCGAAATATGTCTGGCAGGATTGGGATGCGGATGACAAAGAAATTCGCCGCCCACCCACCACCCACTCAGTAGCCACTGTCGATGACTTAACCGACATGCTCGACCCCGACTCCGAAGACATCCATGTTATGGACGATGATGCAGGAGACGAACAGGAACCACTGCCCACAGGGCACTGGACGCCCACTTCATCACATGACGTATACATGGTGGACACACCAAAAGAAGACGACGACGAGGAAGGAAAGGACACAACAAAGGGTTGTCCCCTCGAGAAGTAGTCAGAGCGGCAGCGTAAGTGCCGCTCCAAATCCCGCCTCGGCAGAAACAACGATCATATAGACCCAGCGTTAGAGCAGGGTGAACCATCGCCGGACCACGGCAACATGGAGAATCAAACCGAACAACCCGACTCTGTCAAAGATAATAGTCCGGACGACATCACACCAGACAGACACCCGGAGCAACATAATGCCCGTCAAAGGCTTGTTGCCACCGCGAGGAGTCTAAAAAAGCAGAAGCAAAGGCTCAAGGCTGCGCAAGACACACTCCGAATCAGATGGAGTAAAGTACTCAACATAGCAGCAAAGTACGGCGGTAATCGCCCCACCAAGAGCTACCTGAAGCGGAAGTTGCTACGTGAATTCAATGAGGAGGCCTTAGATCCCCCACAACCAAAAATTAAAATGGCCATCTGGCCGGATAGATGACCTCACGGCCAACATAATGTGGCAACCGATGCCGCACACAAGCCAGCACGCGATCCACGCGAGGGCTCGCATCAAAAGGACGGCGCAACCAGATCCATCTACGGACCACACAAGCGTGCTCCAGCATGCAACACAACACAACAAACATCCAAACAATGCGGTACACCCAAATACAGGGGTGCCGCACACCCCCTATGTTTCACCAATGAGGTGCTGGACCATGAATTTCCAAAGGGATTCAAACCCATAAACTTAGAGGCATACGACGGAACAACAGACCCTGGGGTCTGGATTGAGGACTATATCCTCCATATCCATATGGCTCGAGGAGATGATCTCCACTCCATTAAGTATTTACCCCTCAAACTCAAAGGGCCAGCTCGGCACTGGCTTAAAAGTCTCCCCGAAAGCTCCATTGGAAGCTAGGAAGAGCTTGAAGATGCTTTTCGGGCAAATTTTCAAGGGACATATGTCCGACCTCCGTACACGGACGATTTGAGTCATATAACTCAACAGCCCGGAGAGTCAGCCCGAAAGCTTTGGAACATGTTTCTTACTAAAAAGAACCAAATAGTCGACTGTCCGGACGCCGAAGCCTTGGCAGCTTTTAAGCACAGCGTCCGCGACGAATGGCTTGCCAGACACCTCAGCCAAGAAAAGCCGAGAACGGTGGCAGCATTAACAAGCCTCATGACCCGCTTTTGCGCAGGTGAGGACAGCTGGCTAGCCAGATGCAGCACCAGCGACCCAAGTACATCCGAAGTTAGAGATGGAAATGGGAAATCACGACGCAGCAAAAATAATAAGCGCCGGAATAAAGAAGACACCTCGAAGAGCGCGGCGGTAAACGCCGGATTCAGAAGCTCTCAACCAGGTCAGCAAAAGCCGCCCTCTAAAGGCGCCAGATATGAACTATCCAGCCTAAACAAAATTCTGGACCAAATATGTCAGATCCATAGCACCCCCGATAAACCTGCAAATCATACCCACAGAGAATGTTGGGTCTTCAAGCAGTCCGGCAAGCTCAACGCCGTACACAAGGGGGAGGATACACCAAGCGAAGACGAGGATGAGCCTCTCAAGCAAGACACTGGGGAACAAAAGAAATTTCCACCAGAAGTCAAAACAGTGAACGTGTTACACGTGATCAAGGGGAGAAACAAAGCGGCACTCCCAGAGAAATATGCCCAAGGGCCTATCACCGCGGAGTCTTGCCACTGGTTGTCTCAACTGATCACTTTCGACCATCGGGATTACTCAGCAAGTATCCGGCGTGTAGGATGGGCTGCCTTGGTATTAGACCCAATAATTGATGGATACCATTTCACATGAGTCCTGATGGACGATGGCAGCAGTCTAAACCTGATATATCAGGACACAATCCGCAAAATGGGGATAGACCCAATGAAAATTTGCCACAACAATACTACCTTTAAAGGAGTAACGCCAGGCCCAGGGGCTCATTGCACGGGCTCCCTGCTACTAGAGGTTATATTCGGCTTCCCTGATAACTTCCGTAGAGAAAATTTAACATTCCACATTGCTCTGTTCCAAAGTGGCTATCAAGCACTACTCGGACGCGAAGCTTTCGCTCGCTTTAATGCAATACTGCATTACGCTTCCCTCACGCTTAAGATGACCGGTCCACGTGGCATCATTACAGTGAATGGAAATATTGAGCGATCCTTGCGCGCCGAAGGGAGTGTGACTGCCTTGGCAGCCGCACACTAAAAACGGCCTCACCAACTAAAGCATTTGATAGGTCGTCAAGACCACGGACACGGTTAGATGAGTCCGGTGCAGCTATATGTAATTCATACAGATTTGACGGCCACACCCCTATTACAAATACAAGGGGCTCAACGCGCACAGACAAGTGGCAATTTTTACTCATCTTGAATTGTACATGGTTTCTTTAAACCTACCTTTTTGCACGACAACTTTTCACCTAAGTTTCTCTCTTTTACAGATGACCATCATGCTACACCCGTCCAGGATACGGCACAACAGAGACGCAGGCACAGACGTGCAGCGGGGACCTGTTCCAAGGATTCTTTTTAGATTAAGACCATGCGTAAACCTTTTTTACTGTCTCTTGTTGATACACATCCCTCGGATTCTCAGTACAATTGAGAAGGATGCTGACGTCTTGGCATGTGGCCACGTTAGAATAATGCACGTACCTGGACACCAAGGGCTTCTTACAAAGGGCACTGTTTAGGCCCGGTTTATACCATAAAGACCGAATCCCTTAGGGAGTGTTCGGCGTCGCGAGTTTGGCCTTATGTGCATCAGCTCCGAATCATGTCTTTGGTCAAATGTTGGGTTTGCCCGGCTCCTGTGTTTTGCTGCCTTACGTTCCGCTCTATCGGCTAAGGCGGCACTAGAAGAACTACTGCGATTGTGCCGCGGTTCATCCGGATGAGCACCTTAGTGGAGAAAGCCGAAAACTGACTGTCATGATATAGCGTGAGACTGGTCAACCACTCGATGACCTATCGGAATGTTAGAATTCCTCCGCCTTAACGAAGGGCCATTTCCCGGCCAGGCATGTACGCACCCCGAATTCGGGAGAGTGCGGAGCCACCGGGGGCTATATAGTAGCCCCACCATCAAACTCCTATGGCTAAGTGAAAGTGTTAAAGCATTATAGTCCGGTTGCCTCGTTCGCTGCACTATCACCTCCTTAATAGGACCAAGATGTTGGATTAAGTGTGAACACGCGTCTTCTGCGAGCACCTCCACATTATATGCGTGGGGGTTGAAGCCGACGACTGAAATCTTTCAGGTTATATACATATATACATAAACGGCCGCATAGGAGGCATCATATTACTTCCAGGAAAAAGTATAAATACAGCCTTAATAAATTTCATAAAAACATTGTGTTTATAATGGGAATACATGCCACTCAAACATAATATTCTTCGAGCACTGGTCCTCTATCAAACGAGCACCCTTGAGAACTTCTTTGAAATAGTGCTCGACAGCCACTCAGCCTATTGCCGAACCCTGCACCGCAACAGTGGTAGCATCCATCTCTGCCCAGTATGCTTTGACAAGGGCAAGGGCCATCCGCGAGCCCTCTATACACGCCGACCTCTTCATCCCATTGATGCACGACACCGCTCCAAGGAACTGCTGCACTAAGCTGAAATAGCTGTTCGGATTCGGTTTTTCCGGCCACAGATGATCTACGACAGACCTCATGGCGAGTCCGGACAACCTATTGAGTTCGGCCCATTCGGCTAGCTGATCAGTCAATGGAAGCGGACGCTCTGGAACGTTAAACTACGACCAGAACAGCTTGTCCACTTCATGATCTGTTTGATCTCGGAAGTATTCGGCCGCATCGACAGCGCTCACCGCCAAGTCCATATATGCGTCTGCCGAACTCCACAGCCGATCCAGAGGAGCATACCGCGGATCTCCGGACTTCCTCCGCAGCATAAAGGGCTTCCCAGCCGCAATATCCTCGGCTTCACGCAACTCCTCCTTCTTCGCTCTCATAGCAGAGCGGGTGTCTTTGGTCGCCATTGTGGCATTATCAAGGTCCGTCGCCTTCGCTCTGTTTTCTTCTTCAAAGAACTGGCAACGGTCGGCAGTGTCTTTTAACTTTACAACCATCTTGGACATTTTCTCTTTGCTCTCACAATGCGCGGCCTTCTCGGCTCTCAACTCTTCGGCCGCCTTCAATGCAGCCGCATTACTACTCCTTGCTTGTTCTTTGGCTTGGGCAAGTTCCGCTCGAAGGATCTCCACGGTGGCAGCTCCATCTGCGGTCACAACATGTTAAAGATACTGGCATCATGCTGCTCTTACTATGTGACATTCACCAGAAAACATTACTTACCCTGTGCCTCTTCAAGACGCTTGTTAACAAGCTCGATGTCGGCATCTGCCGCATCCAGTTGCCGCTTTAGTTCGGCAAACTCATTAGTTCGGGTAGCCACCAGAGCTTCCACCACCTCCACATAAAGGCGGTTTGGTTATTACCTAGGACTGCGATCCTCTATTCGCCGCCGTTCTCGACGACAACCAGAGTCTCAGGGGATACTATCTACACAGGGCACACCTAAAAATGTGCGGTACTATCAAAAAGTATATCATTTCACGTACCTCAAAGCCCGTCAGTAGACTCATAAAAGCTTCATGAAATCTGCTTTCGGCGGACGAAATTCTTTCCATCACCGTACCCATCAACATATGGTGTTCTTCTGAGATGGCCGCTCGCTCCAACAGCTCCCTCAGTACGTCTGACTGCATACCAGATGGTGCCGGACTCTTTTGTTTGCTCTCTTCAAGAGCCGGACGCTGGGGACTTTGGGTGACTATAGGATTATCTTCTGGCCTCACCGGATCCGGAGAGGCCCTCCGTGACGACACTTCAAGGTCGCCCGCTTCTTGAGCGGGGGAGTCCGGGGGAGGCGTTTCGCTCTCCATCATGTCCGGAAGAAGATCCCCCGAAGACGAGCTCTACTAAGAAGGGCTAAGATCCGAACTGCAAGATAAATGCTTCGGTTATTTTCCTCAGAGGTAAGGTAGTATATCTTCACTATTAAAGTACTTTTTGATTACTTACAACTCGTTAGAGGGCAGATCCCCGCACGAACTTTGTGCGACAAGAGCACCCTCTAAGGCAGGACCCTCTGGTGGACATTTCTTCTCCCGTTTGGAAACCTTGGTTTCCGGATCTTTAGAGGTAGTCCTCTTCCTTGCCCGGGGTGAGAGAATGTCAAATTCCTCCCCTTGGTTATCCTCCCTCACGGAGGCGCCCGTTCCCTCGGTCGAAATAGGTAGCAGTGGAGGCCCGCTTTCGCCCTCTTTATTCCCCCCTTTATCTTCCTTTGAGGGCTCCGGGCAAGGTGATAGCTCGAGCATCTTTTCCAGTATCGGATTTTCCAAACCCTCAGGAAGGGGGGCCGAACACCGAATCATCTTCACCTTTGTTAGCCAGTCCTGGTCAAAGAGCAATTTCTCAGAATGACATCATGATAAATGAAAGATGGTGTGTTCGGCTAGAGGATTACTTACTTGGTCGGTGCTACGGTTGCTGCTCAGGCCCACGTCCTCGGTAGTGTCCGGACACTCTATTTGGGGTCCCAAGAATGATTTATACATCTCCTCGTGCATCAGGCCGAGGAAATTCTGAATAGTGCACGGTCCTTCTGGGTTGAACTCCCACATGCGGAGGGGTCGGCGTTTGCATGGCTGGATTCGTCGAACCAACATGACTTGCACCACCATAACCAGACTGAAATCTCCTTCGAAGAGATATTGAATGTGGCTCTGCAGCACATGCACGTCCTTGGCTGGACCCCAGCTCAGCCCTCTGCTAATCCATGACATCAGTTGTGGTGGAGGGCCCGAGCGGAAAGCAGGGGCAGCCGCCCACTTGGCACTTCTGGGAGCTGTGATGTAAAACCACTCCCGTTGCCATAATCCGGACACCTCTAGAATGGAACCCTTCGGCCATGGAGCTCCAGTGATCTTTCTTATTAATGCGCCTCCGCATGCTACATGCTGCCCCTCGACCATCTTCGGCTTCACGTCAAAGGTCTTGAGCCACAGGCTGAAGTGAGGGGTAATGCGGAGGAAGGCCTCACATACGACAAAAAATGTCGAGATGTGGAGAAAGGAGTCTGGGGCTAGATCGTGGAAATCTAGCCCGTAATAGAACATCAAACCCCTAACGAAGGGATCCAGAGTGAGGCCTAGGCCTCGGAGGAAGTGGGAGACGAACACGACACTCTCGTCGGGTTCGGGAGTAGGGACGACCTGCCCTCGGGCAGGCAGCCGATGCGAAACCTCGGCGGTCAGGTATCTGGCCTCCCTCAACTTCTTGATATCCTCTTTCGTAATGGAGGAGGGCACCCACCGGCCTTGAAGGCTAGATCCATACATGATTGAAGGTCCGAAGCACCTGACCTGGGCTTTGGGTGTTAGAACTCGAGGCGGGGGAAGGATTCGATTGAGCACGGGAGGAAAAAAGGTAAAAGCCTTGTCCCTTTATAAAGAGGGTGAATATCAAGCGTCCTCTCCATAGCCGTTTGGGACTTGCCTATAGTCTAGGAGTCCTAGACACGGTTGATGAGAATCCCGTATTGATGAGAATCCCGTAATTAGGGAAACACGATCTCTGCTTTGGTAAGACGTGTCAAGAAACTGCCTCACGTTATGTGTGGAGCTGGTTGAAGAAAAATGGTTCTAATAATCACCGAGCCATGGCATGATGTCATGTTGCCAAAACGTGTCAGCAGATTAAGATTTGTGGAAATATTATTCTCTCTACGGTGGTATGTGGAACTTATTTTGCAGGGTCGGACACTATCCTTGTATTCAAATTCTTCTGTGATGTGTTCGGTGGAGGAAACCGCCTTGCAATGCCGAAGACAATACTACACGCTGGACTCATCGTCATTGAAAGCCTGGTTCAGGGGCTACTGAGGGAGTCCTGGATTAGGGGGTCTCCGGACAGCCGGACTATATCCTTTGGCCGGACTGTTGGACTATGAAGATACAAGATGGAAGACTTCGTCTCGTGTCCGGATGGGACTCTACTTGGCGTGGAAGGCAAGCTAGGCAATACGGATACGTACATCTCCTCCTTTGTAACCGACCTTGTGTAACCCTATCTGTAACACCCCAGATGTAATTTACCTTATCTGTACTCCAACTCTTGCCGTTTCCGGCCTAAGTTATTTTATTTTCCTCGGGTTCGGGTTTTGTCTCCGTGTGTTGTTGCCTTTGTCATGCATCTCATATCATGTCATCATGTGCATTGCATTTGCATACATGTTCGTCTCATGCATCCGAGCATTTTCCCCGTTGTCCGTTTTGCATTCCAGCGCTCCTATCTCCTCCGGTGGTCCTTTCTACCTCTTCTCGTGTGTGGGGCTTAAACATTTCCAGATTGGAACGAGACTTGCCAAGCGTCCTTGGTTTACTACCGGTAGACCGCCTGTAAAGTTTCGTGCCATTTGGACTTCGTTTGATACTCCAACGGTTAACCGAGGGACCGAGAAGGCCTCGTTTGTGTTGCAGACCAACACCCTTCCAATTTGGCCCAAAACCCACCATAAACCCATCCATCGATAGAGCGTTCGATCACGATCGTGTGGCCACAAACGCTCCTCATTCTGAGCTTCCTAGCTCCTCCTACCTATAAAACTAGACCCCCCCCCCCCGAAATTTTGGGCAAAATCCACCCCTAACCCTAGCTTCTTCCTCCTCCCGCTGCCGGACACGTCCGGATCGGACCGGACACGTCCGCCCACCGCCGCCTGACCTATCGCCGCCTACCACGTGTCCCGCCGGGGCTCCCCGCCACGCCGGCCCGCGCGGTCCGGTTCGGGCCCCCGAGCCCACCTCCAAGCGCCGCCGCCCGCGCCCTCTTCTTTTCTCGCCCCGACGCCGTTCCAGCCCCACCGCCTTCGCATGCCGCGCCGGCCACCGCCGCCATCACCGCAGACCATTGTCGGCCGGTCGCACCTCGCCGCCGCCACCTCGTCCTCGCCGCCCGTCGCCTTCCTCCTCGCCGCTCGCCGCCGCAAAGGCCGGACCTCCTCCGCGCCGCCCCGCTCCGGCCACCGTCCTCTCAGCTCCGGCCACCTCATCCCGCGACTCCGGCGAACCCCGACGACCACGACGCACCGGTGAACAGTGCTCCGGTGAACAGTAGTCGATCTGGATCTCAGATCCAAAAACCCTAGGGTTGACTTTCCCCTCTCCCCTTATTTTTTTGCAATCTTCATCATGTCGTATCTCTGCATCCATAGCTCCGATTTGTGCGTGTAGCATATCAAAATGTTCGCCTCGACGAGTACATCATTTCATCTCATTGCATCATTTTAATTTGAGCACATCTTGATGCCCGAAATGCTGTTGGAAGAGGGCTATGTGAGGAATTTGTCAGATCTGTTTCAGCAAATGGCATTTTGTCATTTTTGCCATGATTAATGTGTGGATGATATGATCCTAAGGTCTACATGTGTTTTGTTATATCCCATGACATCTTTACAGTGGTGATTACCTTGTATTTTTGTGATATTTGTGGTGACTAGCACAAGCTTGCAAAGTAGCATATTCGGTAATGCTGATTTCAGGGTCTTAGAATTTCGTCCTTGTCCTAATTTTGTCATTATGCCATATGTTCATGTTGTTTCCTAGTGATCCGTGCCTCTTTTGAGGATGATTGGTAAGGATGATTTGTTAACATTGTGGTGCTCTATCCATCCGTGTCTTTGTTTTCATTTATGGAGCACCCTAGCTTGAGTCAATCGAGCTCTACTTTTGCTATTTCGTGAATCCTGGCAGATTGTTGACTTGTTAGCAATTTTGCCGAGGATGTTGCTATTTATCCGTGCATGCTATGTTGTTGTTCTTGCCATGTATAGCCTCTATGATATGTATTCTTGATGGTTGTATGCTTAGTTTGTCATGCCATGCTCTGTAGTGAGTGCATCGAGCTCGTGAACATGCCTACTCGCTAACTGTTTTGCATGCTCCAGTTTTTCACCAAGTCTGAATCTGTTTATGTTTTTGCCATGTTCACATGCTTGCAATTGTATTTTATGATCCCTTTTGGCTCAAGGTCACTAAGGGACTTTTGTTAAGTGCTTTGAGTAGCTTCATGCCATGCCTTGCTTTGCCATGTTAAGTTCCTGTAGCATATATTTTTCATGCTCCAAAGTGTGCTACCTGATGTTAAATTCCAGACTTGTGTTAATTTCACTAAGTCTAAAACCGGTTATCATTTGCACTTTTGCCATGATTGTTTGAACCTGTTAATGGATGAATTTGCCGTAGCTCAGTGTTCATATTTTGTCAAGCATCATGAGTGGATCCTGCCATGTATTTTGTTGTGATATTTGAGTGCTGTAGCATAATTATGTTGATGCTTTTAGATGGCTACTTGCTGATTATCGCAGACTGGTGCCATATTTGTTTTGCTTACCATTTCCAAACCGTGCATCCGATTCCGGTGATCTTTATCTCGATTTCAACCGAAATCACCTCACATTTCCAGTGGCACTCTTGGATTTCCAAGTTGAGGTCAGGTTCAATCATTCCTTGTCAAATCTTGCATATGCATCCCATATCACATCCCGCATAGCATACCATGTTCGCATCATGTTGTTTGAGCATTGCACGTGGTTTATTGTGTTCCTGATGCTTGTTTGTCTTGTTTGGGTAGAGCCGGGAGACGAGTTCTCTAACGAGGAGCCCGTTGAGTTCGCTTACGAGGATCAAGTCAACTCTGACAACTTTGCACGCAAGATGATTATACCCTCGAAATCACTTCTATGTTTGCTTGCTAGATGCTCGCTCTTTTGCTATGCCTATGCTACGATACCTACCACTTGCTTTCATGCCTCCCAAATTTGTTAATGTCCAGTTGTAGATAACATGAAACTTAACTTAATTAGAATGAATCAACTGCGTGTGTAACCGTGATGGTCTCTTCTCGGCGGAGTCCGGGAAGTGAACACGGTGTTGGAGTAATGCTTGACGTAGGTTGTTATAGGATCACTTCTTGACCATAGTTCTTTGTTCGTGCTTTGCCTTTCTCTTCTCGCTCTCTTTTGCGAACAGGTTAGCCACCATATATGCTAGTCGCTTGCTGCAGCTCCACATATTACCTTGCCTTACCTATAAGCTTAAATAGTCTTGATCGCGAGGGTGCGAGATTGCTGAGTCCCCGTGACTCACAGATTACTTCCAAACCAGATGCAGGGACCGACGATACCGTTCTAGACGATGCGCTTGAGCTCAAGTGGGAGTTCGATTAATACTCTCGCCGTTACTATGTGTCTTTCCCAGACGATCAGTAGTGGTGCCCAGTTGGGGCGATCGGGGACCATGTCGCTTGTTGGGGTTGATCTTTTATTTTGGTACCGTAGTCGGACCATGAGTGTATTGGATGATTGTAATGTTATTCATGTATTTGTGTGACATGGAGAGTGTAATCCAACTATGTATCCTTTCCTCTTTTATATATTTACATGGGTTGTTGTGAAGATTACCTTACTTGCGACATTGCTTTCAATGCGGTTATGCCTCTAAGTCGTGCTTCGACACGTAGGAGATATAGCCGCATCGAGGGCGTTACACTATCCTCCTCCGGTGTCCCTATAAATCGGAGGGTTTTAGTCCGTAGGACAACATACAATCATACCATAGGCTAGCTTCTAGGGTTTAGCCTCTCTGATCTCGTGGTAGATCTACTCTTGTACTACCCATATCATCAATATTAATCAAGCAGGACATAGGGTTTTACCTCCATCAAGGGGTCCCGAACCTGGGCAAAACATCGTGTTCCCTGCCTCCTGTTACCATCCGCCTTAGACGCACAGTTCGGGACCCCCTACCCGAGATCCGCCGGTTTTGACACCGACAACTACTAACTTTTGATAACATGGCATGTTTATATATTCATGCAGCACCAGCAGTGGCTATACTATTAACCATGCTCTACATGGTGGAGCATTGGGAGAGGCACATGTACACCATGGAGGTGGTCAGGAATCGGGAGACTCACACCGGTCGTAGCATCGCAGTTAAAATGATAATGGCAAGTCAAATCACGGGGCCCCACCTGTCCAGCAGTTACTCGATGTCAAATAACACAGCCCTATGTTTGCAGCAGCCTACTCCCTCATCTTCTCGCGTCTCTGTCGAACTGACTAGGCGGAACAGCCCCGCCTACCGTGCGGGAAAATCCCCACCCTCGACTTTTAAATAATATAGTATAATTTAGTATCCATGGATTGCGCCATGGAGCAAAGCCTCAAGAACACAGCGGTACACATGTACAGAGTATACACGCCCGTTACATTTGTGTCGCACCCCAGACGGTCGGTCGGTCTGGCACGCCGCTCTCCGAATGGAACGCGCTTCATATTGCATTTGCACACACATGTGGGACCGACCCCAATTGAGAATCGACCATAGGCATACTCTCCAGCCCCACAAGTCAGGTGAGTTAATAGAAGAGAGAGATGAGCGATAGTACTGGATCAATGTTGTACAGCCGTTGGTGCTTGGACGATCCCTGCATGACACGGAAGATCAGTTCATCCATGCATGTGACCAGACTCCAGCAGACACAGATGGATTGGCTATCGTCTACATATCGTGCAGGTTGTGTTGTACATGGATGTAGTTCTGATGAGAAATCTAAAAAAGGTTTCTTGTCATCTCGCAATATTAGGTGTCATGTGCTTCGGATCACTGCGAGGGTTAAACTGCGACAACTGAGTTCCCCCAAGGCGCTGGTCATTGGGACACATGCACGAAGACTACTCGGCTGCCATCTAGGTCAAGCCGACTATATTAATTAGGACATCTATCAATGGACCCCTTTTCTACGAGATTATCTTTAATTTGAGCATTGATCCTCGTCTAGTTTGTCCATCGGGATTCATGTGTCTCCTTGGGGCAGTGAGGTTATGGTTTCTTGTCATGTTGCATTTTTTCGTGTTATATGTTAATCCGGTGCTCCAGATCAAAACGATGACAACTACGCCTCCGGGGCACGTGCATGAAGACTTCTCAACAGTCATTGACGAGGTCAAGCCAGCTCTGGTAGACAAAAGAAAACTACTCCACTATATAGGCAGGAGCCTCCTCCCTTGCTTCCTAGTGTTGCTCTCTTCACATTGTCTCGTCCTCTCCAGATCTAAACATGACATCGGTGGCCACACTCTCTCTCTGCTCACCGTTGGTCACAGATCCAGCCGGATCCTCTCTGCTAGAGAAGGTGAGAAGGTGCAACGTTCACACAGTCGTCCTCGGTGACGGCTCTTACCCACTGCCGGTGTGTCCTGATCAGCGAGCCTTGCCGTTCTGTTGTAGCGACCCGACCTCAAACGGTCAAGTCTCTGTGCTTCAGTGTCATCCCTGGATCGGTAATGCTGACACACACAGTACTCGAGGATTTATAACAGAGTAGCAATCACACACTTATTACATCGAATGTCTCCAAAGAGAACTTATTACAATAAATATGGCTCAAGGCCATCTAATACAATAACAACGGAAGGCTTGGAAGATAAAGTGAGTCCATCAACTCCAATGGCATAGCTGAGCTGCATGGCAACGACCTAAGGAACCTTACTCCTCGTCTAAAAAGTCTGCAACATAATACGTTGCAGCCCGAAAACGGGTCAGCACATGGAATATGCTGGCAAAATAACACAGTAGATTAGGAATGGAATAATGCTATCACTACATGCATATTTGGCTGGTGGAAAGCTCTATGGTTATAGTTTTGCGAAAAGCCAATTTTTCCCTACGACAAAGGAATAGATTTTAATTTAACTATCATGGTAGTTGAAACATCATTGAGAAGGTTCCTCCAAATCAATCCCAATTAAGGTGATTAACAACCCAACAATATTATTTTTAGGGTGATGAGATACTTAAGATACTCCAAGTACTAGATACTCAAGATTGTCCATAACCGGGGACACGGATAACCATGATTAGTTTATACACTCTGCAGAGGTTTGCGCACTTTTCCCCACAAGACTCGATCCTCCGTTGGTTTTCTCGCACTACAGGGTGTTTGAGAAACGGATGACCGAGACACAGTCTTTCAAAAACATTAACTCTCTACTCCAGGTAGACCATACAAAACCTACAAACCCACTACCTGCTGATCCACCTCTTCAAGATCTTCACGTAACTTACTCAACTATGCTAGAGCCCATAATAGCTTGTGGCTTCACACGTAAGTTTCTAGCATGAATAATCTCAGCTCCCTTTGAGCCTGGGTGGTGCTCCATAGGAAGATCACACGGGTACTCTGGGATTTCCAAAAATACAAGCAACACTGGGTACTCCAGGTGCATCAATCCACCAAGATGTGTATTTAAGTTGCCACCTTAAGTTGAACCATTAATTAACAATCTCACGTCTGTCATGGATTTCACTCACCCAACCCACGTCTACGAGCATAGCATAGCAATATAAGCAACGCGTAGAAGTAACTCCCAGGGGTTTGAATGTAACAGGGTAATAGGTTCTACCTCATCAGCTACTTCCCAACCCACATGTTAATGACATCCTAACCATGCAATGTTTGAGGATTGGAACTAATGCATAAAAACTGGGTGATAAAGGGATATGATCGAAGTGTTACTTGCCTTGCTGACGATCCGCGAAACCTAGAGACTCCAAATAACACGCTTCGCACTCCGGGAATTCTATCGTAAACAAACAATAACTTACATAAGCAATCAAGCTAAGAAACACGGGTAAATCTCAAATAAGAAGATCTAACTAGAAAGTTCAACTTAAGAACTCTGGTTTACAAAAAGAATCAAATCAAACAGAACAACGAAAGATGTTGCTTGATGGTATTCTTTCTCTGCCGATTGAATGCAATGACAAGGATTTTCCAATAATCCAGTACGCTCATGATACAATCTTGCTACTTCCTGCGGATGAAGCCCAATTAGTAGCCCTCAGGGACATGTTACATGTTTTTGCTGAATCCACTGGTCTGAGAGTTAATTTTGCTAAATCCATGATGGTACCTATCAATGTCCCTGTAGCCGATGCCCTTCGGCTTTCTTGGGTCTTTCAGTGTACTCTCGGATCTTTGCCTTTCACTTATCTTGGTCTCCCTTTGGGAACAACCAAGCCCACGATCCTTGATCTGATGCCTTTGGTGGACTCACTTGAGAGGCGTCTGACTGCGAGTTCAGCCATGTTAAACCAATGTTGCAGGCTCCAGTTGCTGCGATTAGTTCTTTCTTCCATGCCTATATATCTCATCTGCTCCCTATCTATTCCACATGGCATCATCAAGCAATTAGAACGGATTATGCATCAATGTCTTTGGAGAGGGAACTCTGATACACCTAGGAAATCCCTTGTTGCATGGGATATGGTTTGTAGACCAAGGGCTTCTCATTAAACACCTACATAAATTCTACAATAAAGCTGATATACCTTGGGTATCCTTGTTGTGGGATTCGTACTATGATGGAGTTGTCCCTCATGCCACTGTCCTATGTGGCTCATTTTGGTGGAAAGATATCTTCAAGCTAGCTGATAATTACAGAGCTGTTGCCTCTGTTTCAGTTAACAAAGGGGACTCGATTCTGTTCTGGTCTGATGCTTGGAATTTGGGGGGTTCTTCGATGCCTTTGAGACAAAGACTGCCTCGGTTGTTCTCTTTTGCTTTGGATGATAAGATTTCAGTGGCAGATTTCCTTGACAGTTAGGATAGAGCCTCCTTTTTTCAGCTGCCTATTTCCCAACAGGCTGCTCTTGAACTAGATTCACTTACCTCCTGGGTGAACAATTTGGCTAGGGATCCGTTGACCAATGATGTTTGGTCTTGGGTGGGACCCACAGGAGCTTACACGTCAAGGAGCTACTATACCATCATGCATTCTCATATGGCCACCATTCAGCCCTACAAATGGTTATGGAGCAGTCAATGCACGCTGAAAATCAAGGTTTTTGCTTGGCTATTATTCTTTGACAGACTCAACACCAAGGACCTGCTGGTCAGGAGGCACTGGCAGGCTAGGGATGCTGATAATCTTTGTGTTTTGTGGCACCAGCATATATATGAGGATCGTCAACACCTGTTCTTCTCTTGTAACTTCAATACAAGAATCTGGACCTATTTACAGATTGACTGGTCTGGTGGCTCTAATGTGCATCAATGCATTTCTTTGGCCAGGCAAAGATTTGCTAAAAGCTTCTTCTTTGAGGTGGTGTTCACGGCAGCTTGGAACATTTGGATTCTTCGAAATGGAAGGACATTCAGAGGGGAAAGACCTACGTTTAGTGCTTGGCGTTGTAAATTTGTACATGATTTAACTTTGCTTTCCCATAGAGTTAAGGCTCATGTCAGACCCCTCCTTCTAAACTGGTTGGATGGGTTACATTGAGTTTGTATAGGTAGGTATAGGTAAGTTTGACCTCCCTGGCCTTCCTTTTTAGTTTCTTTTTGTATATAGTTAATTTGTACTGGACTCTTGCTTTCTTTGGAATAAAAGACTGTGGGGCTGTGCCCTGCAGTAGTTAGTAAAAAAACGGAGCAAGGAAACTCAAACGGCGAAAGAAACAAGATCCGTTTACTAATCTGGACCTAGATCAAATTTTATAGTAGCAAAAACTTGTGCAAGTTGGTTAAGCGGAAAGAAGGTCTCGAGACGAAGATCTAGGCGCTTGAATCGCCTGATTCCGATTAACGAGCGAAAAGATAAACTAGAACGAAAATCGGATCAGAAATCGCGATCAGAAATAATCGTGGAATAATCCGATAAAAGGAAACTGACGAACAGGCTAACGAATGAGCGTTCGTTGTCTGTAACTAACGGGCGAAAACCGTTCGTTAAAACGAACGTCCACGAAAAAAACCGGAAAAAACCGACGAACCGAAAAAAATCAGGTTAGGGTTTTTCTAAAAAAACGGATTGTTTTTTTAAACCGAACGACGGCGAGGTACCTCCAGCGTGGCTCCGGCGAGGTGGGGCTCGGGCGGCGGGGCGGCAGGGCTCGCGGGGCAGCGGGGGGGGGGGCGGCACGGGGCAGCTAGGGCGGCGGCAGCGGCTCGCGGGAGGCGGCGGGGTGCGGCTCGGGAGCGGGCTGCGGGGTGACGGGGTGGTGGTGGTGGCGGGGCTCGGCGGCGGCCTTTAAAGGGGGCGGGGGCGGGGGCTTGCTTGGGCGAGGGGGCGCCCGGGAAGGAGTGTGGCTCGAACTCCCCTCGGTGTCCGAGCTACGCACGGCGGCGCACGCGCGAGGGAGACGACCGGGACGAGTCGGCTGGGCTTCGGCCCAGCTGGGTCTGGAAACCTTTTTTTTAAAATATATTTTCGCCAAAACTAAGAAAATCCTAGAAAATAAAATAAAAATCTAAAAATGCCAAAACAAATTTTCTCCGTCTAAATAAAATATTTAGAACGAGATGAACATTTTCTTGGCCCTAAAATGCAATTTTGAAAACATGCAATTTTTCTAATGCAAATAAAATCAAATATTTGATTTTAATATTTTTCCTCCAATATTTCTATTATTTTGGAGAAGTCATATTATCTCCTCTCATATATTTTAATATGAAATATTTTCGGAGAGAAAAATAATTAAAACCAAAAGTCGTTGTTTCAATATTTGATAAAAATCAAATATGAAATCTAGGAAATCCCCAACTCTCTCCAAGGGTCCTTGAGTTGCTTAGGATTTCGAGGATCACGAGACAAAATGCAATAAAATATGATATGCAAGAATGATCTATGTATAACATTCCAAATTGAAAATTTGGGATGTTACAAACCTACCCCCCTTAAGATGAATCTCGCCCTCGAGACTCGGGTTGGCTGGAAAATAGGTGCGGGTGGTCCTTGCGGAGATCATCCTCTCGTTCCCACGTGGCTTCGTCCTCGGTTTGGTGGCTCCACTGAACCTTGCAAAACTTAATAACCTTGTTGCGGGTGACTCGACTGGCAAACTCCAAAATCTTGACTGGCTTCTCTTCATAAGTAAAGTCAATGTCTAACTGAATCGCCTCCAAGGGTATGGTATCTCTTAGTGGCATGTCGGCCATCTCAGCATGGCACTTCTTCAACTAGGAAATGTGAAACACATCGTGAACTCCTGACAGTCCTTCAGGTAACTCCAACTTGTATGCAACTTCTCCCATCCGTTCCGAAATACGATATGGTCCTACAAATCTCGGGGCTAACTTTCCCTTAACTCCAAAATGTTTCACTCCCCGCAAAGGTGATACTCGCAAATATGCTCTGTCTCCAATTTCATAGGTTACCTCCTTGCGTTTCGAATCTGCATAACTCTTCTGCCTGGACTGGGCTATATTCAGTCTATCCCGGACCAGTTTGACCTTCTCCTCGGACTCTTTGATCAAGTTTGGTCCAAACAACTGTTGGTCTCCAACTTCATCCCACATCAATGGCGTTCTGCACCTTCAGCCATACAAAGCTTCGGACGGTGCCATCTTCAGACTGACTTGGTAACTATTGTTGTATGAGAACTCTGCGTAAGGTAGATTGTCATCCCAACTAGATCCATAATCTAGCGCATAGGCTCTCAACATGTCCTCCAGAATCTGGTTGACTCTCTCGGTCTGTCCATCTATCTGCGGGTGAAATGCTGTACTGAACTCCAATCTGGTTCCCAAGGTCTGGTGCAGCTGATGCCAAAACTTTGAGGTAAACCGTGTCCCTCTATCTGATACGATGGTCCTCGAAACTCCATGCAGACATACGATCCTAGTCATATATATCTTGGCCAACTTTGCACTAGTATAAGTTGTTTTCACTGGGATAAAGTGTGCCACTTTGGTTAAACGATCAACTACTACCCATATAGAATCATATCCTGATTTGGTCCTGGGTAATCCGGTTATAAAATCCATGCCAAGTTTATCCCACTTCCATTCGGGTATCAGCATAGGCTGTAGCAATCCTGCTGGCTTTTGATGCTCTGCCATCACTCTCTGACATACATCACATACGGCCACATACTCGGCGATATCCTTCTTCATCCCTGTCCACCAGAAATGTTCCTTTAAATACAAATACATCTTGGTGTTCCCGGGGTGTATCGAGTATGGTGAGTCATGTGCCTCCTGAAGTATTAATTTCCTAATCTCTGCATTATTGGGCACATAAACACGGTCCTCAAACCATAAGGTGTCGTGCTAAAAGTGCAACTATCCCTAGGTGGTTTTGGTAATTCATAACAACATATAGCTCATTGAGCTAATGCTATTCCAAGATGATTATTTCAAGAAAGCTCAATGATTGGCATGGCATGGATGTGAAAGTGGAACCCTCAAAATGCTAAGGACAAAGGATTGGCTCAAGCTCAAAAGCTCAAGACTCTTCATTTTATATTTTAGCGATCCAAGATCACATTGAGTCTTTAGGAAAAGCCAATACTATCAAGGAGGGATGAGGTGTTGCTTAATGAGCCTCTTGCTTCATGTGCTTAGTGATATGCTCCAAAACCCCCAACTACTTTCCCATATCCACATATGACCTAAACCCTAAGCCAAACTCGGTCATACCGATTCTTTCTATCCGGCGCCACCGAGTTTCACTTGTCATAAGCCACTGCCAAACCCTAGCAAATTGGTTCTACCGATAGGGATCTCGGTCTCACCGATATGGGATTGCAAACTCTCTGTTTCCCTTTCGTAACTTTTCGGTCTCACCGAAAGAGCGAATCGGTCCCACCGAGATTGCAATGTAAATTCAGTGTTTCCTTTTTGTAACTTTTCGGTCTCACCGAAAGAGCAAATCGGTCCCACCGAGTTTGCCTGACCAACTCTCTGGTTAGCTAATTACCAAAATCGGTCTCACCGAGTTTGTGTAATCGGTCTCACCGAGATTACGTTATGCCCAAACCCTAACCATATCGGTCCTACCGAGTTGCATGTCAGTCCCACCGAAAATCTCTAACGGTCACTAGGTTTACCTTTTCGGTCCGACCGAGTTTGTTGATTCGGTCCCACCGAGATTGGAAAACTGTGTGTAACGGTTGGATTTTGTGTGGAGGCTATATATACCCCTCCACCTCCTCTTCATTCGTGGAGAGAGCCATCAGAACACATACACAATTCCAACTCATATGTTCTGAGAGAGAACCACCTACTCATGTGTTGAGACCAAGATATTCCATTCCTACCATATGAATCTTGATCTCTAGCCTTCCCCAAGTTGCTTTCCACTCAAATCTTCTTTCCACAAAATCCAAATCCTATGAGAGAGAGTTGAGTGTTGGGGAGACTATCATTTGAAGCACAAGAGCAAGGAGTTCATTACCTACACACCATTTGTTACTTCTTGGAGAGTGGTGTCTCCTAGATTGGCTAGGTGTCACTTGGGAGCCTCCGACAAGATTGTGGAGTTGAACCAAGGAGTTTGTAAGGGCAAGGAGATCGCCTACTTCGTGAAGATCTACCGCTAGTGAGGCAAGTCCTTCGTGGGCGATGGCCATGGTGGGATAGACAAGGTTGCTTCTTCGTGGACCCTTTGTGGGTGGTTGCTTCTTCGTGGACCCTTCGTGGGTGGAGCCCTCCGTGGACTCGCGCAACCGTTACCCTTCGTGGGTGGAGCCCTCCGTGGACTCGCGCAACCGTTACCCTTCGTGGGTTGAAGTCTCCATCAACGTGGATGTAGGATAGCACCACCTATCCGAACCACGGGAAAAACATCCGTGTCTCCAATTGCGTTTGAATTCTCCAAACCCTTCCCTTTACATTCTTGCAAGTTGCATGCTTTACTTTCCGCTGCCAATATACTCTTTGCATGCTTGCTTGAATTGTGTGATGATTGCTTGACTTGTCCTACAATAGCTAAAATCTGCCAAGAACTAAAATTGGGAAAAGGTTAAGTTTTTATTTGGTCAAGTAGTCTAATCACCCCCCCTCTAGACATACTTTCGATCCTACAAGTGGTATCAGAGCTTTGGTCTCCATTTGCTTTGATCTCCATAGCTTTTGGTGGTCATAGCCTTGGTTTCACAACCTAGGAGAGTATGGCGTCTAGCGAGGGAAATTATCACCGTAGAGGTCCTTACTTTGATGGTACTAATTTTGCTAGTTGGAAGCATAAAATGAAAATGCATATTCTTGGACATAACCCCGCCGTTTGGGCTATTGTGTGTGTTGGTTTGCAAGGTGACTTCTTTGATGGGAAAGAACCAAACCGTGAAGCTACCGCGGATGAGTTGAAGATGTTGCAATACAATGCTCAAGCTTGTGATATTCTCTTCAACGGATTGTGCCCCGAAGAATTCAACAAAATCAGCCGTCTTGAGAATGCAAAGGAAATTTGGGACACTTTGATTGATATGCACGAAGGTACCGACTCCGTCAAGGAATCCAAGTTGGATGTGCTTCAAAGTCAACTTGACAAGTTCAAAATGAAGGATGGTGAAGGTGTCGCTGAAATGTACTCTAGGCTTGCTCTCATCACAAATGAGATTGCCGGCTTAGGAAGTGAAGAGATGACCGATAGATTCATCATCAAGAAGATTCTAAGAGCCTTGGATGGAAAATATGATACCGTGTGCACATTGATCCAAATGATGCCCAATTACAAAGATCTCAAGCCAACGGAGGTGATTGGAAGAATTGTTGCTCATGAGATGTCACTTAAGGATAAAGAGGAACTTCACAACAAATCAAGTGGTGCCTACAAAGCCTCATGTGAAGCCCCTACATCATCAAGTGAGAAACAAAACTTCAATGAAGAATTGAGCTTAATGGTGAAGAACTTCAACAAGTTCTACAAGAGTAGAAGCAAAGATAGAAGCTTCAAGTCAAGGTCCTACAATGACAAAAGATCTTCTAGTCGAGAGCGAAACTGCTACAGTTGTGGAAGACCCGGACACTATTCCAATGAGTGTACGGCTCCCTACAAGAGAAGAGAAGATTCTCCAAAAAGAAGAAGCAAAGAATCACCACCAAGAGAGAGAAGGAGTAGAGATGATCGTTATGAACGAAGATACTCACGGAGAAGCAAGGATTCGGAAAGGAAGGAAAAATCATCAAGGAGCTACACAAAACGAAGACATCAAGCTCATGTTGGTGAATGGGTATCCGGCTCCGACTCCGACAGCCACTCCGAGAGAAGTTATCACTCCGACTCCGAAGATACTCAAGATGAAGGTGTTGCCGGTCTAGCACTTGTGTCAACCAACTCCTACGACATATTTGACTCACCAAATGAAGGAATTGGAAGATGCTTCATGGCCAAAGGTCCTAAGGTAACACACCCCGAGTATGTTGATTTCAATAGTGATGAAGATGACTTGTTAGGTGATGATTTGCTTGTTGACAACTCTAGTGATGAATACTATGATGAAACGTCAATTAATCATGCTAATCAAGATAAAACGAATGACAATGATAAGGAGAAGATTGAGGCTCTAACTAAAGAACTAAACACTCTTAAGTTAGCTCATGAAACTATCTTCGAAGATCATCGAGAACTTTTAAGAGCTCATGAGAAATTACGCTTTGAAAAGCTCAATCTTGAGCAAGAGCATGAGTTCTTAAAAGCAATCAATGATGATCTCCGCAAGAAAAGTTCTTCTTACATTGCCAAGCGTTTACTCTTATCCACTTACATGCCTCAAGTCAAGTCTAGTAACAAGAACAAGAAAGATTCTTCCTCTAGCAGTAACAATGATCATGCTAAATCCAATATTGTTGCTTCTAGTAGTTCTCTTGATTCCACTAATGATTCTCTTAGCCAAGTTACACTTGAGCAAGAAAATAGCTTATTGAAGGGAATTATAGAGAAAGGAGTGTACAAAAGCCTTGCCGGGAGTAAGCAATTCGAGGAAATTGTGCGCAAGCAAGGAATGCACCGGAAGAATCAAGGTGTTGGTTTTGAACGAAAGTTCAATGCCAATGGAGTTGAGTGGGAAGAAGATCAATACCCCAAGACAAAGTTTGTTCCTCAACAAGAGAAGTATGATACTTCTTTCAAGGGGACACAAGCTCAAGATGATCTTCCACCACAAGACTACAAGCAAAAAGGCAAGGACAAGCTTCAAGAGGAAATTGATGCATTTGAAGAAGCTCCTAAGACCTTAGTCAAGTGGATTCCCAAGACTACTTCAAGTTCCACTTCATCAAGTACGACTACAACTCCAAGGATTCCCATCAAGATGGTGTGGATCCAAAAGAAGAAGAACTAGAGAGTTCTTGAGGGTGACTCCGCCAACATACTTCACTCTTATCATTTTGGCAAGAACAAGTGCAATCAACTTCCACATCTTGCACTAGTTCAAGGAGTCACAAACCCTCTTGTTGGTAAGACAAGGGACAAGGTAACCTAAAAGTTTTCATGGACATCATCTTGTGTGTGCATCACTCTATGTCTATGGATATCCTTGTTTGTTCCTTGTGGGACTAACCCATGTAGGTATTGAAAGTGCAATTCACTCAAATGGATAGCTCCAAGTGATCTACATCAACATTGAGCATCCACATCTTCAACATCTACATGAAGTCATCATCGACAAAACCCGAGGTTAGTTCATCCCTCTAAGGGGGGATATCACATCTAGGGGGAGCTTTACTCTAAGACTTGAGCTAAAGCAACTCTAAAGATGTGAACACAACAATGCTTTATGTAAAAGTGGTAACCCCACTTGAGCTTAAACGATGAGTATGACCTATGATCAAGTGTTCTCACTTGACTCCTAAGTCAATATACTCATATATAGATGACCTTGTCATCGCAAATTGCTTGATAGATGCTAGAATTGGTTGTGCATGCCTTGTCACATATTTCATTTGCCATCTTATTGTGTGAGCATGCTGGTTGCATATTTTACTCATTCGAGGACATCCACTTGTTGTTTTGATTGTTTGGTTTTATTTCCTTTTGCCAAGTGGATGGACAAGAATGCCTAAGAACCTCCTCTAGCTATCTATGCTTTTCTCGTCTCAAACTCTATTCATGCTACATCACAAAATTTGATCAAGTCAGATTCGAACCACTCTGTGTGAGGAGCGCTCGGAGTCCCCGATTCGTCATAGACTTAAACTTCCAAAACCTCTTTATGATTCTCGGTCTGACCGATACCCCACTTTCGGTCCTACCGAGATCATTAAGTTGATCTAGGTTTTCGATCTCGGTGCAACCGATTTGAACCATTCGGTCACACCGAGTTGCAACAACTGTATACAGTTTTGCATCTCGGTGCCACCGAGTTGTTCCACTCGGTCACACCGACAGGGTCGGGCTATATATAGTCACGGGCAAAAATTTGGAAATTTCTCCGAACCCCTTCGCCCACGCGATAGCCTGCTCTGCCAACTTGGTCTCCAGATCGTCTCCTCGCAGCCAGCCGCCTCCAGTCGCTGGTCTCCATCGCCGTCAACGGAATTCAACCCCGCCGTTGCCGCCGTAGCGAGTCTCCGCCGAACTAGGGTATGGACTCGATCTTTGTGCTATTCCCCAATCCGATTCTAGCACATTGTGATCATCATGATTCTTGCCACGATTGAAACACTCCTATCCAGTCAATGCGTTCGTAGATTAGTTTTGATTCGAAAATTTTAGGGTTAGGTTTCCGCCGAAACCATCTCGGACCCACCGAGTTGAAAAACTCGGTCCCACCGATTTGGCTTATGCCATTGCACAAGTCAGACTCAGTCTGACCGAGAATTACTTATCGGTGTGACCGATTTTGGAACTTTGTGAAACCCTAGCAGTCTCGGTGCCACCGAACTGTGACTCGGTCTGACCGAGTTCACTAGTTTAGGTTCCAAAGACTGCTTCGGTATCACCGAGTTTGAAAATCGGTAGATCCGAGATGATTTCAGTGGGAAACTAAAACTAAGATTTTGAGTCATTTTTTACAAAAATCTCTGCATTTTATGATGCTCATCTATTCTACCTCATCTATAAACTGTTCACAGGGTCAGCAGTCAGCTTGTTCATCATGTCAGACCAGAGTGATAGCCAGAACATGTCAGAAGAGCAAGTGCAGATGAGTGAGGGCACTAGTCCCTCCAGCTCTTCAGATGATGGCAGCAGAAGTACCCCAAGCAATTTGCCAAAGGCTGCCACCAGACAGAAGAAGAAGAGAACTTCAGATTCTGAGGATGAAGATTATGTGGCAGAGGAAGAGGAAGCCACATCAAAGAGAGTTGAGCCAGCACAGGGCACAAAGCCAGGATTGAAAATCAAAAGGCCAGCAGGCAGGCAACCTATGTCAAAGGCCAGAGCTTCAACTGAGAAGCCCACTCCCATAGAGCCAGTTGCTGCTGAGGGAAAGAAGAGGAAGGAAAGGGTCAAGAAGACCGTAGCCAGAGTGCTTGGAAAGGCTTCCATCATGGAAGAAGAGGAAGAAGAAGAGGTTGCTGCACCAGCACCTAAGGCACCCAAGCTAATGGGTGATTCCATAAGATCAGGGGCTGCTGCATCCAAGCCCAAAGAAGCACCCAAAGCTGCCTCCAATCCTAAGACAGCACCAAAGAGAAATACGAGGAGCATACCTGCAACTGAAAAGAACAAGGCCCCAGTGCCTGACATTGCTGAAGAAGAAGAAGGTCAAGTGCTGAGAAAGCTCAAGCCCAAGATCCCAGACCATAGTGATGCTCATCCTGTGGCTGAGGACATGAAGCTCAGGAGAGACTCAGGGCTCAGGAAGTGGAGAGAAGCAGATCCGTATGCTTCAAGGAGAAGGACTGCTGTTGACTACAGGTTCCACACTAAGGAACAGCAGGACTTTTATGAGACAGTGCTGCTTGATAAGAAGCCCATTGTTTGTGACATGAGATGGGTCGACTGGACCTACATGAAGGAAAATGAGGAACACTATCCTGGTGTGATTGACAGCTTTAGTGCTTGTGGAGTTGCAGACTTTGTTGGGCAGAAGCTCACAAAGTGGAACGAGGAGCTCATTATGCATTCTACTCCATGGCACACTTCTACCCAGATGGAAGGATAACATGGATGTCTGAAGGTACAAGGTACCAATCTACAGTTGCTGAGTGGGCACAGCTCATTAATGCCCCAGAGGAGCATGATGATGACTTGGACATATATGCCAAGAAGAAGATGGACCATAACTCAATGTCAAACGTGTACAAGGAGATCCCAAATGAAGCACTTGATACTTTCAAGTTTGGCTCAGTGCATTATCTTCTGTCAGGTCTGCCTACAATCAATTGGATTTTGAGGCACACCTTGTTGCCCAAGTCAGGTGATCACAAGATGATCAGAGGCCATGCAATCAATTTACTTCATGTATATGATGTGCCTCAGAAATTCAAGGTCATGAGCCTCATAGTAGAGACTATCAAGAGGACTGCAGCAGATTAGAAGAGGAGTTGTGGTTATGCCCCTCAGATCCAGGAGCTCATTAACTCCAAGATGGGCATGGGGATATACCTTTTGGATAAGGAACATCTACCCATTCATCCAGATTTTGAAGATAATCAGGTTGTCATGCATGAGAATGAACCATCGTCCGTTCAAGCACAAGCCAAGAAGGAGAAGGCAGGGAAGGAGAAAGCTGCCAAGATGCCAACTCAAGAGGAGGCATCTGAGTATTTCTTGAAAACCAAACAAGAGCAGCTTGGCTACTTGATTGCATCCACACTGAGGATTGAGCAAGGACTGGCCACCCTCACTCAGAATCAGCAGAGCTTAGAGAGAATCATGGAACAAAAGTTCTATGAATTGGATGTCAAAGTAACAGAGATTCAGTCTGTAGTGGAACAACTTCAGGATGACATGCATGAGAGGAGAGGCAAGACTACAACTGATGCATTTGCCAGAGTGCCAAGAGCTCAGAGATCACATGCAGTGCCAATTGCTAACACCCGAGCCACCACTTCTGCACCAGCTACATCCTCAGTTCCACCAGCTCCAGCGTCCACTTCAGCCTCGACTCCGACCACGTCTACAGAAGGCTTCGTCCTTGGAGTGCTCCGGACTCCACCACCACCTGAAGATCAAGCCTGAGTGTCGACTTAGCACTATGCATTTTCTAGGAACTTTTTGGTAACTTGTTGCCAAAGGGGGAGAAAATGTATAGATCATAGGCTTCGAGAGAGAGAGTGTTGCTTTTTTCTCTCTTGCTTTATTTGGTGGTTTTTCGAACTTTGTTTGCTTTTGAGTGCTTGAGATACTATGTCATTGCTCGTGAGACATTGATGATCATGTGTTTGATCATAAGCTACACTTAATGTTTGCTTAATATTATCATCTTATCTATCTTATGTGATCATTCACTATTCTTGGTGATGAGTGCATGTATTTCATTCTTATCATTTTAAGCGCTCCACCAAGATGTATGTGACATGGAAGAGTAACCCATGACTCTAACTCCTTGTGCATTTGCAGTCCAAAGCAAATTTTAAAATATGCACAAATTTAGGGGGAGCTCTTACTTGTCACATACTTCTCAAAGCGACGATATATTTCATGCTTATTATCATTTGTCGAAGCTTTGATCTATATGTTGTCATCAATTACCAAAAAGGGGGAGATTGAAAGTGCAACTATCCCTAGGTGGTTTTGGTAATTCATAACAACATATAGCTCATTGAGCTAATGCTATTCCAAGATGACTATTTCAGGAAAGCTCAATGATTGGCATGGCATGGATGTGAAAGTGGAACCCTCAAAATGCTAAGGACAAAGGATTGGCTCAAGCTCAAAAGCTCAAGACTCTTCATTTTATATTTTAGTGATCCAAGATCACATTGAGTCTTTAGGAAAAGCCAATACTATCAAGGAGGGATGAGGTGTTGCTTAATGAGCCTCTTGCTTCATGTGCTTAGTGATATGCTCCAAAACCCTCAACTACTTTCCCATATCCACATATGACCTAAACCCTAAGCCAAACTCGGTCCTACCGATTCTTTCTATCCGGCGCCACCGAGTTTCACTTGTCATAAGCCACTGCCAAACCCTAGCAATTCGGTTCTACCGATAGGGATCTCGGTCTCACCGAGATGGGATTGCAAACTCTCTGTTTCCCTTTCGTAACTTTTCGGTCTCACCGAAAGAGCGAATCGGTCCCACCGAGATTGCAATGTAAATTCAGTGTTTCCTTTTTGTAACTTTTCGGTCTCACCGAAAGAGCAAATCGGTCCCACCGAGTTTGCCTGACCAACTCTCTGGTTAGCTAATTACCAAAATCGGTCTCACCGAGTTTGTGTAATCGGTCTCACCGAGATTACGTTATGCCCAAACCCTAACCATATCGGTCCTACCGAGTTGCATGTCAGTCCCACCGAAAATCTCTAACGGTCACTAGGTTTACCTTTTCGGTCCGACCGAGTTTGTTGATTCGGTCCCACCGAGATTGGAAAACTGTGTGTAACGGTTGGATTTTGTGTGGAGGCTATATATACCCCTCCACCTCCTCTTCATTCGTGGAGAGAGCCATCAGAACACATACACAATTCCAACTCATATGTTCTGAGAGAGAACCACCTACTCATGTGTTGAGACCAAGATATTCCATTCCTACCATATGAATCTTGATCTCTAGCCTTCCCCAAGTTGCTTTCCACTCAAATCTTCTTTCCACAAAATCCAAATCCTATGAGAGAGAGTTGAGTGTTGGGGAGACTATCATTTGAAGCACAAGAGCAAGGAGTTCATTACCTACACACCATTTGTTACTTCTTGGAGAGTGGTGTCTCCTAGATTGGCTAGGTGTCACTTGGGAGCCTCCGACAAGATTGTGGAGTTGAACCAAGGAGTTTGTAAGGGCAAGGAGATCGCCTACTTCGTGAAGATCTACCGCTAGTGAGGCAAGTCCTTCGTGGGCGATGGCCATGGTGGGATAGACAAGGTTGCTTCTTCGTGGACCCTTTGTGGGTGGTTGCTTCTTCGTGGACCCTTCGTGGGTGGAGCCCTCGTGGACTCGCGCAACCGTTACCCTTTGTGGGTGGAGCCCTCCGTGGACTCGCGCAACCGTTACCCTTCGTGGGTTGAAGTCTCCATCAACGTGGATGTAGGATAGCACCACCTATCCGAACCACGGGAAAAACATCCGTGTCTCCAATTGCGTTTGAATTCTCCAAACCCTTCCCTTTACATTCTTGCAAGTTGCATGCTTTACTTTCCGCTGCCAATATACTCTTTGCATGCTTGCTTGAATTGTGTGATGATTGCTTGACTTGTCCTACAATAGCTAAAATCTGCCAAGAACTAAAATTGGGAAAAGGTTAAGTTTTTATTTGGTCAATTAGTCTAATCACCCCCCTCTAGACATACTTTGGATCCTACACGTGCTCATCCTCACGAAAACCTCTGGCCTTTCCTTCGCTCATTTTCTCCTTTATCTTGGCAATCTCTTTCTCATCCTTCTGAGCTTCTCGAATCTTTCCCAACAATGTAGACTGCACCTCCATTGTTGCAACAAAACCTCTAGGAACAATCTCCAAACATAGTTCCCGGAGGTCCTCTACTAACTCCTTCGGCAATCCCGTGCTTATTAGGGTATTAGCATAGCTCTTCCGGCTCAAGGCATCTGCTACGACATTGGCCTTTCCTTGATGATAATGAAGCTTCATGTCATAATCCTTTATAAGCTCCAACCATCTTCTCTACCTAAGGTTCAGCTCCTTCTGGGTGAAAATGTACTTCAAACTCTTATGATCCGTATACACATCACAATGATTTCCAATAAGGTAATGTCTCCAAGTCTTCAATGCATGAACCACGGCTACTAGCTCTAAATCATGCGTGGCATAATTCAACTCGTGTGGTTTTAGTTGTCGCGAGGCATATGAAACAACTATTCCATCCTACATAAGCACACTTCCAAGTCCTAAGCGAGAGGCGTCGCAATACACTTGAAAATCCTTGTGTATATCTGGCAGTGTCAACACTGGGGCTGTAGTCAAACGTTTCTTCAGCTCCTGGAAACTTGCCTCACAATCTTCCGTCCATTTAAACTTGGTTTCCTTCTTCAATAATTCTGTCATGGGCTTCGCAATCTTGGAAAAATTCTCAATGAATCTCCGATAGTATCCTGCGAGTCCAAGAAAACTGCGGATCTCGCTAACTGAAGTGGGTGCCAACCATTCAGTGACCGATTGAACCTTGGTGGGATCTACTGCTATACCTTCTCCTGATAGAACATGTCCAAGGAATCCGGCTTCCTTCAACCAAAACTCGCATTTGCTGAACTTGGCATATAACTGATGTTCCCTGAGTTTCTCGAGAACTAATCGCAAATGCTCCTTGTGTTCCTCTTCATCCTTTTAATATAGCATTATATCATCAATGAACACCACAACAAACTTATCCAAATACTCCATGAACACCTTGTTCATCATGCTCGTGAAATAGGCAGGGGCATTAGTCAGTCCAAACGACATGACCATATACTTGTATAACCCGTACCGTGTGGTGAAGGCTGTCTTGGGTATATCCTTCTCTCGTATCTTTAACTGATGATATCTTGATCGTAGATAGATCTTCGAAAACACCTTAGCTCCTTGCAGCTGGTCAAATAGATCATTGATCATCGGCAATGGGTACTTGTTCTTAATCGTCACTTCATTCAATGCCCGATAATCAGCAACCATTCTTAGGGATTTATCCTTCTTTTCAACCAATAGCACTGGAGCTCCCCATGGTGATGAACTCCGTCGGATATAACCTTTCTCCAATAACTCCTTGATCTGTTTCTTAATCTCCTCCAGATCATTCGCGGGCATCCTATAGGGTCTCTTGGATACTGGCCCTGTGCTTGTAATAGCTCTATCAAAAACTCGATATCTCGAGCCGGTGGCATGCCTGGTAACTCCTCTGAAAAAACATCCGGATAATCCTTTACTACATGCACTTCCTCATGAACAACTCCCGTGAGGGTATTTACTTGGCTACTTCTTGGCACATGCCTAGATACATACTTGATCCTTTTTCCCTCCGGGGTGGTGAGACAAATTGACTTACTAACACAGTGAATGTTTCCTCCGTACCTTGACATCCAGTCCATACCTAATATCATATCCAATCCTTGTGACTCCAAGATAATTAGGTTGGACGGAAAAACATGGTTGCCAATGGTTAAGGGTATATGATCGCACCATCGACCAGCCATATACTCTGCTCTAGGTGAACTTACTAACAGAGGGGTCCTAAGGGTTTGGGTCGGTAGTTTAAACTTATCCACGAATTCCCTTGATATGTATGAATGCGATGCACCAGTATCGAAAAGAACAAGAGTGGTAAATGACTTAACCAAAAACTTACCTATAACCGCGTCTGGATGCTCTTCAACCTCTTCCACATTAACGTGGTTTACTTGTCATTTGTTGAATGGGTTGGGCTTCTTCCCAGCACTCCCGTTTCCGTTTCCATTCTTCCCTTCAGGGCACTCCGTGGCATAGTGTCTAGTCTTCCCGCACTTGAAACAAGAAACGTGGCTTAGGTCCCTCTTGATGGGTGTGGCTGGATTTGGGCGGTTCTGATTGTTGCTTGCTCCATTCCCATTCCTAGGGCCAGTATGATTATGGTTACTCCCTCCATTATGGGTGTGGCCTCCATGGTTATGAACAAGTCCTCCCGAGTTCGGGGTTAGGCGAGGCTTCTGCTGAGCTCCTGAGCTATACCTCCCTTGTCCATACTTCCTCTTACGGCTCTCAATCTGCTGCTGCTTCCCTTCAATCATAAGAGCCTTATCTACCAACTCTTGGTAGTTGGTGAATGTTGCCACCATCAACTGCATACTCATCTCATCATTCAGCCCTTCCATAAACTTCTCTTGCTTTGCGGCATCTGTGGCCACATTATCAGGGGCATAGCGAGATAACTTGCTAAACTCATCCGCGTACTGAGCCACGATATGGTTCCCCTGGCATAGGTTGCGAAACTCACGCTTCTTCATACTCATTGCTCCAGTTGAGACATGGGCTGTACGGAAAGCTTGCTGAAACTGGTCCCATGTCAACGTGGCTATAGGGTAGGTGACAGTGTAATTCTCCCACCATGATGCTGCTGGTCCATCCAACTGATGTGTGGCAAAACGCACCTTCTCAGCATCAGTACATCCTGCAGTGGTTAACTCCCTTCTAATCCTGCGGAGCCAATCATTTGCTACTATAGGCTCGGTGCTACTGGAAAACACCGGCGGCTGCAACCTCAGAAAACGGGCTAAGTTGTCAACTGGTGGTGGTGGTGGATTGTTGTTGTTGTTGTTGCCTTGGTTCTGAACTAACAACTTCATCAGGGTATTCTGCTGCTAGATCAACTGAGTGAGCTTGGGTGGGAAAGCAAATCCGGGGTCATGTCTCGGATGCATCTGATGGGTTTAGAGGGGAGAGATTAGAGTAGAATGATGTCTAATGAGAAAGCACTACCCATATGCACATGAGACAAACACAAACATTTCACTCAATCAATCAAGCAAGGCATACAATCGATCTAACTATCGCAAAAGTGCTCGGTCTACTTTATTTACATGGTGGAATACTACTACTGATATGGTGGTCTAGTAAAAATATTCCTCAGTTGAAGACTCCATGATATCTACTCCAGCTTTGTCTTCAAAGTCAACATCGCTAAGGTCGGAGTCGGTGTCGTCGATGATGATGTAGTCCTTCGAGCGAATCTCCTTGGGTTCTTCATCTTCTTCTACTGGTGTGGGGTCTCCCATAAATATTCCGATCTTCTTAATCAGGTCATCATTCTTCTCCAGTAGTGTCGCAATTTCCTCTTCATATCTATCGCGTGTAGACTTAAGTTCTTCTTCCAGCTCGATGATCCTTATCTTAGCCTTCTTCAAATCTATCATGTCTGAGCACATCTGATTCTCCTGACGTTGAATGTGCTAGTTTAACTCCTGGATGAAATCTGCAATAGATCTATCCTTCTTGGTACTGATCATCTCCCATTGCTCGTCTCGGCACCCATATATCTGGTAGATAGTGTCCTTAAGATCCTTGTGATATACTTCTCCAATGCGTCCCATGGTGATGTGAGCTGCCATACTCTTTCCTAAACTCCAGGTTGGTGCGTCTAAGGAAAACTCTATAGGTTTAGTGACTGGCATGAAGGTCCTTCCTGGAACTTGAACTTGAATCATCCATCGCTCCTCTTCCGGCAAAGTGGCGTTGTAGGTCCCGGTGAAGCTTGGTATTCCTATGTTCACGTACCTAGTGACTTCCTTCAGGTGTCGTCCAAAAGGTGCTTCTTCATCCGGTTGTGCAAACTTGTTCCTTGTGTCCGCCATCCTAAAGAGTAGAAAATGGAGAGGAGTCAGAAGTGAGAAGAGAATAGTGATCTATGGCTTTAGCTTAGTAGTCGTGTCCTACACTCAGCGTGTGCTCTGATACCATCTTCTAGCGACCCGACCTCAAACGGTCAAGTCTCTATGCTTCAATGTCATCCCTAGATCGGTAATGCTGACACACACACAGTACTCGAGGATTTATAACAGAGTAGCAATCACACACTTATTACATCGAATGTCTCCAAAGAGAACTTATTACAACAAATATGGCTTAAGGCCATCTAATACGACAACAGTGGAAGGCTTGGAAGATAAAGTGAGTCCATCAACTCCAACGGCATAGCTGAGTTGCACGGCAACGACCTAACAAACCTTACTCCTCGTCTGAAAAGTTTGCAACATAATGCGTTGCAGCCCGAAAACGGGCTAGCACATGGAATATGCTGGCAAAATAACACAATAGAGTAGGAATGGAATAATGCTATCACTACATGCATATTTGGCTGGTGGAAAGCTCTATGGTTATAGTTTTGCGAAAAGCCAATTTTTCCCTACGACAAAGGAATAGATTTTAATTTAACTATCATGGTAGTTGAAACATCATTGAGAAGGTTCCTCCAACTCAATCCCAATTAAGGTGATTAACAACCCAATAATATTATTTTTAGGGTGATGACGTACTTAAGATACTCCAAATACTAGATACTCAAGATTGTCCATAACCGGGGACACGGTTAACCATGATTAGTTTATACACTCTGCAGAGGTTTGCGCACTTTCCCCACAAGACTCGATCTCCTCCGTTGGTTTTCTCACACTACATGGTGTTTGAGAAACAGATGACCGAGACACAGTCTTTCAGAAACATTAACTCTCTACTCCGGGCAGACCATACCAAACCTACAAACCCACTACCTGTTGATAAACCTCTTCAAGAGCTTCACGTAACTTACTCAACTATGCTAGAGCCCATAATAGCTTGTGGCTGCACACGTAAGTTTCTAGCATGAATAATCTCAGCTCCCTTTGAGCCTGGGTGGCGGTCCATAGGAAGATCACACAGGTACTCTGGGATTTCCAAAAATACAGGCAACACTGGGTACTCCAGGTGCCTCAATCCACACAGATGTGTATTTAAGTTGCCACCTTACGTTAAACCATTAATTAACAATCTCACATCTGTCATGGATTTCACTCACCCAAACCACGTCTACGAGCATGGCATGGCCATATAAGCAACGTGTAGAAGTAACTCCTAGGGGTTTGAATGTAACAGGGTAATAGGTTCTACCTCATCAGCTACTTCCCAACCCACATGTTAATGACATCCTAACCATGCAATGTTTGAGGATTGGAACTAATGCATAAAAACTGGGTGATAAAGGGATATGATCAAAGTATTACTTGCCTTGTTGACGATCCGCGTAACCTAGAGACTCCAAATAACACGCTTCGCACTCCAGGAATTCTATTGTAAACAAACAATAACTTACATAAGCAATCAAGCTAAGAAACACCGGTAAATCCAAAATAAGAAGATCTAACCAGAAAGTTCAACTTAAGAACTCCGGTTTGCAAAAAGAATCAAATCAAACTTAGCAACGAAACTCAAACGGCGAAGGAAACAAGATCCGTTTACTAATCTGGACCTAGGTCAAATTTTACAGTAGCAAATACTTGTGCAAGTTGGTTAAGCGGAAAGAAGGTCTCAAGACGAAGATCTAGGTTCTTGAATCGCCTCATTCCGATTAACGAGCGAAAAGATAAACTAGAACAAAAATCGTTTCAGAAATCACGATCAGAAATAATCGCGGAATAATCCGATAAAAGGAAACTGACGAACAGGCTAACGAACAAGCGTTCGTTGTCTGTAACTAACAGGCGAAAACCGTTCATTAAAACGAATGTCCGGACAAACGTCCGTGAAAAAGAAAAACCGGGAAAAAAGCCGGCGAACCAAAAAAAACAGGCTAGGGTTTTGCTAAAAAAATGGATTGTTTTTTAAAAAAACCGAACGGCGGCGAGGTACCTCCGGCGTGGCTCCGGCGAGGCGGGGCTCGGGCGGCGGGGCGGCAGGGCTCGCGGGGCAGCGGCGGCGCGGGGCAGCGAGGGCGGCTGACGGTGTCCTGGACTAGGGGGTACTCAACACGTCATCTCCCGATCTGATAGATTGGGCCGAGGACCCCCGTGGCCGTATACTCATGGGCCAGTTCGGACAACTGCCGCATACAAGGAAGATTCCACAAGACTTGGCGATCAAGACAAGGACTTCTCCCCACCAGCGTATTCGGCTAGGACTCTTGTTAACCTGGGCCTCTGGTGCATTATATAAACCAGGGCCAGGCTAGTCAATAGATCATACATATACAACAATCATACCATAGGCTAGCTTCTAGGGTTTAGCCTCCTTGATCTCGTGGTAGATCTACTCTTGTATTACCCATATCATCAATATTAATCAAGCAGGACGCAGGGTTTTACCTCCATTAAGAGGGCCCGAACCTGGGTAAAACATCGTGTCCCCTGCCTCCTGTTACCATCCACTTTAGACGCATAGTTCGGGACCCCCTACCCGAGATCCGCCGGTTTTGACACCGACATTGGTGCTTTCATTGAGAGTTCCGCTGTGTGATCGACAAAAGGATCGATGGCTCGCATGTAGATCAACTGCGACTTCGGCATCCTCGTCACCAGCTCAACTGGTCACCTTGGTTCGACCAAGAACTGCGCCCCGTGTTCGGATCACCATGTTCGGACAAGGGCCTTCATCAACACCAACTCCGATATCTATCAAGATCATGGAGGAATCGTCCATGGAGCTCGGGGGCTCAACGTCAACATTGCCCTCGGGCGACTGTGCTGTTTTTCCGGACAGCGAACGCGTATCAGCCGCCACCACCTCCTCGAGCGTCGGTTTAACGATCGCATTGGTGGAATTGTGCGGAATCGAGTCTACAACAACCCTGGAAAATTTTGTCGAATTCCGATGGAGGAATCTCTGGCAATCTATGATATACCGGAGCCCTGTCAAATCTGGACGGGAATCTGGACGAGTTTAAGGCGTGGTGTCCAGCTTCTAGCTCGGACTTCCTTTGAAAGATCCAACCGTTGATCGGCTGTGGAATTCATATATCTAGCACCTCTCGAAATTTCAGATCGATCCGACCGTCCAAACTCCGGGAACCTTCCGATTAGTGCATCACTTTTCGGATCTGTTTTCTGCACGAAAACGAATCCGACCCGAGTTCGTCTTTTTTATGAACAGGATTTCAGACATCCCTTTTGAAGGAAGTTTTGTATGGGGTATTGTGTTTTGTTCCCGAACACATCCCACTAACTTTAAGATCTTTTGAACATGATCTTCAACATCATGCTGGTGTCAAACCAGTCCGGCAATATTGCTCCATGGCTGCCGACCTACGCTAGACACGTCGTCACTTTGTTGAGCCGAGCTCAACTTCTTCGGATCATCATCTCGGCAAGCCGAACAAGAGTCCGGCATCGCGAAGGATAAATCATCACCAACATCGCTGCCCACGGATTACACGGAGCGGGCATACCGGCATCACCGCAGGTCGCTTCATCAAGCCGGCATCGACCACGTCACGACCTGCATCGGCAGGGCCGCACTATTGCTTCTTCAAGCTGGTGTCCATCACGCCGACCTACTTCGACTCATCGGCTGACATCGAGGCTTCGCCATCTCTTCATCAACCTACTTCGGTAATGGGTGTGCGGATCGAGTCCCAATTTTGGGAATCACCTTCCTTCGGATTGCTACAACAAATAAACCAGGTGCTATTAATCCTAGTATTTTTTGCTTGTTTGGGTTCAATTTTTCCCAAGGAATTATTACTCTGGTTTGTCCATCATCTGTAAATAGGTCTATAAAATGGTGGCCGCATTAACGACGGTGCATGGTGGTCCGGTCAGTCTCCGTACATAGTCCGGCGAATGCCGCATCCGGAACTCGAACCGACCTGTGAATTCAGGCTTTGCCACGCCTTTACCGCATCACGCCGACGCCCTGCATCGACATTGACTTCAGCGCCGGGCCATATTTCTTTTATTACTCACTTTGCATAAATTTATTATTATGGAACATTTTTTTAATTATCATTATTACTATTATCTCCGGTTTGCACTATTTTTTGTGCACAGGAAAACGATCCGGGGACTTCGGCGTCACTCTGCCGGTCTGCATTGACCGTGCTATGTCACCACTTCGTCGCGTCGAGCTCTCCGCTCCGCCACCTCGGGACCGGCTTGGGGGATAGAACCTTGCCCCGCATCAAGCTCGGACCGCGTCATCAATACCAAACACATTAACTAGCTAAGTCGCTTTCATGCTCAAAGCTTTAATTTCTAACTTGTGTTCGGTTCGACCAAGCATTATACTTTTTTGGAAAAAGTTGCTTGTAAATTTTTTCGTTGTCCAAACTTTGTTTGTGACACACAAATTCAAGGACCCAATTCACTTGGGGGTTTCCTTTATGAAGCTTTTCCTCTTGCATGTGATTATACTTGTACGGCTTCGTTCCTTGCTCGTGTATTATGCCACAATATGCACCATATTGACTTAAGCGATTTGCAAGCTGGGTTGCCTCGCTCATGTGTTTACCCCTACATTCCTGATTGTTCGGCTAGGGAGTAAAGGGAGCACCTCTGCGATTGTCACGATCGGGTCGCCCGAGCCAGACCTCAGACTGGGTGAAGCCGAAAGCTAGCGCTCTTATAGTTTTCAATGATGGTCGGCACACAACGGAACTCATGAGTACAAAAAATCTATTGCACAAGTCTCATAATAACAATGAGCACCGAAGAAAGGTATCGGTGGGGGTACTATTTTCTTTGAAGATGCTTCTTACACTTCACGGTAATATAGCATAAGTTCCCTGAGCGCGCTTTGTCTGTTACAGCCTTATGGCCTGATTGCCTGGTTATTGGAAACACCGTCGATATTCTCGACCGATGGAGTACATAACACTTTTGGTCCTTGACCGAAGAGGGAGAAGCTGACGGTCGGTTAAGACGCGTTTAAAGTTCGGTTGAACATAGATATGATATAAGTACTTCGGTACATGCAATCATTCTTCTACCCAAGTCACTTGGGGGCTCGTAAGTTTACTTGAGCCGTTTTATAATAAGTGTTCTTCTTCTTAGTCGTTGCAAAGTTTTATTATTATTATTTATCACTCCTTTTTTCGACACGAGTGTGCGGTCACTAGCCAGGGAGCCTAATTTCTCTCTCAAAGCCGCTAGAGTTTAGTTTGCTAAACTGGCCTGATGAGAAGTACTCCGCCCTCGGGATAGGAGGTTGAAGCCGTAGGCTGACCCGCTCGAAGTCTTGAGATAGGATGTATCATGTTAAAGCACGACAGAAGCACTTCTTTTTTCTAAGACCAACTTTCGGATTGGCACCGAACACTTGATATTGTTCGGACGTCATGTTTTTACTAATGTTTCTTGGTTTTCCAAGCTTTTTGGCACTTTTAAACTATTTGTGCTTTTCCAGCATTAGTCTCGCAGTGCAACGCCGGACACCCTTAGGGATTCGGCAAAAACATTCTCAGATATTGCTATATATGCATCGGTTTCGAATTGTGTCTTCGGTCAATAGTTGGGTTGCCCGGCTCCTGCACTTGCTTCCTACGTTCCGTTTTGTTCGGCTAGGCGTGCAAAGGGAGAACCACTGCGATTGTGCTTCCAGCTCACATGGTTAAGCACCTCAGTGGAGAAAGCCGAAAACTGACTTTCACAATAAGCGTAAACTGGTCAGCGATCCGATGACTATGTTAAATGATGGGTCATTCATAACATTGGCCGAAGTGTTTACGGCTTGACCCCGACTGTCGCCGAACATTACCGGGGGCTATTAACTGGCCTCCCAAACTAAATCCTCAATATTTTGCTCTTACATTAGAGCTGAGGTTTAATGATCATGCTTAGCATGACAACCCAAAGAAAGGAACCGATAGAGGGACTATTTTCTTTGGAAGACATTTCTTCTGTTAAACAATAATATAACTCTCTGCGTACCTTTGTTTATAAAACCGTATGGCCAGATTGCCTTGTTTGTTGTAAATCTTTGCCCTCATAAAAGCTTTATAAAGTAGGACAAACACTCCTCGGCTACTGGCCGAGGAGGTGGAAGCCGATGGTCGGTCAACAAAGTTTTGTACAATGCGGATCCGAGCATTAATGACGTAAAGTACTTGGATACATAAGAGTCATTACACATAATTTGTGATTTTACTATGGATATTGATCCTTAACTCAGCCACCCGTGCCCGCATTAAGGCTCGGGGGCTACTGGGCTTCGGGCTTATTATTTACAAATATTAAAGGGGCACATTGATCCCCTGATCTGGTGTTACCACCCGACCAGTGTCTCGGGGGCTACTGCATTGCTTGTCCAATGCAGAAAATTTTATGTGCAATATAGTTTCCGAGGAGATTTTGATCCTCAGGTTGGTCGGCCGCACCCAACCTGAGTCTCGAGGACTGAGCATGCCGCTTTTAGTATCCCAAAGTATTCTGTCGAGCTTGGACTTGATCCTCAGGCCAATTTTGCAAATCAACCTGAGTCTCAGCGGCTACTGGGATCGGCGGTCTTACGTCATCCTTCAGGTGCATCTCGGGTTTTAGACCGATACACACCTTGAGGGCTACTGGCTATATATCTCGGCAGAGAATAAATTGCACCAATAAAAATATTAACAAAAATTGGCCCACATTTGGGGTGGTGCACCACCTAGGAAGCAGTCCGGCATAAAGCTCGGGCGTTAGTGGCTGGCTCCATAGAGGGCATTTCCGGCATTAAGCTCGGCTAAACTCCTTCAAACTTCTTTGAACCAAGGTGATTTACGACACCTCGGATACAGTCCGGCGTTGGAGCTTGGATACATAGTCCGGTGTTGGAGCTCGGATACAGTCCGGCGTTGGATCTCGGATACATAGTCCGGCGTTGGAGCTCGGATACATTCTGGTGTTAGAGCTGGGAAGCGGTCCGGCGTTGGTGCTCGGCTGCAAAAGATACCTCGAATGCAGTCTGGCATTGGAGCTCGGACGCAAGAGGACGCTGCCGCCCGGGAACAACTTCAAACCCGGGGTGTGGCATAAAAATAACAAGGCATTGATAAAGGCCAGAAATTTAAAGGGGCCCCTCGGATACCCGACGTGTAAACTCGCTGAATGCATTTCGGCGGTCCTCAAGATCGAAGATGAGAAGATTTGTTGAACCGGTTTTCAAGACCGTCAACCGAAGATGAAGAACAGTTCGGAAGAATCGAGGAGCATCCCTAACTTGAAGACCGGTTCAGGGGGCTACTTACGGTGTCCTGGACTAGGGGGTACTCACCACGTCATCTCCCGATCTATTAGATTGGTCCGAGGACCCCCATGGCCGTATACTCATGGGCCAGTTCGGACAGCTGCCGCATACAAGGAATATTCCACAAGACTTGGCGATCAAGACAAGGACTCCTCCCCACCGGCGTATTCGGCTAGGACTCTTGTTATCCTAGGCCTCTGGTGCATTATATAAACCGAGGCCAGGCTAGTCGATAGATCATATATACAATCATACCCTAGGCTAGCTTCTAGGGTTTAGCCTCTACGATCTGTGGTAGATCAACTCTTGTACTACCCATATCATCAATATTAATCAAGCAGGACATAGGGTTTTACCTCCATCAAGAGGGCCCGAACATGGGTAAAACTTCGTGTCCCCTCCCTCCTGTTACCATCGATCCTAGACGCACAGTTCGGGACCCCCTACCCGAGATCCGCCGGTTTTGACACCGACAGGGGGAGTCCTACTCCCGGTAGGAGTAGGACTCCTCCTGTGCGCCTCCTCCTAGGGCCGGCCGCACCCCCCCTTGGATCCTTTATATACGGGGGCAGGGGGCACCCCTAGACACACAAGTTGATCTCTAAGATCGTTCTCTTAGCCGTGTGCGGTGCCCCCTTCCACCATAGTCCTCGATAATATTATAGTGGTGCTTAGGCGAAGCCCTGCGACAGTAGAACATCAAGATCGTCAACACGCCGTCATGCTGACGGAACTCTTTCCCGACACTTTGCTGGATCGGAGTCCGGGGATCGTCATCGAGCTGAACGTGTGCTACAACTCGGAGGTGCCATAGTTTCGGTGCTTGATCGTTCAGGCCGTGAAGACATATGACTACATCAACCGCATTGTCATAACGCTTCCGCTGTCGGTCTACGAGGGTACGTAGATCACACTCTCCCCTCTCGTTGCTATGCATCACCATGATCTTGCGTGTGCGTAGGAAAATTTTGAAATTACTACGTTACCCAACAGTGGTATCAGAGCCTAGGTTTTATGCATTGATGTTATATGCACAAGTAGAACACAAGTGAGTTGTGGGCGATATAAGTCATACTGCTTACCAGCATGTCATACTTTGGTTCGGCGGTATTGTTGGACGAAGCGGCCCGGACCGACATTACGCGTACGCTTACGCGAGACCGGTTCTCCCGACGTGCTTTGCACAAAGGTGGCTAGCGGGTGTCAGTTTCTCCAACTTTAGTTGAACCAAGTGTAGCTACGCCCAGTCCTTGCGAAGGTTAAAATAGCACCAACTTGACAAACTATCGTTGTGGTTTTGATGCGTAGGTAAGAACGGTTCTTGCTAAGCCCGTAGCAGCCACGTAAAACTTGCAACAACAAAGTAGAGGACGTCTAACTTGTTTTTGCAGGGTATGTTGTGATGTGATATGGTCAAGACATGATGCTAAATTTTATTGTATGAGATGATCATGTTTTGTAACTAAGTTATCGGCAACTGGCAGGAGCCATATGGTTGTCGCTTTATTGTATGCAATGCAATTGCGCTGTAATGCTTTACTTTATCACTAAGCGGTAATGATAGTCGTGGAAGCATAAGATTGGCAAGACGACAATGATGCTACTATGATGATCAAGGTGTTGCGCCGGTGATGATGGTGATCATGACGATGCTTCGAAGATGGAGATCACAAGCACAAGATGATGATGGCCATATCGTATCACTTATATTGATTGCATGTGATGTTTATCTTTTATACATCTTATCTTGCTTTGATTGTCGGTAGCATTTTAAGATGATCTCTCACTAATTATCAAGAAGTGTTCTCCCTGAGTATGCACCGTTGCGAAAGTTCTTCGTGCTGAGACACCACGTGATGATCGGGTGTGATAGCCTCTACGTTCAAATACAACGGGTGCAAAACACTTGCACACGCGGAATACTCAGGTTATACTTGACGAGCCAAGCATATACAGATATGGCCTCGGAACACGGAGACCGAAAGGTCGAGCGTGAATCATATGGTAGATATGATTAACATAGTGATGTTCACCAATGAAACTACTCCATCTCACATGATGATCGGACATGGTTTAGTTGATTTGAATCACGTGATCACTTAGAGGATTAGAGGGATGTCTATCTAAGTGGGAGTTCGTTAGTAATATGATTAATTGAACTTAAATTTACCATGAACTTAGTACCTGATAGTATCTTGCTTGTTTATGTTTGATTCTAGATAGATGGCCCGTGTTGTTGTTCCGTTGAATTTTAATGCGTTCCTTGAGAAAGCAAAGTTGAAAGATGATGGTAGCAATTACACGGACTGGGTCCGTAACTTGAGGATTATCCACATTGCTGCACAGAAGAATTACGTCCTGGAAGCACCCCTGGGTGCCAGGCCTGCTGCTGGAGCAACAAGATGTTATGAACATCTGGCAGAGCAAAGCTGATGACTACTCGATAGTTCAGTGTGCCATGCTTCACGGCTTAGAATCGGGACTTCAATGACGTTTTGAACGTCATGGAGCATATGAGATGTTCCAGGAGTTGAAGTTAATATTTCAAAACAATGCCCGGATTGAGAGATGTGAAGTCTCCAATAAGTTCTATAGCTGTAAGATGGAGGAGAATAGTTATGTCAGTGAGCATATACTCAAAATGTCTGGGTATAATAATCACTTGATTCAATTGGGAGTTAATCTTCCAGATGATTGCGTCATTGACAGAATTCTCCAATCACTGCCACCTAGCTACAAGAGCTTCGTGATGAACTATAATATGCAAGGGATGAATAAGACTATTCCCGAGCTCTTCGCAATGCTGAAAGCTGCGGAGGTAGAAATCAAGAAGGAGCATCAAGTGTTGATGGTCAACAAGACCACTAGTTTCAAGAAAAAGGGCAAAGGGAAGAAGAAGGGGAACTTCAAAAATAACAACAAGCAAGTTGCTGCTCAAGAGAAGAAACCCAAATCTGTACCTAAGCCTGAAACTGAGTGCTTCTACTACAAGCAGACTAGTCGCTGGAAGCGGAATTGCCCCAAGTATTTGGCGGATAAGAAGGATGGCAAGGTGAACAAAGGTATATGTGATATACATGTTATTGATGTGTACCTTACTAATGCTCGCAGTAGCACCTGGGTATTCGATACTGGTTCTGTTGCTAACATTTGCAACTAGAAACAGGGACTACAGATTAAGCGAAGATTGGCTAAGGACGAGGTGACGATGCGCGTGGGAAATGGTTCCAAAGTCGATGTGATCGCGGTCGGCACGCTACCTCTACATCTACCTTCGGGATTAGTATTAGACCTAAATAATTGTTATTTGGTGCCAGCGTTGAGCATGAACATTATATCTGGATCTTGTTTGATGTGAGACGATTATTCATTTAAATCAGAGAATAATGGTTGTTCTATTTATATGAGTAAAATCTTTTATGGTCATGCACCCATGAAGAATGGTCTATTCTTATTAAATCTCGATAGTAGTGACACACACATTCATAATGTTGAAGCCAAAAGATGCAGAGTTGATAATGATAGTGCAACTTATTTGTGGCACTGCCGTTTAGGTCATATCGGTGTAAAGCGCATGAAGAAACTCCATACTGATGGACTTTTGGAACCACTTGATTATGAATCACTTGGTACTTGCGAACCGTGCCTTATGGGTAAGATGACAAAAACACCGTTCTCCGGTACTATGGAGAGAGCAACAGATTTGTTGGAAATCATACATACAGATGTATGTGGTCCGATGAATGTTGAGGCTCGTGGCGGATATCGTTATTTTCTCACCTTCATAGATGACTTAAGCAGATATGGGTATATCTACTTAATGAAACATAAGTCTGAAACATTTGAAAAGTTCAAAGAATTTCAGAGTGAAGTTGAAAATCATCGTAACAAGAAAATAAAATTCCTACGATCTGATCGTGGAGGAGAATATTTGAGTTACGAGTTTGGTGTACATTTGAAACAATGAGGAATAGTTTCGCAAATCACGCCACCCGGAACACCACAGCGTAATGGTGTGTCCGAACATCGTAATCGTACTTTACTTGATATGGTGCGATCTATGATGTCTCTTACTGATCTACCGCTGTCGTTTTGGGGTTATGCTTTAGAGACGGCCGCATTCACGTTAAATAGGGCACCATCAAAATCCGTTGAGATGATGCCTTATGAACTGTGGTTTGGCAAGAAACCAAAGTTGTCGTTTCTGAAAGTTTGGGGCTGCGATGCTTATGTGAAAAAACTTCAACCTGGTAAGCTCGAACCCAAATCGGAGAAATGTGTCTTCATAGGATATCCAAAGGAAACTATTGGATACACCTTCTATCACAGATCCGAAGGCAAGACTTTTGTTGCTAAATTCGGAAACTTTCTAGAGAAGGAGTTTCTCTCGAAAGAAGTGAGTGGGAGGAAAGTAGAACTTGATGAGGTAACTATACCTGCTCCCTTATTGGAAAGTAGTACATCACAGAAACCGGTTTCTATGACACCTGCACCAATTAGTGAGGAAGCTAATGATGATGATCATGAAACTTCATAACAAGATACTACTAAACCTCGTAGATCAACCAGAGTAAGATCCGCACCAGAGTGGTACGGTAATCCTGTTCTGGAAGTCATGCTACTAGATCATGATGAACCTACGAACTATGGAGAAGCGATGGTGAGCCCAGATTCAGCAAAATGGCTTGAAGCCATGAAATCTGACATGGGATCCATGTATGAGAACAAAGTGTGGACTTTGGTTGACTTGCCAAAAGATTGGCAAGCAATTGAGAATAAATGGATCTTCAAGAAGAAGACTGACGCTGATGGTAATGTTACTGTCTACAAAGCTCGACTTGTCGCAAAAGGTTTTCGACAAGTTCAAGGGATTGACTACGATGAGACCTTCTCACCCGTAGCGATGCTTAAGTCTGTCCGAATCATGTTAGCAATTGCCGCATTTTATGATTATGAAATTTGGTAGATGGATGTCAAAACTGCATTCCTGAATGGATTTCTAGAATAAGAGTTGTATATGATGCAGCCGGAAGGTTTTGTCGATCCAAAGGGAGCTAACAAAGTGTGCAAGCTCCAGCAATCCATTTATGGACTGGTGCAAGTCTCTCGGAGTTGGAATAAACACTTTGATAGTGTGATCAAAGCATTTGGTTTTGTACAGACTTTTGGAGAAGCTTGCATTTACAAGAAAGTGAGTGGGAGCTCTGTACCATTTCTGATATTATATGTAGATGACATATTACTAATCGGAAATGATATAGAATTTCTGGATAGCATAAAGGGATACTTGAATAAGAGTTTTTCAATGGAAGACCTCGGTGAAGCTGCTTACATATAGGACATTAAGATCTATAGAGATAGATCAAGAGGCTTAACTGGACTTTCACAAAGCACATACCTTGACAAAGTTTTGAAGAAGTTCAAAATGGATCAAGCAAAGAAAGGATTCTTCCCTGTGTTACAAGGTGTGAAATTGAGTAAGACTCAATGCCCGACCAATGCAGAAGATAGAGAGAAAATGAAAGATGTTCCCTATGCTTCAGCCATAGGCTCTATCATGTATGCAATGCTGTGTACCAGACCTGATGTGTGTCTTGCTATAAGTCTAGTAGGGAGGTACCAAAGTAATCCTGAAATACCTAGTGCATCGTAAATAGTTACGTTGATGCAAGCTTTGACACTGATCCGGATGATTCTAAATCGCAAACCGGATACGTATTTACATTAAACGGTGGAGTTGTCAGTTGGTGCAGTTCTAAACAAAGCGTTGTGGCAGGATCTACATGTGAAGTGGAGTACATAGCTGCTTCGGAAGCAGCAAACAAAGGAGTCTGGATGAAGGAGTTCATATCCGATCTAGGTGTCATACCTAGTGCATCAGGTTCAATGAAAATCTTTTGTGACAATACTGGTGCAATTGCCTTGGCAAAGGAATCCAGATTTCACAAGAGAACCAAGCACATCAAGAGACACTTCAATTCCATCCGGGATCTAGTCCAGGTGGGAGACATAGAGATTTGCAAGATACATTCGGATCTGAATGTAGCAGACCCATTGACTAAGCCTCTTCCACGAGCAAAACATGATCAGCACCAATGCTCCATGGGTGTTAGAATCATTACTGTGTAATCTAGATTATTGACTCTAGTGCAAGTGGGAGACTGAAGGAAATATGCCCTAGAGGCAATAATAAAGTTATTATTTTATTTCCTTATATCATGATAAATGTTTATTGTTCATGCTAGAATTGTATTATCCGAAAACATAATACTTGTGTGAATACATAGACAAACTAAACGTCACTAGTATGCATCTACTTGACTAGCTCGTTAATCAAAGATGGTTATGTTTCCTAACCATAGACATGTGTTGTCATTTGATTAACGGGATCACATTATTAGGAGAATGATGTGATTGACATGACCCATTCCATTAGCTTAGCACCCGATCATTTAGTATGTTGCTATTGCTTTCTTCATGACTTATACATGTTCCTATGCCTATGAGATTATGCAACTCCCGTTTGCCGGAGGAACACTTTGTGTGCTACCAAACGTCACAACGTAACTGGGTGATTATAAAGGAGCTCTACAGGTGTCTCCAAAGGTACATGTTGGGTTGGCGTATTTCGAGATTAGGATTTGTCACTCAGATTGTCAGAGAGGTATCTCGGGGCCCTCTCGGTAATGCACATCACATAAGCCTTGCAAGCATTGCAACTAATGAGTTAGTTGTGAGATGATGTATTACGAAACGAGTAAAGAGACTTGCCAGTAACGAGATTGAACTACGTATTGAGATACTGACAATCAAATCTCGGGCAAGTAACATACCGATGACAAAGGGAACAAAGTATGTTGTTATGCGGTCTGACCGATAAAAGATCTTCGTAGTATATGTGGGAGCCAATATGAGAATCCAGGTTCCGCTATTGGTTATTGACCGGAGACATGTCTCGGTCATGTCTACATTGTTCTCGAACCCGTAGGGTCCGCACGCTTAACGTTATGATGACAGTTTCATTATGAGTTTATATATTTTGATGTACCGAAGTTAGTTTGGAGTCCCGGATGTGATCACGGACATGACGAGGAGTCTCGAAATGGTCAAGACATAAAGATTGATATATTGGAAGCCTATGTTTGGACATCGGAAGTGTTCCGGGTGAAATTGGCATTTTACTGGAGTACCGGGAGGTTACCGGAACCCCCCGGTAACCTAATGGGCCTTAATGGGCCTAGTGGAGGAAGAGGAGAGGAGGCCTAGGGGCTGCCGCGCGCCCCTCCCCCCCCAAGTCCGAATTGGACAAGGAGGGGGCGGCGCCCCCCTTTCCTTTCTTCCCTCTCTTCCTTCTTCCCCAAGTCCTAATCCAACTAGGGAAAGGGGGGAGTCCTACTCCCGGTAGGAGTTGGACTCCTCCTGCGCGCCTCCTCCTAGGGCCGGCCACACCCCCCTTGGCTCCTTTATATACGGGGGCAGGGGGCACCCCTAGACACACAAGTTGATCTCTAAGATCGTTTTCTTAGCCGTGTGCGGTGCCCCCTTCCACCATAGTCCTCGATAATATTGTAGTGGTGCTTAGGCGAAGCCCTGCGACAGTAGAACATCAAGATCGTCACCACGCCGTCGTGCTGATGGAACTCTTCCCCGACACTTTGCTGGATCGGAGTCCGGGGATCGTCATCGAGCTGAACGTGTGCTAGAACTCGGAGGTGCCGTAGTTTCGGTGCTTGATCGGTCGGGCCGTGAAGACGTACGACTACATCAACCGCGTTGTCATAACGCTTCCGCTGTCGGTCTACGAGGGTACATAGATCACACTCTCCCCTCTCTTTGCTATGCATCACCATGATCTTGCGTGTGCGTAGGAAAATTTTGAAATTACTACGTTACCCAACAGGTGCAACACCTTTGGACTTGTTGTTTGACTTGGATTCTGCTGCAGCGTCAGATTGTTTCGTCGATATCTCAATGCTCCGAACGAATTTGAAGGTCATTACAATTATGTTGGAAAGAGCACGGAATCTACTTTCCAACAAAAAAAGAATCATCCACTTTGGAGTCCGTATGAAAAAGTTGTTGACGTTTTGAGTCAGGTATGTTTGTGGAGTCCGAATCTGAATCCAGAACGTGAGAGACTTGGACTCTATCCTATCTTGGCCCAAAAGTGACATCAGAGGACTTTTTGAAAGAACCTAAACTTCTCCTTTTCCCTTATCTTCATATGCAGATTGTACAAATGTCCCATACACCTACAATTAGACAAAACACAAAAGTGTGTGAAGTATTTTTGTTCTGGATAACATAAATAGATTCTTGAATAGTTTGCACTAGAAATCACCTGACAAATATGCATGTATGCAATATTTTTGGTCATATCCAAGGTAGTCATGTCCTCATCACGTAACCCTCCGAAAACCAAAAAATCCTGATCAAGTACATATGAAGGATAACCCTCTATATTGGCCATATCATCAATATGTAGGGCACTCCATTGAAGACTGTGTTGATTTTAAGGAATGGCTCCAATGAGACGTTGATGAAAAAATACTTCAAATACAGCCCGATGCTATAAACCCAAGTTACAATGATGTGAATGTGGTGATGACAGATTTCTATCCCATGCAGGAAAAGGAAGCATGGCTGCTACTGGCCCAAGTTGAAGAAAAGTTTACCAGCCTACGGGTCACTCACAAAACCTTTAGGGTTGGAGGAAGAGTACCATGAGAGTCCAGACCCTATAGGCCGTCATCAAAACATGTACCCAAACAGGTAACACATTTTGTGCCCTATTAACAACATACTACAAAGATGTGGCCCAAGTGGCATAATCCTAGCATGCATGGCATGCCACCAAAATTTGTGCCTAAGTCTAAATGAGATGAATCATTCCATAGACCAAGCCATGCACTTCCTACCTTACAGAAATTCATGCCCCATGGTTGGGGGCAGAGGGTTGACCATATGGCGAAAGAGAAAACAAAGCACGTCAATCCATCCTCCGGCAAGATTTCTTGAAATGTTGTGCTAGATGATTTGATGTCTGGTTGCTCCTCTCCCGAGTTTGCAGTTATGTGTCGGGGAGGCTGATTCCACCAACACCTATGGGGACAGGGCCCCTTTCGGTTCGGTGAGGGCGGAGGCCGCACAAAGAGCAGATCGAGGCGGTACACGCGAGCGGTTTTTACCCAGCTTTGGGCCGCACGGATGCGTAAAACCCTACTGCTGCTTGTTTGTGTATATTGAATCCTTGCTCAGGAGCGATGGGCGCTATCAGACTGAGCGTGGGAGTGTTTCTGGTGCTTCCGAATGAGCCGAACCGGCCGAACCCCTTCTACGTGGCGCCTGGGCCTCCTTTTATACTTTCAAGGGGTCACCGACAGGTGGCAACGTAGACTAGAAGGGTAAAAATGGAAAAGGATGCGGTAGGTGCAGCTACCGCTACTATGGATACAGTGCATCCTACCTAACTCTGACGGCAGGGGACAAGGTCATTGAATGCCTGTCTGAGTTGCCTAAACAGTGCAAAAAGTGACCGTTAGGAGCACCATCATTTGCCACGATGGCCTTCTCTTCATCTCCGCTTGCCACCGCGCACCCCTAGTTGCACAGCCTCCTGCCACGTGTGCTTGGGAGAGTCCTAGAGCGACACGTTAGCAGGTGTGCTAGAGCGCGGGCACGAAGTGGGGGTTTCCCGCGGCAAGCTCCTTGCCGCGGTCGTCGTCTTGTCCTGTTTGGGAGCTTGTCGCTCACCGGGCCTTGCCGGGACGCAGGGCGCGTCGCGGCAAGCTTTCTTGGTATGCCTTGAGTGGCCTTCCCAGCAAGCTCCTCTTGCCGGGGTCTTGTCTCTTCCCAGCAAGCTCCTCTTGCCGGGGCCTGGGTTGGCCTTCCCGGCAAGCTCCTCTTGCCGGGGCCTTGGTTGGCCTTCCCGGCAAGCTCCTCTTGCCGGGGCCTTGGTTTGAGTACTTTGTTCTTGAATGGTCTTCAAGGGAACCGCGGAGGGTCTTGGCGGTCACCCGGCAAGCCTTGCCGCGGGATGCTGCGACTGCCCGTGCACAAGTTTGGGGTACTAGGGTACCCCTACTCTAGTACACCGACAGGAGCCCATGGCCTGGGCCATACACGGTGCCGAGCGCTGTTGGGCCAGGCCCAAAACAGTGCACGGGCACGCGCGGCCTAGGTCACGCCGCATATCTCTCCGCTCCCACCGCGCACGCCCAGAACGGCACGCGTCAAACGCGGCGTCGTGGGTGACACGGGCGGCGTGCGCGGGGCTAAGCCCCTCGAGCATGCGTCAGGCCACGATGATGGGGATGGTTCGCGCCCTCCTCCCTAAACGGAGGTAGGCGTGGGGGCGTGGTGCATTTACTGGACGGGGCCGGTGCGCGGTTTTCGGGACATCCACTCCCCGAGATCACGGGGCGGAGTGAGGCCGCCTCATCCTTCGCCTTGGTTCTGCATCTCCGCCACGCGGCCCCCATGCACTTGGGGTCGCGGACGGTGGAAGTGGGAAACTGGGCCGTCGCGAGCAGAGGCAGCGGGTTGGCCTCGACTCCCTGCTCTTCCCGTGCCTTGATTCGCTGAGCGGGGCGGCCGAGCCCCCACCTCGCTCCTTTATAAAGAGCAGGAGGGGAGCACAGAAACCCGCACTCTCTCATCTCCTCCTTTCTTCAGCTTCAGCTCCCCTTTCTCTCATTCGCCATGGAGAAAGGGAACCCGGGCCCTTCATCGGTGGCGGCGAGGGTCGCCGCCCGACAGCGCATCTCTCCATCTTCCGCGCCCGTGGTGGCAGAGCCAGCCATAAGGGGAAGAGGGAGGGGGCGAGGTCGCGGACGAGGTGGAGGACGAGGTCGAGGCGCTCGGGGAAGAGGCGGACGGGGCGGCGCGCCAGCTTCGCCTCCGCCGGCGGCTCCTCCCCCCACAGCGGTCCATATAGGGGACGACCCTTGCGAGTTCTTCGTCAAGCTGCGCCGGACGCCTCGTCGTCGCCTTCGGCTTCCAGCTCCGTTTGCGCGTTCGATGGAGTTGGACCCGCCCGAGACACTGAGACTGCACATGAGGGGCTGTGGGATCAGCGGCACGCGAGTCTGTGTTGTATTCCCAGCCCCTAATGTGATGTATCTTGATCGAGGGTGGAAGACGTTCGCCCTCATCCACAACTTGATGGAGGGGTTTACCCTCCATTTTAAGTTGATGGAGGGCGATCTCCTCTCCGTCAAGGTCTTCGGGTGCTTCGGCACTCGGGCGAAGTGCTACGTGGACAGCTCCTCCGACAGCGAAGGCTCCTCCTCGAGCGAGAGTGACGAGGAGGAGAGCGACAGCGACGATGAGGGTAGCGGGCGGCGGGATGGCGGGTCCGACTAGGCGTCGGGCGCCGCTTCGCGCGGCACCGGCGACCCCATCATCCGTGTCGCCGGCTCCTTGAACTCTCCGGGGTCGTCTCCTTGGGCGGCTGGCGTAGGGAGGCTGCGGAAGGGGAAGAGGGCTGGCGACAAGGCCGTCAGGTCGGAGTACGAGGGCGTGGTGCCCTCGACAGCATGCTGACGTCCTGCCGCCCCGTCTTCGAGCCCCGCTTCCAGCGCTTCCAGCGCCGCCATCGCCGTCCAGCCTTCGGACGGGCCCCGGGATGTTCTCTTGGTGTCTTCTGGCACCCGTAGTTCGCCTAGGCGCTCCTTTCGCCCTTTTCGCCTCCTTGACCTGCCTCCTGAAGAGAGGGACATGAAAAGGGATTAGGGGCATCTTATGTTTTTAATTTGTAAGCCTTCGGGCCTTAGCTGTATCTAAAACTTGTAATCCTCTCTTTCATGTTTTTCATCCTCTATGGACTGTACCTGAGTGGGATGTTTTTTAATGAAAAGGGGATGCTTGCCGGGTTATTTGTCTCGCGAGTTGAACCCACGCCAAGGAGCAAATCCTTGGTATCCCTCGGACAGACATTTCATCTCCCGGCAACAGGCCCTGCCGCCTTCCCACGTCGCTCGACCTTTCTCACGCCTTTGACGGAGGCGGGAACAAGGTGGGTGCGGTCTCCTCGTTTCATCCCTTTGCTGCCGCGACTACGACCAAACTTGGCCCCGGGAACGAGCCCCAGGGCCTAGAGTTGAGGGAGCACGGCAGTTTTCGGGAAGAAACGCGGTTTCGCATTCCCCAGTCCATAAGAGGATGCATGATGAGGGATGAAAGACTTATCTGATATTGCAGCCCCCGGCAACTCTGGTTTGCCGTGGACGATTCTTGGCACTCGCAGCCCCCAGCGATACTGGCTTGCCGGGGCCCAGGTGCCGTCCATTTTCTTCTTCTCTTGTCGTTGCCAGTCATGTCATGGGAACACTTTATTAGAGGCGCGACAAGTTATTTTTGTAATATAACTCTATCTTAGGCAAAAAATTGCTGTGTTACTTCCTTTACTCGACTCTTGGCTTTGTATGGTCCTGCCCTACGCTTTCTAGGATAACTTGCCGGCGCAGGTACCCTTGCCGCGAGCGCCGAGTGCGGAACTTCAGCAGCCTGCTGGCGGGGTCGCTACCGACAAGCAACCTTGTCGCAACTAGTTGCATCTCACTTAAGTTGTTGAGCAGACTCGAAACAAAGTAAGGGCGCTAGCGGCTCACTTAAGTTGCTGAGCGGACTCGAAGCAAAGTAAGGGCGCTAGCAGCTCACTTAAGCTATTGAGCGGACTCGAAACAAAGTAAAGGCGCAACTAGCTACGAGTTGGTTCCTCCGCGCACAGGTTTTCCATACAAAGCACGGTCGTTCAAGGAAAATAACTCAAAAACTTAAAAAACTGATTGCTCAAGCTTTAGCAACTTAGCTTTTCTGTCGTCTGCTTCCCGGCAAGGAGAAACTTTCTTGAACGGCCTGGAGCCTCCACCATTATCTTCTCCTTCCCCCCCGGTAAACCTTGTGGGCGAGGGAACCTTCCTTCTTTTGAGAAAGAAACAGAGAAATAAAGTAATGATATGGAGCCTTGGGCTCGTTATTGCTTACCGGGGTCTAGTGCTGCACAAAATGTCAGATAACATATGTGAAAAAGGATTATAGCATAAAAAACTGACAAGATGTGCGGGGCACATGAGCTTTACTGGTGCATGGGGTCTGCGCCCGGCTTTGTACAAAGGATTACATGCAACAGCGGCAAGACTTGTACAAAAGGTGGTTGCCGGAAAAGCTTCCGGCAACCGCGCCTTACGGGTAAAACTTACGAAGATGTTCAATGTTCCAGGAGTTGCTCACCGGAATGCCATCTTCGGTCTCAAGGCGGACAGCGCCGGGCCTAGTGACTCGTTTCACCCGATAAGGGCCTTCCCACTTTGGCGCCAACTTGTTGGAATTCTTGGCGGACTGAACACGCTGAAGAACAAGGTCGCCTTCCTCGAAGCTTCTGGCTTTAACTTTGCGGCTATGGTAGCGACGCAAAGCTTGCTGGTAGCGAGAGGCTCGCACAGCAGCCTGAAGACGGTCTTCCTCAAGGAGCAGCGCGTCATCTTGTCGCAGCTGCTCTTGCTCGAGCTCATCATAAGCGAGCACTCGAGGTGACCCGTAAACGAGTTTCGTGGGGAGAACCGCCTCCGCTCCGTAGACTAGAGTGAAGGGTGTCTGGCCAGTGGCTCGATTTGGCGTCGTCCTGATCGACCAAAGAACCACCGGCAGCTCCTCGATCTAGTTTCTTCCGCACTTGTGCAGCCTGTCGAAAGTTCTGGTCTTGAGGCCTCGCAGCACTTTAGCATTTGCCCGCTCTGCTTGACCGTTGCTTCTCAGATGAGCAACAGAAGCGAAGCAGACCTTGGCGCCAAGGTCTTGGACGTACTGCATGAAGGTGCGGCTCGTAAATTGCGTGCCGTTGTCGGTGATGATCCTGTTAGGGATCCCGAAACGGCAAACAATCGACCTGAAGAACTTGACTGCTGACTGTGCTATCACCTTCCTCACTGGTTCCACTTTCGGCCACTTTGTGAACTTGTCGATTGCAACGTACAAGAACTCAAAGCCCCCGACTGCTCGGGGGAAGGGGCCGAGGATGTCGAGCCCCCAGACCGAAAATGGCCAGGATAAAGGGATCGTCTGGAGAGCTTGAGCTGGCTGGTGTATCTGTTTGGAATGAAACTGGCACGCTTCACACTTGGTTACTTGTGCAGTTGCATCCTGGAGGGCTGTCGGCCAGAAGAAGCCTTGTCGGAATGCTTTGCCGGCAAGTGCTCTTGCGCCAATGTGGTGACCACATATGCCTCCATGTATCTCTGCCAACAGCTGTTGTCCATCTTCCCGGCGAATGCATTTCAATTTCACACCGTTGAGTCTTATTCTGTACAGTGTGTTGTCGACAAACTTGTACATACTTGACTGCCGGGCTACTCTTTCAGCTTCTTCTTGCTCTTCGGGAAGCTCTCCTGTCTGAAGGAAACGGACAATCTGTTGCGCCCATGCTGGAGCTTGTGGCTCGACAACAAGGACTAAAGGCGTATCTGTTGCTGCGGGAACATCCGCTTCTACGGCAAGAACCTGCGGCTCTGCTGGAGCGTGATATTCCCCGGCAAAACTTGTCGGGAGCGTCTGCTTCAACGGAACAAACCAAGAGGTTCACCGGAGCAGACTGCTCCTCAGCACTCTTGGCGTCGATCTTGGGGACCTTCTTGGCGGCGGCTTCGGGAAGCTCTGCCGGAAAGTAGTCACCAGAAACCAACTTCCTCTTCTTATTCTGTCCAGTTGATGGTGTCACGGATGGTTGAGTCAGCTTGAGCACAAAGATCCCTGGTTCCACAGGTAACTTTAGTGCAGCGCACTTTGACAGGCCATCAGCAATGTCGTTCTGAGCTTGTGGAACGTGTTCCATTTGCAGGCCGTCAAAGTGTTCTTCTAGCTTTCTCACTTCATCAACATAAGCTTCCATCAATGGACTCTGGTAGTTCTTGTTCACTTGGCGGACGACAAGCTGCGAGTCACCCCTTACAATGAGTTTCTTGATCCCAAGGTCGGCTGCGATTCTGAGGCCGGCAAGCAAACCCTCATACTCCGCAGTATTGTTCGTTGCTTGCTCCTTGGGAAAGTGCATCTGGACTACGTATTTGAGGTGCTCTCCGGTGGATGCGATAAGCAGCACGCCAGCACCGGCGCCTTGCAGCGAGAAGGCACCATCAAAATACATCAGCCACTCTTTGCTTGTCTCCTTGACGGGGATGCTCGTTTCTGGAATTTCTTCATCTGGAGTTGGCGTCCATTCTGCTATGAACTCTGCCAATGCCCTGCTTTGGATCCTTGCAGTGCTCTCAAACTTGAGGCGAAAGCTTGACAGTTCCAATGCCCACTCGACAATCCTGCCTGTTGCTTCTGGATTCTGCAGTATCCTCTTCAGCGGAAAGCGAGTGACAACTGTGATCTCGTGTGCCTGGAAGTAATAGCGCAGCTTTCTCGAGGCCATGAGAAGGACAAAAAGCAATTTTTGCACACCAGAGTACCTCGACCTAGCCCCCTAGAGAAGGGAGCTGACAAAGTAAACTGGGCGCTGCACCATCTTCTTCTGCACCTCCTTGCACGTCTGCGCAGATTCATCTTTGTCGGGACCAGAGCTTGTCGGAGAAGCCCCCTGCTTGTCGCTGGATTCACTTGTCGCGGTTGCTGGCTCATCATCTGCCTCCCTCTCCGCTACTAATGCATCACTAACCACTTGATTGGTTGCTGCCAGATATAGCAGCAACTTCTCTTGTGGTTTAGGTGTGACAAGTATTGGAGTGGAGGACAGGTACCTCTTCAAGTCCTGCAGCGCGGCCTCCGCTTCCGGAGTCCATTTCATTGGACCTGCCTTTTTCAATATTTTGAAAAATGGCAGGGCGCGCTCAGCAGACTTAGAGATAAACCTGCTGAGAGCAGCCACGCAACCGGCAAGCCTTCGCACATCCTTGACGCGCTTCGGTGCTTCAATCTGCTCGATGGCCTTGATCTTGTCGGGGTTGGCTTCAATTCCCCGCTGAGACACAAAGAACCCGAGAAGCTTGCCGGAAGGGACTCCAAACACGCACTTCTCGGGGTTGAGCTTGAGGTTGATCTTGCGCAGATTTACAAAAGTTTCATCTAAATCTTGGATCAGGGTAGCCTTGTCCTTGCTCATGACCACTATATCATCCATGTAGGCTTCCACATTTCTGTGTATCTGTGTCTCAAAAGCGACATGGACTACCCTTGCAAATGTTGAACCAGCATTCTTCAACCCAAAGGGCATCCGTACAAAACAGTATGTGCCGCAAGGGGTGATAAATGCGGTTTTTTCCTCATCTTCTTATGCCATGAAGATCTGATGGTATCCTGAGTATGCATCAAGAAATGAGAGCAAATCACATCCAGCTGTGGAGTCAACAATCTGGTCAATGCGCGGCAAGGGAAATGGATCTTTGGGACAAGTTTTATTGACATCAGTGAAGTCTATACAAAGCCTCCATTTCCCGTTCGCCTTGCGCACGACTACAGGATTGGCCAACCACGTGGGATGGAGCACTCCTCTGACAAGGCCTGCTGCTTCCAATTTCCTGATCTCTTCTGCAATGAACTCTTGGCGCTCCACCACTTGCTTCCTGACTCTCTGCTTGACGGGCCGCGCATGAGGACAGACGGCAAGGTGGTGCTCGATTACTTTCCTGGGAACACCGGGGATATCAGACGGTTGCCATGCAAACACGTCGACATTCGCCCGCAGGAAAGCAACAAGCGCGCTTTCCTATTTGGGGTCAAGCGTGGCACTGATGGTGAAGGTACCACCAGTGCCGTCCTTCTTGGCGGACACCTTCTTGGTCTCGGGTGGAGCTGCCATCGTCTGCTTGCACTTGCCGGTGGAGCTCGATGGTGCGTCCTCAACGGTAGCGCAGCACTCCGAAGAGGTGCGCTTGCCGGAGTGGGCATCAGAGCTCTTGCCGGACTTTGTCTTCTTCTTCCCCCCGGGAGCTTCAACGGCAAGTGTGTTGTGATCAGCTGCGGCTGCTGCTTCCCGGTAGATCTTGTCGGCGCAGATAAGGGCATCCTTCTTGTCGCCGGGGACAGAGATGACACTTATCGGGCCTGGCATCTTGAGCATGTTGTATGCATAGTGAGAGGCTGCCATAAACTTGGCGAGCGCTGGACGGCCAAGGATCCCATTGTAGGGCAATGGAAAATCGGCAACGTCAAATGTGACCCTCTCAGTTCTGAAATTCATCTCGCTGCCAAATGTGACCGGCAGCGTGATCTTTCCCTTCGGCTTGCTTCTTCCCTGGCTAATTCCTTGGAATGTGCCGGTCTCTTCGAGCTCGCTGTCAGGGATCTGAAGTCTCTGGAGGACCGCGGAGGATATCAGGTTCAAGCCGGCCCTGCCATCAACTAGCATCTTCGTCATCGTCATCATCTTCATCCTTGTCGCGGCCGCGGGGAGGTCTGTCTCCTTGCCGCTGCTTGGCCTTGCCGCGGCGTCCTCCCCGGCCGGGGCGTTTCTTGCCGGATCCACCAGTTCCTTCCTGGGCCTTCTCCTTGTCGCGCCGCTCGTACTCAGCTTTCTGTTGCTCAACAAGCTGTTCGACTTTCTTGCAGTTCTGGAGATCGTGACCCCTGGTGCGGTGAATCTTACAATACTGCTTGCCGGAGCTGTCCTGCTTGTCGGCGGCCACCACAGGCTGGGCCTCCTTGTCGGAGCCACCAGCTTTAGCTTCCTTGGCGCCACCTCCGTTGCCGGTCTGCTCGACAGCTAGCACTTCCTTGCCCTTTTTCCTTCTGTTGTTCCGCCGCCGGCCTTTCTTTGCCGGGGCGGCATCCTCACTGTCAGATCCTCCTACTCCTGTATCCTCTCCGGGGAGCCTCCTCCCCTCTTCAGCGCGTGCACACTTGTCGGCCAGGGCGTAAAGCTCGCTGACGTCTCTGATCTTACACATCGCCATCTCCTCCCTCATCCTTCGGTTTCGCACGTTCTGATGGAACGCGCTGATGATCGCGGCAGGGTGGACGTCTGGGATGTTGTGCTACACACGGCTGAATCTCTGAATGTACTTGCACAGTGGCTCTCCTTCCTTCTGGGCGAGCAGATGAAGATCGCTTTCTTGGCCATGTGGCTTGTGGCCGCCTGTAAAGGCGCCGACAAACTGATGGCACAGATCAGCCCAGGAGGATATGGAGTTGTCCGGCAAGTGCATGAGCCAGGATCTGACATTGGGCTTGAGTACCAGCGGGAAGTAGTTGGCAAGGATCTTGTCGTCCCGTCCCCCGGCAGCCTGCACCGCGATGGTGTAGATGCTGAGAAACTCCGACGGATGCGTCTTGCCGTCGTACTTCTCTGGTACGTCTGGTTTGAAATTCTTTGTGTTGGGCCACTGGACTTGCCGCAGCTCACGGGTGAACGCAGGACAACCTACCGCGTACGGCAGATCGCCTAGTTCCCCTGGCGCATGCATGTCAACAGAGGGCCCAGTGCGCTTGTCGGATTGACGTCACGCTTCTCTTCGGCGCTCGATGCGGGTCCGAGCATCTTCTTGTTGTCGTTCATGGAGAACTTGGCGCTGGTCGCGACGAGCTCGTGGGTCCGACGACGCGGTGGAGCCGCTGTCGGGGTGGACCCGGCGAGTCGGCGATTTTGGCCTTCGTAGTGGAGAGTGCATGGAAGTCGCACCTCCCCCGGTCTTGTTGCCATCGGCTCGCGCCTGGCTGTCTTGCCGCGGCAGCGAGGTGCTTGGTTGCCGCGCAGTGTCACCGTTGGCGAAGCCGATGAGGCTCTGGATAGTGGCCCTCCATTCGTCGGTCTTGTCCGCCGTCGGAGGGTAATCTAGGAGTAGCTGGGCCCGCGCCAAGGCTTCCGCCGGCGTGGTGGGCGGCAGAGGTGAACGGTGCGAGGAGCGGGACATGCTCGGACTCCTAACCAAGTTAGAAGGAGCAGTGTCCCGTCCAGGCGACCGCACCTCACTAGGGCCAGCATGCTGGCGTGCATGCTGGTCTTGAACGCCACGTGAACCACCAGCTTGATCTTGGGCCAGCGGACGTATGGTGCTGCGAATGCTATGATGCTGCTGGTCCCGCCCTTCCTGAGATGGGCGCGGTGGGCGTATGGACGCCGAGGTCTGCGCGGCCTTGTCCTTGGACTTGGCAGCGCTGTGGGCACCCTCGTCGATGTCCATTCTTCCGCCGGCGTCCACTCCACCGTCCGCCTGCTCCGGAGGTGGTGGAAGCGACGCAGATGGGGCTGTTGCCCCCGAAGCCTTCTTCTTCGGTGGCATGTCGGTGAAGACGATGAAGATTTAGCTCGCGTGCACGCCGGATCGGGTTCGCACGATCTCGACGCCCCCTACCTGGCGCGCCAGAGATGTCGGGGAGGCTGATTCCACCAACACCTATGGGGACAGGGCCCCTTTCGGTTCGGTGAGGGCGGAGGCCGCACAAAGAGCGAATCGAGGTGGTACACGCGAGCGGTTTTTACCCAGCTTCGGGCCACACGGATGCGTAAAACCCTACTGCTGCTTGTTTGTGTATATTGAATCCTTGCTCAGGAGCGATGGGCGCTATCAGACTGAGCGTGGGAGTGTTTCTGGTGCTTCCGAATGAGCCGAACCGGCCGAACCCCTTCTACGTGGCGCCTGGGCCTCCTTTTATACTTTCAAGGGGTCACCGACAGGTGGCAACGTAGACTACAAGGGTAAAAATGGAAAAGTATGCGGTAGGTGCAGCTACCGCTACTGTGGATACAGTGCATCCTACCTAACTCTGACGGCAGGGGACAAGGTCATTGAATGCCTGTCTGAGTTGCCTAAACAGTGCAAAAAGTGACCGTTAGGAGCGCCATCATTTGCCACGATGGCCTTCTCTTCATCTCCGCTTGCCACCGCGCACCCCTAGCTGCACAGCCTCCTGCCACGTGTGCTTGGGAGAGTCCTAGAGCGACGCGTTAGCAGGTGTGCTGGAGCGTGGGCACGAAGTGGGGGTTTCCCGCGGCAAGCTCCTTGCCGCGGTCGTTGTCTTGTCCTGTTTGGGAGCATGTCGCTCACCGGGCCTTGCCGGGACGCAGGGCGCGTCGCGGCAAGCTTTCTTGGTATGCCTTGAGTGGCCTTCCCGGCAAGCTCCTCTTGCCGGGGTCTTGTCTCTTCCAGGGAAGCTCCTCTTGCCGGGGCCTGGGTTGGCCTTCCCAGCAAGCTCCTCTTGCCGGGGCCTTGGTTGGCCTTCCCGGCAAGCTCCTCTTGTCGGGGCCTTGGTTTGAGTACTTTGTTCTTGAATGGTCTTCAAGGGAACCGCGGAGGGTCTTGGCGGTCACCTGGCAAGCCTTGCCGCGGGATGCTGCGACTGCCCGTGCACAAGTTCAGGGTACTAGGGTACCCCTACTCTAGTACACCGACATTATGCCACATGAAAAAGAAGTTACACATGCAAAAAGCTCATCCGATGGGTCTGAACTTGAAGTCCATATGAACCGGCGAGGAGGAAAGGTCTTACCTAACCCTCATAAGTCCCAGCCTAAAAGGGCCATAAGAGATACAGTAGATGATCCACAAAATGGTACCACCCAAGATGGCGTGGCACAAGCTCCCGGAGATGTCGATGGGGCTGTTCCTAAAATAGATTACAACATAGTAGCACACTTGAAACACATGCCAGCACTTTTAAGTGTCTATGATGCACTAATGTTGGTACCTGAACTACGACAAGCTCTCATTCAAGCATCACAAAATCCAGGATTATTTGAAGTACCAATGCCAAAGCATATAATATTGTGCAATGAGTTGAGTACAAATGAAATAACCTTTTCAAAGAAGATAGTGTTGATGGATGACAATCATAATCTCCCACTTTACATAGAAGGGAACACAGGGTATGCTCACTTGAGACGCATTCTCATTGATCCTGGTTCTGCTGTCAACATTCTCCCAGTTCATAGCTTGACCCGTGCTGCTTCATATTGGATGACGTAGAACCAACATTGGTTGTGATATGTGGTTTTGATAATCAAGGAAAACCAGTATTAGGCTCTATCACTCTCAAAATGCAAATGTAGTGTTTCAGTTTTAAGGTGCGCTTCTTTGTTATAGAAGCAAACACCTCTTATTCAGCTTTGTTGGGTAGACCATGGACACAGAAGTACAATGTAGCCCCCTCGATGCCACATCAATGCCTAAAAATTGCCAATGAAAGTCGTGACGCCCCGAGACAGACGCTCCAGACGCCATTCATGTTCTTCGTTGCCATTGTGTGTTTTATTATTTTGTTGTTGTTGCATTTCATCATGTCATCATCCGCATTGCATCCGCATGTTTTCATAAAACTCTTAGTTGTTCGTAGTTGCCACTCCTCGCTTTGTCTCTGTTGACCTTCTGTCAGGCACCACTAGGAAAATGCTTGTAGGTAGACATTTAGCAGTTGCATTGGTTAAAGACCCCACGCTACTGCTATTTAGTAGTACCGCCGGACAACACCAGTGCTGCAAGCGCATGTTAGCAGTAGCGCGGGATTTCCCGGCCAGCGCTGTTGTTGATGGGCCAAGCTATCGGCCCCCTGTTGCAGCTTTAGCTATAGCGCTGGGCCTCCTCCCCCGCGCTCCTGCTAAGCCCACCTCTGCTTGCTCTCGCGTCGGCCTGCGCGCCCCTCTCCTCTCACTCACTCACACTCACACGCTCAGAATCCCTCAATCCCCCGATCAAGCCGCTGCCCCTGCGTCCTACTCCGGCCGCCCTCCTCCGCACGGGCCCTCTTCCCCCGTTGGCCCCCTTGCCCGCGCCGGCCCTCCTCCCCTGCCCCCCCCCCGCACCGGCCATCCTCCCCCGCCGGTGCCCCCCCCACCCGCACCGGCCATCCTCCCCCGCCGGTCGCCCCCCCCCCCCCCCCCCCCCCCGCGCCGGCCCTCCTCCACCGAGAGGTACTCCTCCCTCCTTCCTCCTCCTCCCTCCCTCTCTAGTTATAGTTATTAGAGAGTAGTTATTTTGAATCATATATAGTTGAAAAAATGTAGGTTCTTAGAATAATGTAGGTTATCATCGAACCCTAGCTAGGACATCTTAGGTAGTATGAACCCTAGTTAATTCGTATGAACCCTAGGTTTTTAAATTTAGCTAGGTTTTAAAGTTAGGACAGAAATTTAGCTAGGTTTTTAATAAGGTGTAGTTAATAGAATTTAGGTGTTTTAGGTGTATTTAATAGAATTTTAGGTGTTCTAGTTGTTTTAGGTGTAGTTAAAAGACTATAGGTGTTTTAGTTGTTTTAGGTGTAGTTAACAGAATTCTAGGTATTTTTTTAGTTAAAGCAATTGTTGTTGTTTTTTTAGTTAGAGAAATTTTTCCTGTTATATGCAAATTTGTAGTGGACATGCCATATTTTGAACATGTCATATTTTTCCGAGTGGCCTATGTTTTGCCAGAAAAGTCAATTCATTTACGTTCTGGCAAATTTCAGGCACTCGATATGTCCTGCCTTTAGCAAAGGTCATGCCGAATTTTGTTAATTGTTTATTAATTTTGTTTTCATAATTAAGCATTTTGTTCTCGACGTCGACGATGCCTATCCCACATCCTCACCGTCGACTCGGTGGAGAAGGCATGCTTGAGCAGAGGGGCCATGTCCGGGACTGGGCTCCGCCGGGCTGGTACTGGGTTGTGCTACGTTCTGGTGAGCGCAGCTTAGTGAGGAGCCAGCCCGTCATCGACCCGGAGTGTCTTTGCTGGCGGTCACGTGGGCCTGCATCGGTGCAGAGGCTTGAGTCCCCCGCGCAGGTGGTACAACACCGTGTCATGGAGGAGGACGCGCACGTCCAGCGCTACATGGTTGCGTTGGCGGACGGCAGGTTCTCCAATACCTGGCAGATTCTTCAAGGATCTCACCGGAGCTATGATCCTGTGATGGTTCCTTCTCTTTGGGTGTCCACTGTGGCCCACTGAACCTATAGGAGCTATTATTCGATATGTATTAGTGATATTATATGATGATCTTTGCTACAAACTACTATATATGTATTCGATGATGGATTATTAATTACCCATTAGTTATTTTCTTATTGAATGCAAAAGATGAGCGCGGTATGTGCTACAAACTACTATATATGTATCGATGATGGATTATATGATGATCTTTGCTACAAACTAGGTTCGATGATGATCTTTGCTACAAACAACTACAAACTACAAATTTTAGGTGTTTTAGTTGTTATATGATGATCTTTGCTACAAACTACTATATATGCATTCGATGATGGATTATTAATTACCCATTAGGAAATGTCTGACGACTAAAGGGAATTCGCTATGTGTGAGTACTGCGAAGATGAGCACGGTCTGTGCGACATGCCTCACCTGGTAGAAGGTCGGCGCTTCAACATCAAGCTCCAAGAGACCTTTGATGTTGAAACGGTACGCAACGACGACAAGTGTTTTTTGTTATTTTTTGCATGACTTATATGCTTCTTCAACGTGTAATTTCCGTCTTTTACAATTCGACTAGCTTATCCCATGCCATGCAAGATGCTATGTCTTGGAGAAGATGGGTTTTGAAGATCATGAAAGCATTGAGACAAAGATAATTCAACTAAGGACCCATCATGGTTATGATTTTGCTGTAAATCTAAACAATTCTGTGAACTCATCCAATTTTGGTTGCCTGAATTGGGAAGCACTTTGCAAGGCATATGTTTTTCAGGAGGGTATGCTTCTCACCATCGATCTTTGGTGATTTTGACATCGACGAAAAGAATATGACCATTTGGGTCCTTGTTGACACGCTTCCAGTTCTACCGTCGTGTGAATTTCTCAAACATATTTATTAAGTAATTTATATTGTTTATTTCAAAATAGTTGACAGCTTATTTCCATTGACAGCTTATTTTCATTCTTCAAAAAATGTACGGAAGATGGTAGACAGAACCTAATACTACAATGATGAAGCACAATTAACTTATAAGGAGAAAAATGGTCTTATCGCATTTTTTACTGATCTTGAGAATTACAATAGCTATTATCAAACTCCTCCACATTATGGTCAATACATGCCACTAGTGCACGTGTTGAACTACGGTAACATCAATGGCGATAGCATGGCAAGATTTTCTACTATTACGACATCCGTGCATCTTTTGCATAAATTCTTCTAAAACTAAACTACATTGCTAACTAAAAAGTTATTACTATGTTTTTGAACAGAAAATCCTGATGGATTGTGTGCCTCATCTGATGTTGCCGAGAGGTCGCGTTGATGTTATGAGCTTATGGCCACCACGACCAGGTCAGCCGCAGTTTCCACATCACTCCTGTCCATATCGTATTTCCAAAAGTGAGGAAGCCATGATAATAAATGATTTCAAAAAAAATTCTACCATCGTAGAGAGCTACTTGGAAGCAACATTGTGCATAAGCCAAGACATGGAGACAGGATGATCTCTGTTCGTTATTACGGAGAGTCAATGCCTATCTTGTTTTATGATATTTTACCTAAGAGAGGGTAGAGTAGGTCCTATGAGAGGAGTAGGTCCTAGCTAGAATGTGTTATTATGTGCTACAATGTGTTAGAGTTGATGATGATGATGAGAAGTTGTGATTATGACTAGTGACCAACTTATTATATGATGTCTCATTGACGAACATTGTTTGGTTGTGATGACAAGTGGTAATGAATATGCTATTTAAACAGACTAGTTCATGATGAGTTGCTATTGTATAAAAGATATATCTATTTAAACATGTAGAGCGCCAAAATACGAAAAAACATAAATTTCAACAGTGGCGCGGGCTAAAATATTACCAGCAACCCTCATTTACCAGTAGCGCTTTCCAGTGCCGCGCTACTAGTATCTGAACTTACTAGTAGCGCTGGCCTAAAAAGTGCTACTGCTACAAAATAGCTGTAGCGCCATAGCAGTAGCGCTGGCGCCCCCGCTACTGGTAGCTCAAAAACCAGGGCTACTGGTAAGGTTTTCCCTAGTAGTGAGGGCCCCTTGTCTTTGTCGACCTCTCTCAAACCCCCCTCGTGCGCGTCCAAAACTTCTCCCAAACCCGAACTGAGCTGTCGTTACCGATGGGTCCGGATCATCCTCAAACATCCCTAAAATATCTTCGGTTTCTTATTTGGACTCCCTAACCTATTTATTCTCGACCGTCGGATCTAATCGGAGGGCCCAGATAAGCCCTAAGCTAATCCTACCACTATATAATCAGTCCAGACCCTAGCTATCCCATCCATTCCTCCCCTATCCAATCACCGCTGCCACACTCCACCTCGTCGGTCTCCCACCTCGGGATCTCCTCCCGACCCGAATCCTCCCCGATCAATTCCCTTGATTTCTGCCGCTAGCTTGTCCCTACTTGGGATCCATCCCCGGCCAACTGCAGCAGCAATCCTCTACCTCCTCCCGATCCATCCATTCACCAGCGTTCAAGATCCCCTCCTAGAGCACTCACGAGGCCCCAGCTCCTCTGCGCCCGAGCTGCACCAGGCCCTGAGTGACCTCGCTGCCCTGCTGTCTCCAGCACCGCGCCGGCGAGTGCCGCCGCCGGAGCTGCTCCGTCCGCCGCCCGAACCTGCCCAACCACCAGGGCAGACTCCCCCTGCCTTCCTTCCCTCTCGTTTGTCTCTCTGTCTCTCAGCTCTTAATCCGTTCCTTCGCAGGTCCCCGCCGCTCCGTCCGGAGTTTGCCGGAACCAGCAGCTGCGCCTCAGCCTCTCCTTGTCCCGGTCGTCCTCGCTGGTGTGCGCCGCCCGAGGCTCGTCGGAGCACCACCATGGCGCCTCGGCCTTCTCTGCTCCCGCACCTGAGGCCTCGAGCTCCTCCATCTCGACCCTGCCTCCCCGCCTCTCCGCCAAGTCCCTAGAGCACCGTCCCCGTCGCACGTCCGGTGAGGTCATCGGTGAGCGCTGCGTCGTGCCCCTGCTGCCTTCTTATATCGCAGTCACTCCTTGCTTTCCTTCCATGTTCCCTTTTAGAATCCTCTCCCTGCTCTTCTTTTCTTCAGGCTGCAATGCAGACATGCAGCCACCTCCCTTCGATCCGACAGGGAATGGGACCCTGACGACCTCCCGCGCCTGGATCCAGACGCCACTGAGCTCCCGCGCCGACCCGTCCACATCCTGCCACTCACCGGAGTCCCTCACGCCCACCTGCATCCGTCTCACCCGGTTGTGCCCTCTGCTTCGTGTGAGCAGAGATGGGATGACCGCTATAGCTCGCTCGTCCTCGAGCGTTGACTGCATTGCCCCGAGCCGGCCTGCTTCCACCTCCTCACTGACGGCCGAAGGCCCAGTTTGAGTAGCCCATCGCCCCTCTGCACTACTTGTCTAGCCCAGATCCATTAGTTTCTGCCTGATATTTTTTTCCTGTTCCAACGAATTTAGCATTTATCCAGAGATTTACCAGTTTTGCATAAAACACCCTAGTGCTCATGCATTTAATAACTCACAAACCATGCATCAGATTAAAATGATTTTAATATGAAAAATACTTAGAATTTACCCTTGTTTCATAACACGCCGCTTTCATCCATGTTTAAAATGGTTAAATTGATGATTGCATTTGTTTTGCATAAATGCCATGCTAAAATGCTTTATTTTGTAACTAAATAACCGTAGCTCCGAATTAAATAAACTTTATATGTAAATGGGGTAGAAAAATGCATAGATTAACATGATTCACTTATTTTGCATGTGTAACAAATCTAAAATATGGTTTAGGGCAGAACAGTAGAAAATTCGAAGTATGCATGTGGTGATTTTATGGAATTGGTGTTTGTTATTTTCGGCCTCATTTAAACTTGCCTAAATAGTTAATTTACTTATGCTTCAATTCTTGCCATGTTTAACAACATTTAATATTGTTGGGTACATAAACGAGAGCGAACTAAATGATTGAATGTGGTGTTTCATCAATATGCAACTTAACTTGTAGTTTTGTTTGTTGCACTTTGCCATGCCATGCCTCATTAAACCGGACATCCATCATACTTGATTGTGCATCATGCCATGATTATGCTTGTTGGTTTACCATGTCATTTGCTTCTTTCCGGTTGTGCTTCTTCTTGATAGTTCCGGAGATGATACGAATGTGAGGAATCGTTTGCCTATGTCCGATCGTCTTCTTCATGGATTTGGTCGTCTTCCTAGAGGGATTTCAGGAAAGATGACCATTACCTTGGATCTCACTACTATATTTGCTATGCTAGTTGTCTCGATGCTATCGCTATGTCGCGCTACCTACCACTTGTTTATCAAGCCTCCCAATTTGCCATTCTAGCCTCTAACCTTTTCCACCATCCCAGCAAACCATTGTTTGGCTATGTTATCGCTTTGCTCAGCCCCTCTTATTGCATTCCTAGTTGCAGGTTGTTCCATGTTGGGACATGGATATCATGGGATATGACAATATTTCTTATTTAATTAATGCATCTATATACTTGGTAAAGGGTGGAAGGCTCGGCCTTTTGCCTGGTGTTTTGTTCCACTCTTGCCGCCCTAGTTTCCGTCATACCGGTGTTACATTCCTTGATTTCACGTTCCTAACACTGTCGGGGTTTATGTGCCCCCCTTGACAGTTCGCTTTGAATAAAAATCTTCCAGCAAGGCCCAACAATGGTTTTACCATTTGTGTAATAACAACTAAAAACTTGCATAGGGACAATCAACCCCCCGGACCAGTGCTCCTCATGAGTGTTGGTCCAAACCGGGCGATGTCCTGCGCCTCCTAGGCAACCAGAGTCTCAGCCAACCCGACGTCTTGCCCATATGGTGTGCCCTAGAACGAGACACGTGCGGCTCCTATCGGGATTTGTCGGCACATCGGGCGGTCTTGCTGGGTTTTGTTTTACCATTGTCGAAATGTCTTGTGAACCTGGATTCTGAGCTTGATCGGGTTGTTCCGGGAGGAGGATTTTCCTCCGCTGATCTTGAGAGTTTTTGATGGACTAAGTTGGGACATCCCTGTAGGGTGTGAACTTTCGAGTGTCGTGCCCACGGTTATGTGGCAGATGGGATTTTTTAATATCTGGTTGTGGAGAACTTGACACCACATCTAAATTGAAATACACCAACCACGTGTGTAAACCTTGATTACCTCATTTCGAAAAAGTTTGGGAAGAGAACACAGTTGGGTTATGCTTGAATGTAAGTAGTTCACGATCACTTCGTGATCATTACTAGTTTGCGACCGCTTGCGTAGTTTCTCATCTTATTCTTGTACACGTAAGTTAGCCACCATACAATACTTACTGTTGCTGCTACCTCACCACTTATCCATTTCATACCCATTAAGCTTTGCTAGTCTTGATACCCATGATAATGGGATTGCTGAGTCCTCGTGGCTCACATATTACTACAATAACAGGTGCAGGTACAAGTAATGCGATGATCTGACAAGAGAGTGATGCATGTTTGTTTGGGGTTCTTTTGCTTCTTCTTTGATCAAGGGATAGGTTTCGGGTCGGGAGCCTGGGATTAGTAGGGTGGATGTCGTTCTTCTTTTTCATTTGATTTCGTCCGTAGTCGGATCCTGCTCTTATGTATCATGATTTCTATGTATTGATGAACTGTTGTATTGATGTTGTAGCTTGTGTTGGGTGTAAGCCTTTATCTTGTATTCTCATCTATTCAGTAAATGGTATGTTGTAATGAAATCTACCTTGCTATGCGCTTGAAATGCAGTTGTGCCCAATCGTGAGTTCATCACGTGATTGGGATAGAATCACATCTGGGGCGCTACAAGTCTCTCGCTAGTACTGGGTGTCGTCAAACTACTCTCACCACAAAGACTATAGAAGCGTTTTCAATGTTGGCATCCTCTGGTATTCTGGAACTAAAATGATAAACACTATGACAAGAACACCTTGGAGCTCAACTCCCCGGGACACTGCTACAATGCCTAAATGTCAGGAGGCACCAAGACAGAATCCCCGTCACAATGGTATCGCAACGATCCAACAATACCCACGTGATCTTAAAAATTGAGTGAAAAAGGATAGAAGAGTGGAGAAAACACCTACTTCACGAGTCCTCACTAGAGCGACGAAGGGGATGGGGAGTAAAAAGAATTCCTACTCTCCGATATAACTAGACTCAAAATAGTTTTCTTCTAGACTCAACAATGGTAGTGGTCAATCAAGGGGGCTCCTAAGGTCAGTGAGGCTCTGATACCAACTTGTAGCACCCAAGATGCGATTCTATCCCAATCACTTGATGAACTCATGATTGGGGTACAACCGCATTTCAAGCGCATAGCTAGGTGGATATCATTACAACATACCATGTACTAAATAGATGAGAATACAAGATAAAGGCTTACCCTCGCCACAAGCTACAACATCAATACACCAGTTCATCAATACATAGCAATCATCATACAGAAGAGTAGGATCCGACTACAAATGAAATCAAACGAAAAAGAAGAATGACATCCACCCTGCTAATCCCAGGCTCCCAACCCGGAACCTATCCCTTGATCAAAGAAGAAGGAAAAGAACTCCAAAAAGCATGGATCGCTCTCTCATCAAATCATCACATTACATGTACCTACATCACGGGTATCAAGCTAGCAAAGCTTAATGGGTATGGAATGGATAAGTGGTGAGGTAGCAGAAGCACTAAGCATTATATGGTGGCTAACTTACGTGTACAAGAATAAGATGAGAAACTACGCAAACAGTCGCAAACTAGTAGTGATCAAGAAGTGATCATGAAGTACTTATGTTCAAGCATAACTCAACTATGTTCTCTTCCTGAACTTTGTCGATAAGAGACAATCACGGTTTACACACGCGGTTGGTGTATTTTAATTCGGATCTGGTGTCAAGTTCTCTACAACCGGACATTAAAAACTCCCATCTGCCACACAACTGCGGGCACGGCTCTCAAAAGTTTAAACCCTGCAGGGGTGTCCCAACTTAGTCCATCACAAACTCTCACGATCAATGGAGGAAAATCCTACTCCTGAAACAACCCGATCATGCTCGGAATCCCGGTTCACAAGACATTTCAAGAATGGTAAAAAAACTAGCAAGACCACCCGATGTGCCGACAAAACCCGATAGGAGCCGCACGTATCTTGTTCTTAGGGAACAATGGTTGGGCAAGACACCAGGTTGGCTGAGACCCTGGTTGCCCAGGGAGCGCCGGACATCACCCGTTTTGGACCAACACTCATGAGGAGCACTGGCCCGGGGGGTTGATTAAGAGACCTCAGAGGCCGGTAGGTCCCTATGCAAGTTTTTAGTTGTTATTAGGCAAATGGTAATACCAATGTTGGACCTTGCTGGAAGAGTTTTATTCAAAGCAAACTGTCAAGGGGGCCCCATAATCCCCAACCATGTTAGGAATGCAAAATCAAGGAACATAACACCGGTATAACAGAAACTAGGGCAAGAAGAGTGGAACAAAACACCAGGCAAAAGGCGAGCCTTCCACCCTTTACCAAGTATATAGATGCATTAATTAAATAACAGATATTGTGATATCCCATGATATCCATGTCCCAACATGGAACAACCTGCAACTAGCAATGCTATAAGAGGGGCAGAGCAAAGCGGTAACATAGCCAAACAATGGTTTGCTAGGATGGTGGAAAAGGTTAGAGGCTAACATGGCAAATTGAGAGGCTTGATAAACAAGGGGTAGGTAGCGTGACATAGTGATAGCATCGAGACAACTACCATAGCAAAGATAGTAGTGAGATCCAAGGTAACGGTCATCTTGCCTGAAATCCCGCTAGGAAGAAGATCGAATCCATGAAAAAGACGAACGGGCATAGTCGAACGAATCCTCACATTCGTAACATCTCCGAAACTATTGAGAGGAAGCACAACGGGACAGAAGAAAACAACACGGTAAACCAACAAGCTTAATCATGGCATGATGCACAATAAAGTATGATGAATGTCCGGTTTAATGAGGCATGGCATGGCAAAGTGCAACAAACAAAACTACAAGTTAAGTGGAGCTCAATATGCAACGAGTTGTTGATACGTCCATTTTGCATCATGCTTTTCAATGACTGAGGTTATAGTTTTTTGGTTCTCAATAAGGTTTCTGATTCATACTTTTGCATTGCGAATAGATCATCACTTGAACATAAGTAATCATATGACAATATCTATGTATGTTGCTGTTATGAGAATAATCATGATGCCCTCGTGTCCGTATTTTATTTTTATCGACGCCTCTACCTCTAAACATGGGGACATATTTATTATTATCGGCTTTCGCTTGAGGACAAGCGAGGTCTAAGCTTGGGGGAGTTGATACGTCCATTTTGCATCTTGCTTTTATATCGATATTCATTGCATTATGGGTTGTTATTTCACATTATGTCACAATACTTATGGCTATTCTCTCTTATTTTACAAGGATTACATAAGGAGGGAGAATGCCGGCAGCTGGAATTCTGGGCGGGAAAAGGAGCAAATATTAGAGACCTATTCTGCACAACTCCAAAAGTCCTGAAACTCCACGGAATACCTTATAATAAATAATGAAAAATCCTCGCCAAAGATGAAGACCAGGGGACCCACACCCTTTCCACGAGGGTGGGGTGCACCCCCCTAGGGTGCGCCCCCTACCTCATGGGCCCCCTAGTGGCTCTTCGATGACCATCTTCTGCTATATGAAGTCTTTCATCGAGAAAAAACAAGAAGCAACCTTTCGGGACAAAACTCCGCTACCACGAGGCGGAACCTTGGCGGAACCAATCTAGGGCTCCGGCAGAGCTGTTCTGCCGGGGAAACTTCCCTCCCGGGTGGGGAAATCATCGCCATCGTCATCACCAGTGCTCCTCTCATCGGGAGAGGGCAATCTCCATCAACATCTTCATCAGCACCATCTCATCTCAAAACCCCAGTTCATCTCTTGTATCCAATTATTGTCTCCAAGTCCGGGATTGGTGCTAGTAGGTTGCTAGTAGTGTTAATTACTCCTTGTAGTTGATGCTAGTTGGTTTAATTGGTGGAAGATCATATGTTCAGATCCTTTATGCATATTATTACCCCTCTGATTATGAACATGAATATGCTTTGTGATTAGTTATGTTTGTTCCTGAGGACAAGGGAGAAGTCTTGCTCTTAGTAGTCATGTGAATTTGGTATTCGTTCGATATTTTCATGAGATGTATGTTGTCTAGCCTCTAGTGGTGTTATGTGAACGTCGACTACATAACACTTCACCTTTATTTGGGCCTAGAGGAAGGCATTGGGAAGTAATAAGTAGATGATGGGTTGCTAGAGTGACAGAAGCTTAAACCCTAGTTTATGCGTTGCTTCGTAAGGGGCTGATTTGGATCCATATGTTTCATGCTATGGTTAGGTTTACCTTAATACTTTTGTTGTAGTTGCGGATGCTTGCAATAGAGGTTAATCATAAGTGGGATGCTTGTTCAATTAAGAACAGCACCCAAGCACCGGTCCACCCACATGTCAAATTATCAATGTACCGAACACGAATCATATGAACATGATGAAAACTAGCTTGACGATATTCCCATGTGTCCTCGGGAGCGCTTTTCCTTATATAAGAGTTTGTCCAGGCTTGTCCTTTGCTACAAAAAGGATTGGGCCACCTTGCTGCACTTTATTTACTTTTGTTACTTGTTGGTCGTTAGAAATTATCTTATCACAAAACTCTCTGTTACCACTTATTTCAGTACTTGCAGAGAATACCTTGCTGAAAACCGCTTATCATTTCCTTCTGCTCCTCGTTGGGTTCGACACTCTTACTTATCGAAAGGACTACGATAGATCCCCTATACTTGTGGGTCATCAAGACTCTTTTCTGGCGCTATTACTGGGGAGTGAAGCGCCTTTGGTAGGTGGAATTTGGTAAGGAAAAATTTATATAGTGTGTTGAAATTTACTGTCACTTGTTACTATGGAAAGTAATCCTCTGAGGGGCTTGTTCAGGGTATCTTCACCCCGACCAGTAGAGCAAAGAGTTGCTCCTCAACCTACTGAACCTATTGAAAATGAAATTCATTATGAGTATCCTTCGGGTATGATAGAAAAACTGCTAGCTAATCCTTTTACAGGAGATGGAACAAAGCATCCTGATGAACACCTAATATATGTGGATGAAGTTTGTGGATTATTTAAGCTTGCAGGTATACCCGATGATGTTGCTAAGAAGAAGGTCTTCCCTTTATCTTTGAAGGGAGATGCATTGACATGGTATAGGCTATGTGATGATACGAGATCATGGAACTATAGAAGATTGAAATTGGAATTTCATCAAAAGTATTACCCTATGCATCTTGTTCATCGTGACCGCAATTATATCTATACCTATACTAATTACAGACTCCCAAGTAATTACCATGTTAATCAGAAATTAGGAGTCGTCTATCTTGTGGGGCTGAGTTATAACGGTTTAGATTAGCTAACAAAAGAAAAAACAATAGATGACAGAATAATCAGATTCTAATCTCAATATGAAAAGTATTCTACCGTCCCTTCCTTTTTTCCCTCTCCCCACGATGGAAAGTATTCCATCCATCCATCTCTTTCCCCCATGGAAAACCAAATATCTTGTCCACGGTCCCTTCCTCTCCAATCTTTCCCTCTCAAATCTCTCTACCCTAGAAACCAAACTAATACAGAGCAAGCGCGGCGATGGATCTAAAAAACATACGGGGCCATGGATCTAGCGTTCCTGATCTAGATCAGGTTCGTTCCTCAATCTATTTTGCATTTTTTTGCTAATTTATCATCCAAAATATTAATTTGGATTTAGATTTAATAGTTTTGCATCTCTATTTTGATCAGGTTGTCCTCGAATTCACCCTAATCACGATTTGGATCAAATCCTCAATCTTTTGAAGTACAATTTCTGGATCAGGTTCGTTCCTCAATCTATTTTGCAATTTTTTTGCTGATTTGTTATCCAAAATATTAATTTGGATTCGGATTTAATTGTTTTGCATCTCTATTTTGATCAGGTTTTCCTCGAATTCATCCTAATCACGATTTGGATCAAACCCTCAATCTTTTGAAGTACAATTTCTGGATGCCTTATGGAGATCGGACCGGAGCACAACTATGCCCATCAGGTGTACTTATAATTAATATATCTCTTGACTATATGCGACTACCTCGGGATTCACAAGTCGTCTAACGCCCTAGCCTGGTTTCCCGGCCACATCTCTCATGGGAGTATAGGCAGCCCTTGCACAAGAGATGCCGGAGAAGCGGGAGTAACCCCATCGCATGTAGCCCAGTATGTGTGGCATCCAAGAAGCTGCTTCGATCGCAGACTACATGCTCAGGTCCATGGCATAGCATATACATCATGTACGTCATGGATGCATGCATAAAAGTGAGCTAGGACGTCAGACAGGTTAGTATTCATTGGTGTAATCATATGCCGTGATAAACTGGTTAATGCAAGTTAGCAAACCGTCTGAGGAAAAATAGACAACTGATGGGATCTCAAAGATTGAAGATACTGTGATTCAGATTGAGCGAGTACATCAAAAGGAATTAAATGAGTACAAATACCGTGATTCCTAATATTTACAACTCTTGGAATATACAAGATAGAAAATTTTAATTTTAGACAACGGGGTGAGAAGGTCAACAATATTAATGTGGATTCTTTCTGTCGTGTTGTCATAGTAACATCAACAACTGTCTGATATTTGATTTTTGTGTATTTCATATTAAAAGGATGTAAGTATTGTTATATGCATATATTTATTTTATAGGAAAGTTAATATCAGGTGCATACAGAGTAGTCGATGTTATCTATAGGTGCATACAGAGTAGTCGTTGTCATCTGTAGGTGCAAACAGAGTTTATCTGGATTTGAATATCATCAGCTAATCGTGTCCCTTTACTTCTACTATGAAGATGGGGTGAAACATAAATTGATTTGCAAACAGGGGAAAGAGAGACCAAAGTAAAGATTTCACAGCTCCTATGGAGATGAGGTGCCAATTTGCTGTATGAAAAAGCATAATCTGGAGGAATACCAATTGTAGCACTAAATTATTATATGCACTGAACACCGAGCAGAACTCTATTGAAGAATGAAGATGCATGCTCTTAGCTTATTTCCTTGGAATAATGATGTACGATGCTTCCATTTGATTTTGATTTGTTGTAAACATATAGATACAAATCAATACGTTAATAGCAAATCCATATGCCATGGAATATAATTTATGTTTGTAGATGCTCTATGTTAGGAGCTCCTTCTAATTAAAAAGTTGTTGAGTAAAGCCAACAGATGAGTAACTTCTAGATTATAATTTTTTTATTCCAGGTTAAATCTAACAAGAGACATCACCAACCAAAAACCTAACAACTCATCAACTTAGTTATAATGCTATCCTAACTGTTAAGAGACATAATAACTAAAGAAGATACAAATTCTCATTGGGATGAGCTCTACAAACAGCTGGTACATGACAATGTATGTGTGCTGGAATGAGAAACTCACACACTTCGAAAGGTACGGCCTCTGATGCTATGGACTCTGATGTTATAGAAGCTATGATTTGTGATGCTAATCTTGCATGTTCAGACCTGCTACGATCGAATTTGCTCAAATTATTTTGTGGTGTATTAAATAACATGCCCTTTTGTAGTTTGTATTTGCTGACATATATAAAATTTCATTTGGGCCATTCGTTACAGTACTTCAATTATGTGTTCTTGAGCAACGATTAATACATTAATACCGAGGGAGTCCTCTATCCAGTGATTTTGTCGTACGTAATATTATCTTACACAAGTTACTATCAATGGTATAATTTGATCAGTGTTGTATTCAGTTAGAAAGGAATTTCTTTTCAGTGACTACCCTTCCAAATTTTGTACCAATTATAGTTGTCTTTTGTAAATATATTTCTCTAAATATTTTACTTCATGATCAGTGGTCTAGCTGGCACAATTCTCTAATATATTATATAAATCATTTTAACTTTTCAAAGTGACCGGATTCTATATAGATTGTTGGTTATTGTGTGCTATAGTTGTCTTAGTAGTGCTCGCACTCATTAATGGATGATTGTTTTTACAGACCTCTCCTTCAAAACTTTTTTAATATGGTGATGAAATTCCGAAGAACAATTCTTATGCCCATGGTATGACCTGGTAATTTCCTTAGTAAGGAGATTCTCCTTATCAGTAGTGAAATCTTAGGTTGTCTCTAAAATAGAAAGAAGAAACACATGATGGTGCTGCATAGGACCTCTCAGCTTTCCTTTTTGGGAAAATTTATTAGGTGGCATACATGTATCAAACTTATAAGACATAAGTAATATTTGTCTGCTTCTTTTTGTACCTGATTCAGAATTATGAACGCATTAAATAAATTGTATTTTTTGGACATGGAATATCTCAACTAAGAGCCTTTCACAAAATATGCAGGGCACTGAGTAATGAGTAATGCAAGCTCGGGTCTTGGTAGTGGGATAAATGGAAAATCATATCGATTAATAACTAAATACAAAACTAAATGTAAGTTTCTATGATTTCCATGTTTGCAATCTCTTCCTGATTTTTAGTCGTATAAGCTCACAAAAAGGATGCACATAGAGTCCAATAGTTCAGTCATCTGACTACACACATGCCTTATATTTTATGCAAAAAACAAGCATAAGAAAATAATTGAGGTGAATGCACCAAAAGAAATGAGATGTCATATTTTTTTGGCTTATTACTACCTCACCTTATAGAAAAGTTAAAAATTTATAGTAACTTTAGTGTCCATTCTTTTTACAATCCAGTGGCCACAAAATGTTTGTTCCTCTATTCGGTTCTTACATTTCATGTTTTATGTTACATTTTTCTGTACTAATATTTTTTTGTTATTTTTTTGGATTATTTGCCAATCTAAATAAGTTAGGTAACACAATATACAATTTAAGACTCTTTGTGGTACAGTGTATTCATCTATGAACCATTGAAAATTCTAATTGTTCATTAATTTTTTATCCTATTTTGGGAAGAGATAAAAATGCCTTTTGTGTGTTTTCTTTCATTACTATAATTGTGATTTGATGTACCTCTGAATTTGGATCATTTTTCTTAGCATTTAGTATGACAAAATTTACATTCTTCTTAAGTAAACCGAAATTTGCATGTTTCCTTTCGATTGGTTCAAGAGACTGATATAATAATTTAGTTTATATATCTAAATATTGTGTATATAATAAATGATTTTAGTACCTTTATCTTTAGGTGTTGTACAAAATGCTAGGACTTGCAAATAGATGGGTTGACGATTATCGTCTATGATGCTTATGTTCTTATGATTGATCTATCTGGTAACAGTTGCAGGTTGGCCGGTGAGCGCTGGCACCAACCAGAGGATGCATTGGCGCACAGAGAAGTGCTAGTTCATGCCGATGAGCGATGATTGTCAATGGAGATTACATGTGGCTGCGGAAGCATAAAAAGCATGGTGATAAGAAAGGATTGATCAGGGTAAAGTACTAGCATTGAAGTTTTTGTATTGGATCTTAATTTATTTGCTTTTTAGTAGATATATCCTTGATTCTTGAAGAGAATTTTGTGCAGTTTGTATTGTCTGACGCATTTGTGCAAGAACCAAGTAATTGCTACAGTGCCAGTTAGGTTGCTCTGGGAGGACTTCTTTCTGCCATAAGGATTAAAGCACCTTGATTGATTCATGGAGGACGCACCAAACAAGGATTATTTACTACTGGATCTACCGGCCAGAAAAACAGAGCACACGCCCGTGATTGCCCAAGTCCGGAAGGGACAAGGCCACTATGTAATATATATCCCAGTTAGCTCCAACACTTAAGTTCCTGTGCCTCCTGATGTTATTCACTAACTAGACTTAGGAATGTGAGAAACGTCATTTTGTAATATGCCTTGCTGGAGCAAGATTGAATTGCTGGACCAAGGTCTACATCTATATTCCCTTATGTTTTTCACTTACGTCCTTTTTTTCCACCCATTTTTATGGCATTCCGAGCAAAAGAAAAAAGCGAGGATGCTTTTAAATTACAAGCAAGAAAAATGTATTGACAGTATCCGTGGCTTATTTCTTCTTTGCTACCCAGATTTTGCTGCATCCAACATGACAACCCCAAAACATGATCAATGCATGCTAAACCAAATATACAAAGCCGCTGCTTGCAAGACATGATGTATACAAACACGTTGATTTATCAGTCTATTTTTGTTTGTGGGTGTAATTATGGTTTTGTTGTTGTACTCGACAACTATGTTATTCTCACCTGTCTGCCTTCATGTTGTTAATTAAGATTTCACCCATTCTTAATTACTTTCATGCCCCTTATCAACAACATTTTCCTAAAACTACAAACCGAATCCATATAATCTCGCCTCTCACAACCTTTCCTTTCACGTACATTGTTGTCATAGAAAAACAGTTCTGAAATAAATAGTTTGGTTCCTCCAAATTTTGTAGCTCATAAAACTGTAATGTGGAGAGTAAGTCAATAGAAATCATTATTGAAAGCATCATGGTAGGCATGGGTGCATGAACACTTTAATTGGTAACTTGGAAATTCTATATGTTATATGTAATCTCTACATGCTTACCTTGCAATAGTGCCACTATCAGCTATAAAGCGACACATTACATCTAATGATTTTTATCAGCCTCTTCTCTTATCTACCAACATTTCTCAATGATATACATCCCCCAAAAATATATTATTTTATATTTACAATCCAAAATTCATGATGTATTTAAATTCAAAATAACTTTGCAAATGAATATTTAATTATAATAATATAAACTTTATTGTGCTTAAGTGTAACCTAGAGTGGATAGCCCGTGCATCTGCACGGGTTGACGACTAGTATATATAATTTTTGGCCTCATGAAGGAGAAAGCATCGCTCAAGCTTGGGGGAGGCTTAAATCAATGTTATATTCATGCCCCAATCATGAGCTCCCAAGAGAAACAATTCTTCAAAAAATTTATGCTCGGCTTTCTGAAAATAATCGCACCATGCTCGATACTTCTTGTGGTGGCTCTTTTATGATGAAGACTATTGGATTTAGATGGGATTTATTGGATAGAATTAAACGCAACTCTGAAGATTGGGATCTCGACAAAGGTAAGGAGTCAGGTATGACACCTAAGTTTGATTGTGTTAAATCGTTTATGGATACCGATATTTTCCGTAAGTTTAGCACTAAATATGGACTTGATTCTGAGATAGTAGCTTCTTTCTGTGAATCTTTTGCTACTTTTGTTGATCTCCCTAAGTAGAAGTGGTTTAAATATCATCCTCCCATAGAAGTAAAAGTAGTTGCACCAATTAAAGTTGAAGAAAAGACTGTCACTTATAATGATCCTATTGTTCCTACTTGTTATGTTGAGAAACCACCTTTCCCTGTTAGGATAAAGGATCATGCTAAAGCTTCAACTGTGGTTCATAAAAGCAATATTAAAACATATACACCTCCTGAGCAAGTTAAAGTAGAACCTAATATTGCTATTGTTAAAGATCTCTTGTCTGATAATATTGATGGGCATGTTATTTAGTTCTATGGTGAAACTGCTAGAATTGCTAAACCTTGTGCTAAAGGTAAACATAGACCTGTGGTAGGCGTGCTTGTTATTTCTGTTAAAATAGGAGAACATTGTTATCATGGCTTATGTGATATGGGTGCTAGTGCTAGTGTTATACCTTATGACTCGTATAAAGAAATCAAGCATGAAATTGCACCTGCTGAGTTAGAAGATATTGATGTCACAATTAAACTTGCTAATAGAGATACTATTTCAGCAGTGGGAATTGTTAGAGATGTTGAAGTCTTGTGCGGGAAAACTAAATATCCTGCTGATTTTCTTGTTCTTAGTTCCCACAAGATAGCTTTTGTCCCATTATATTTGGTAGACCCTTCTTGAACACTGTTAATGCTAAGATAGACTGCGAAAAGAATGTTGTTACTATTGGCTTGGATGATATGACTCATGAATTTAATTTCTCTAAATTTAGTAAACAACACCGTGAAGAAGAATTGCCTAGTAAGGATGAAATTATTGGTCTTGCTTCTATTGTCGTACCTCCTAGTGATCCTTTAGAACAATATTTGCTAGACCATGAGAATGATATGTTTATGAATGAAAGAAGGGAAATAGATGAAGTATTCTTTAAACAGGAACCTATTCTGAAACACAATTTGCCTGTTGAAATCCTAGGGGATCCCCCTCCACCTAAGGGTGATCGCGTGTTTGAGCTTAAACTATTACCTGATAATCTTAAATATACTTATCTTGATGAAAATAAGATATATCCTGTTATTATTAGTGCTAACCTTTCAGAGCATGAAGAAGATAGATTATTGAAAACTCTGAAGAAGCACCGCGCTGCTATTGGATATACTCTTGATGATCTTAAGGGCATTAGTCCCACTCTATGTCAACATAAAATAAATTTGGAGGCAGATGCCAAACCAGTTCGTGATCCTCAATGACGTCTGAATCCTAAAATGAAAGAAGTGGTAAGAAAGAAATATTAAAGCTTCTGGAGGCAGGTATAATTTATCCCGTTGCTGATAGTCAGTGGGTAAGTCATGTTCATTGTGTCCCTAAGAAGGGAGGTATTACTGTTGTTCCTAATGATAAAGATGAATTGATTCCACAAAGAATTATTATTGGTTATAGGATGGTAATTGATTTCCGCAAATTAAATAAGGCTACTAAGAAAGATCATTACCCCTTACCTTTTATCGATCAAATGCTAGAAAGATTATGCAAACATACACATTACTGCTTTCTAGATGGTTATTCTGGTTTCTCTCAAATACCTGTGTCAGCTAAAGATCAATCAAAGACTACTTTTACATGCCCTTTTGGTACTTTTGCTTATAGACGTATGCCTTTTGGTTTATGTAATGCACCTACTACCTTTCAAAGATGCATGATGGCTATATTCTCTGACTTTTGTGAAAAGATTTGTGAGGTTTTCATGGACAACTTTTCCATCTATGGATCTTCTTTTGATGATTGCTTGAGCAATCTTGATCGAGTTTTGCAGAGATGTGAAGAAACTAATCTTGTCTTGAATTGGGAAAAGTGCCACTTTATGGTTAATGAGGGTATTGTCTTGGGGCGTAAAGTTTCTGAAAGAGGTATTGAAGTTGATAAAGCCAAGGTTGATGCTATTGAAAAGATGACATGTCCCAAGGACATCAAAGGTATAAGAAGTTTCCTTGGTCACGCCGGATTTTATAGGAGGTTCATTAAGGACTTCTCAAAAATTTCTCGGCCTCTGACTAATTTATTACAAAAAGATATACCATTTGTCTTTGATGATGATTGTGTAGAAGCATTTGAAATACTTAAGAAAGCACCAGTCTCTGCACCTATTGTTCAACCACCTGATTGGAATTTACCCTTTGAAATTATGTGTGATGCTAGTGATTATGCTGTAGGTGTTGTTCTAGGGCAAAGAGTTGACAAGAAATTAAATGTTATCCATTATGCTAGTAAGACTCTAGACAATCCTCAAAGAAATTATGCTACTACTGAAAAAGAACTTTTAGCAGTTGTATTTGTTTGTGATAAGTTCAGACCTTATATTGTTGATTCTAAAGTAACTATCCACATTTATCATGCTGCTATTAAATATCTTATGGAGAAGAAAGATGCTAAACCTAGACTTATTAGATGGGTTCTCTTGCTACAAGAATTTGATTTGCATATTGTTGATAGAAAAGGAGATGAGAACCCCGTTGCAGAGAACTTATCTAGGTTAGAGAATGTTCTTGATGACCCACTACCTATTGGTGATAGCTTTCCTGATGAACAATTAAATGTCATACGTACTTCTCGTAGTACCCCTTGGTATGCTGATTATGCTAATTACATAGTTGCTAAATTTATACCACCTAGCTTCACATACCAACAAAAGAAAAAGTTCTTCTATGATTTGAGACATTACTTTTGGGATGACCCACATCTTTATAAAGGAGTAGATGGTGTTATTAGACGTTGTGTACGTGAGCATGAATAGGAACAGATCCTACGCAAGTGCCACACCGAAACTTATGGAGGACACCACGCGGGAGATAGAACTGCACATAAGGTATTGCAATCCGGTTTTTATTGGCCTACTCTCTTCAAGGATGCCCGTAAGTTTGTCCTATCTTGTGATGAATGTCAAAGAATTGGTAATATTAGTAGACGTCAAGAAATGCCTATGAATTATTCACTTGTTATTGAACCATTTGATGTTTGGGGCATTGATTATATGGGACCTTTTCCTGCCTCTAATGGATATACACATATTTTAGTTGATGTTGATTACGTTACTAAGTGGGTAGAAGCTATTCCACCTAGTAGTGCTGATCATAACACTTTTATTAAAATGCTTAAAGAAGTTATTTTTCCGAGGTTTGTAGTCCGTAGATATTTAATGACTGATGGTGGTTCACATTTTATGCATGGTGCTTTTCGTAAAATGCTTGCTAAATATGACGTCAACCATAGAATCACATCTCCATATCACCCACAGTCTAGTGGTCAAGTAGAATTGAGTAATAGAGAACTCAAATTAATTTTGCAAAAGACTGTCAATAGGTCTAGAAAGAATTGGTCCAAGAAACTTGATGATGCATTATGGGCCTATAGAACTGCATATAAAAATCCTATGGGTATGTCTCTGTATAAAATGGCATATGGAAAAGCATGTCACTTACCTCTCGAACTAGAACATAAGGCATATTGGGCTATTAAAGAGCTCAACTATGATTTCAAACTTGCCGGTGAAAAGAGGTTATTTGATATTATCTCACTTGATGAATGGAGAACCCAAGCTTATGAAAATGCCAAGTTGTTTAAAGAAAAGGTTAAAAGATGGCATGACAAAAGGATACAAAAGCGTGAGTTTAATGTAGGTGATTATGTATTGCTATACAACTCTCTTTTAAGATTTTTTGCAGGGAAACTTCTCTCTAAATGGGAAGGCTCCTATGTTATCGAGGAGGTCTATCGTTACGGTGCCATAAAAATCAACAACTTCGAAGGCACAAATCCGAAGGTGGTAAACGATCAAGGAATCAAACATTATATCTCAGGTAATCCCATAAATGTTGAAACCAATATTATTGAAACTGTAACCCCGGAGGAATTCATAAGGGACACTTTCCAGAACGTTTCAGACTCCGAAAAGGGATAGGTATGTGGTACGGTAAGTAAACCGACTCCAAAACAATTTTTAAGGCAATATTTCTCTGTTTTGGAATATTTAGAAAAATAAAAAGTTAAGTAGCAGTCCAGGAAGGACACTAGGGCCCCACGAGGGTGGAGGGCGCGCCCTACCCCCCTGGGCGCGCCCCCTACCTCGTGTGCCTTCCGGACTCCGTTTTCTTGAATGATACGTATTTTGGTCGGTTAAAATTCACTATATATTCTACCGAAGGTTTTGACTCCCGTATCACACAAATATCCTCTATTCTTGTTTTGGGCTGCTCTCTGTCAGGGTTGTCAAGGCCAGGTAACATGTCGTCCCCCTCCTCCAACAACGATGAAAAAGATGCTTGGCTAATGAAGATAGAGCTGAAGAGGGAAGAACCCATGGAGATCAACAAGGATGAAGGGATCAAGAAGGCCACGGAGAACCAAGCTCCGGCAACAGAAGACATCCTTCAACTTTATCACAACCTTCTTACCCCAACTGAGATTGAAGCTTTCTAGATGATTGCGTTAACTCGTATTCAAAACAAGTATCTCACAAGTGAAAATATTTTGTTGAAGGAGCATATCTTTGCACTCAAGGGCATTATTCGCAAGCTAGAGGACCTCTTACGCTCGATGTGCGACTATCCATCACCTCCATCTTCACCAACCAAGGAGATATAATCACATGGGTATGGGCACTCCCCTTGGCAACAACCAAGCTTGGGGGAGGTGCCCCGGTATCGTATCACAATCACAACTCCTATCTTTTACCGTTTTCCTTAGTTCGATCCTATTAGTAGTATTTTGATCTAGTAGAATAAAGTTTATGGCATGATCTAGTTTTGAGTTTTGCCTTATGATCTCTCTATGTAATCGAGTCTGTGAGCTATATAATAAAGATTAGTGTTGAGTCAAGGGCTTAATTTTCTTGCTATGATCTTGGGTGAATAAAAGAAAAGAGAAAAAGAATAAGAAGAAACAAAAGTTCATATTGATCTTATTCATAGTAATGACTTCACATAGAAAGAGTGTGATGATTAAAAGTTGTTGGGAGTTGGCAGACATAGCTTTGGTCATCGTTGCAATTAATAGGAAGTAATAAGGAAAGAGAGGTTTCACATATAAATATACTATTATTGACATCTTTTATGATTGGGAGCACTCATCAAAATATGACATGCTAAAGAGTTGATGTTGGACAAGGAAGACAATGTAATGGGTTATGTTTTCTTATATCTAAGATAAAGTATGTTGTCATGGATCATCCAACATGTCGAGCTTGCCTTTCCCCCTCATGCTAGCCAAATTCTTAGCACCAAGTAGAGATACTACTTGTGCTTCCAGATACCCTTAAACCAGTTTTGCCATGAGAGTCCACCATATCTACCTATGGATTGAGTAAGATCCTTCAAGTAAGTTGTCATCGGTGCAAAGCAATAATAATTGCTCTAAATATGTATGATTAGTGTGGGAGAAATAAGCTTTATACGATCTTGTGATGTGGAAGTAATAAAAGCGATGGACTGCATAATAAAGTTCATATCACAAGGGGCAATATAAAGTGACGTTCTTTCGCATTAAGATTTTGTGCATCCAACCATAAAAGCACATGGCAACCTCTGCTTCCCTCTACGAAGGGCCTATCTTTTATTATTATCTTCTACCTTATGCAAGTGTCATGGTGATCTTCACCTTTCCTTTTTCATTTTATCCTTTGGCAAGCCCAGCATGTTCGAAAGAACCTGATATATATATATATATATATATCTAATTGGATGTAGGGGGCATGAGTTATTATTGTTGACATTACCCTCGAGGTAAAAAGGTTGTGGGGCGAAACTATAAGCCCCTACCTTTCTCTGTGTCCGACTAAAACTCCGTAACCACAAGTATTGCGCGAGTGTTAGCAATTATGAAGGACTAGATGATAGTTGAGTATATGGACCTGCTTTTTAGCTCTGACATAGACTCTTTCTAATGTTACAATAAATTGCAATTGTTTCAATGACTGAGGTTATAGTTTGTTGGTTCTCAATAATGATTCTGATTCATACTTTTGCATTGTGAATAGATCATCACTTGAACATAAGTAATCATATGACAATATCTATGTATGTTGCTGTTATGAGAATAATCATGACGCCCTCATGTCCGTATTTTATTTTTATCGAGGCCTCTACCTCTAAACATGGGGACATATTTATTGTTATCGGCTTTCGCTTGAGGACAAGTGAGGTCTAAGCTTGGGGGAGTTGATACGTCCATTTTGCATCATGCTTTTATATTGATATTCATTGCATTATGGGCTGTTATTTCACATTATGTCACAATACTTATGGCTATTCTATCTTATTTTACAAGGTTTACATAAGGAGGGAGAATGCCGGCAGTTGGAATTCTGGGCTGGAAAAGGAGCAAATATTAGAGACCTATTCTGCACAACTCCAAATGTCCTGAAACTCCACGGAATACCATATAATAAATAATGAAAAATCCTCACCAAAGATGAAGACCAGGGGGCCCACACCCTTTCCACGAGGGTGGGGGCGCCCCCCTAGGGCGCGCCCCCTACCTCATAGCCCCCCTGGTGGCTCTCTGATGACCATCTTCTGCTATATGAAGTCTTTCGTCGAGAAAAAAACAAGAAGCAACCTTTCGGGATGAAACTCCGCCGCCACGAGGCGGAACCTTGGCGGAGCCAATCTAGGGCTCCGGCAGAGCTGTTCTGCCGGGGAAACTTCCCTCCCAGAGGGGGAAATCATCGCCATCGTCATCACCAACACTCCTCTCATCGGGAGAGGGCAATATCCATCAACATCCTCATCAGCACCATCTCATCTCAAAACCCTAGTTCATCTCTTGTATCCAATTTGTCACACCCTAGCTAGTCATGCATCAGAGTGTGTGCATCATGTTTAAAATTCCATTTAATTTGAAATGGGGATTTGTGAAACCCTCAGAATCATTTTGAAAATGACCCAAATAAAAATTTCTCCAAAAGGGTCCAAGAAAATGCTCATGTTGCTCTCTGAAAATATTGGACAGAGATAATAATCAAACCAATATTTTTAAGAGCTCATAGGTATTTATTTTGGGCATTTGGAATTAATGCATAAATATTTGCTTTGGAAATATATTAATTATATATATTAATATATGTCCAAATATTATGCCATTTATAAAGGAGCTCTAAAATAATATATCTAGCCCCTGCAAAAATTGGCATAAGTTAAATAAATGATTTAATATATTATTTAAATCAAAACAAATGTCAGAAATTAGAAAACAGAAAAAAATAAAAGGGAGAAGCTTACCTGGGCTCCTCCCTGTGCAGCCCAGCCAGCTGGCCGGCCCAGCCAGCAGCCGGCCCAGCCCACCTCCCTCCTCTGTCGTCTTCGTCCTCGACAGAGGGAGGGGAGTGTGGCCGGCGCGCGCGCGCGCCACCGCGCCACGCCACCTCTCTCCCTGCTTGCCTGCCCTCCCCTCCTCGCTCGATGCCCCGGACGACGCCACGCCTCCCCCCTGCTCTCTCTCACTCGCCCTCGGCTCTTCCCTCCTCTCCCTCGCTCTCTCTCTCACACGGCCGAACACCACCGTCGCCGCCGTTCGCCATAGCAGCCGTCTCCGGCCACCCCTCGCTCCCCCGACTAGCTCAGAAGCTCCGCCACAACCCCCTCTTCCTCCCCACCGCTCCACGGGCCTCCGGAAGCCCTGCATCGCCGCCACGTCGCCGTTCCCCTCTTCGGGCTCCGACCATCATCGCCGTCGAATTCGCCGTCTCCAGCGCGTCTCCGAGCCCGCTTCGACGCCCACTGCAACCGCGGTGAGCCCCCGAGTCGTTTCCCCCTTCTCCCCTGGTCTCTTTCGACCTCTAGGCCTTAGCCCCACCTTGGCCGAGAGCTCCACGCCGCCGGCGATGTCGCCGTCGTGGCCACGGTCACCGTAGCGCCCAACCGAGCACACTATCGTGCTCCACGCCTCACTAGGAGCACGCAGCACGCACCAACGCCTCCCCAAACACCCTGCAACGCCGACTCCGACCGCACCCGAACTCCGGCCGCCGCTCACGAGCTCGCCGTCGACGGTACCGGCCACCCCAGGCTCGGCCACCACCACCGTTCGACGCGCGGGAGCAAGAGCTCTCCAACGAGCCCAAGAACGGCCTCGCCCGTGCCCTGTAGCGCGATCCCGCATCGCGCCGCCGTCTCGGGCCTCGCCGGCGTCACGTCGCCGGTGGGTTTGACCCACTTTGACCACGGCAGGACCCCCTGAGTCCCTGACAGGTGGGCCCAGCCCTGTAGCTAATTAGGATTAGCGCTAACCACTGTTAGTTAACCCCCTGACACTGACCAGTGGGCCCCAGCGCCACTAATCCCTAATTAGGATTAATTTAACCCTGTTAAACCCCCCCTGTCACTGACGTGTGGCCCCCACACGTCAGGTTTGACCCCAGCCAGCCGCAGTTGACTACTGACGTCATGCTGACGTCATGCTGGCGCAATAATTATAATTTCTGGATTTAATTTAAATCAGGAAATTCCAGAATATTATTTAAACTTCAAAAATTCATAACTTTTATTCTGTAACTCCAAATTGGACAAATTATATATGAAAAATGATCAGAAAAATCCAATCTATCCATCTGTACTATTTTCATGCATGATCAAACAAGTTAAATTGATGTTTCAAGCAGAACAAGGAAAAGCACTTTAAGAGGCCATGTTTGAGTTTGAAATTTGAATCTATGATTCAAATTTGTTCAAACCCTTCTGGTTTTAGTTGCATTAGCCCAACACACTCATATTGCTATGTTTCATGCATGCATCATATTGTTGCACATTGTTTGGTGATGGTTGTGTATCGGTGTCCTTTGCGACAGGTTCTGCCTCCGAGGAGTACCGTGATTACCCTAACGAAGAACCGTATCAGTGCATCGAACCATCAGGCAAGCAACCAACCATTTGATCATATCGATACAATCCCATGTTCTCGCTCCTGCTCTCTTTTACTGCATTAAGACAACGCGATTCAAACTGCTGTGTGCTACGGTAGTTGAACCCATTTCCTCTGCATGACCTGTCATTGCCACAGTAACTAGATGAAACCCACTAGCATGTGTAGGAGTTGATTGAGCCCTATGTATGTGTTGTTCCTACCTTGCTATGCCTGCTATGCTTAGAGTCGTGTCAGGTCTGGTTCATCTGGGTGATGGGCTAGAGTGAAATGATTATGTCGGTAATGAGAGTGGTGTGGTGAACACGATTTGGTAAAGGTATCGATGAGAGGCCATGTAGGAGTACATGGTGGGTTGTTTCATTGAAGCCGACCTTAAGCACTGAGATCTGTATGTGTGATTTAAGAATCAGCTACTACCATGCATTGGGCCCGAAACCAATGGACCCTCTCGGCTTCTTATTCACCCTAGTTCTCCGTCCAGGAGTTGCAAGTAGTTTCTGGTGTTTGTAGCCTACTGGAGGCCGTGGACAGCGCTGACCGTAGGGGTGGGCTGTGATGCGGTAGGTACGTGGCACGGTGTACCGAATACCCGTTAGGTATCTCGGGAACCCTGTTCACATCGTTCGGGGCCGTATGGGAAACCTCGGCCGGACTCCCTGCGGATGGAACCTGGATAGGCGATAAACCTGGACTGGAGGCTTAGGTGATTAGGTAGGTCGTGGCCGACACCCACGTTGGGCTTCCGCTTGAAGGTTGCCGAGTACATGTCGTGTAAACGACGGTAAGTGGTGAGAGCGTGTATGAAGGAGTACACCCCTGCAGGGTTAACATGATCTATTCGAATAGCCGCGTCCGCGGTAAAGGACTACTTGGTTGCCTATACAGTTCATAGACAAGTAAATGGAAACTACTAAAAGCCTCAAGATAAGTGTGAGTGCCGAGGATGGCTCTTCCGTAGGAAGACGGAGGTGGATCCTCGGTAGTGTATTGAAGTGGTGAGTAGTGGACTCGTGTGCGCAAAACCATTTCAAGTTGGAGTATCGTAGGATAGCCTAGCCAAGAGTCAAAGCTGGCTTGCTGCAATAACTCCACCAACCCTTCTTGATACTATGCATGTATGTAGGATCTGATGTAAGTCTTGCTGAGTACCTTTGTACTCATGTTGCTATAATCTACATTTTTACAGAAGACGCTGCAACCCCTTCTGATGGGTTCTATGTAGACGTCGACATCAACGAGTAGGCTAAAGACCCAGGTGGTGACCCTGAGCTTGTGAAGGACCACGTAGTATAGCTAGGCTTTCCAAGCCTCTTTTATTTTACTAGTTGTCTGTACTCAGACAAGTTACTTCCGCTGCTGGTTTGTATGACTGTATGACTTGTATGTTGGGTCGTGAGACCCGTACCTTGGTGTATGTTATGTATGGCTCCCTGAGCCTTAAATAAAGTACTTGTGTCGTAGAGTCATGTTGTGATGCTTCGTTGTATTTGCACATATCGAGCATATTGTGTGTATGATTGAAATGCTTGGTATGTGTGGGATCTGACTATCTAGTTGTTTATCTTTAGTAGCCTCTCTTACCGGGAAATGTCTCCTAGTGTTACCGCTGAGCCATGGTAGCTTGCTACTGCTCTGGAACACTTAGGCTGGCCGGCATGTGTCCTTCTTCGTTCCTGTGTCTGTCCCTTCGGGGAAATGTCACGCTTTGAGTACCGGAGTCCTGTTAGCCCGCTACAGCCCGGTTTACCGGAGTCCTGCTAGCCCAGTGCTACAGCCCGGACCCACTTGCTGATGACCGACACGTTCGAAGCTGGGTCATGGATGCCTGTCCCTGTAAGTCTGTGCCACTTTGGGTTTACGACTAGTCATGTCAGCCCGGGCTCTTTATCATATGGATGCTAGCGACACTATCATATACGTGAGCCAAAAGGCGCAAACGGTCCCGGGCAAAGGTAAGGCGACACCCGTGGGAACACCGTGCGTGAGGCCGCAAAGTGATATGAAGTGTTACCGGCTAGATCGATGTGACATCGAGTCGGGGTCCTGACAGCGTTGGCATCAGAGCCGGACTGCCTGTAGGTTCTTCAAGCCAAACTGGTCGATGTTGAGTCTAGAAATTCTTTAGTTATATGTAGGGGAATTGTTTGTGGGTTGGAACGTAAGGCTCTTTTTACTTCTCTATCTTATGACATTCTGATCTGAGTCAGTCCATTCTTCTACCGGGGGTTAAGGAATTAGGATCTGTTCTCTCTATCAGGATCACGTGTTACTAATCAGTAGTACCTTATAAGTTTGATGGATACAAGCCTAGTTCAGTTCTACTACCACATTATGTTGTTAGAATGGTTTCAGAACTTTGATATGATGATGTTGAGTGTGTACGAAATCCTTTGTCAAATGTCTCAAAATCCTTTTTGAGCATTTACAGCTGTTATGCTGCCGAAATTTTGCTAGAAATTCTAATGCCTTTGCATTATGATTGTGCTTTCAGATGGCCACTCGCGACCTCAATCAAGTGGTTCGCCTGACTCGATGCCTAGATGTACCCGGCCATACTGCCAAGTTGGTCAGGGTAATGACTGAGGCTGGATACCGCTGGTATCCTGAGTACACGGTCGAAGAGCAATTCCGAGACTTTAATCAAAGCCAGTATCTCTGCACTGTCAGGATATTTCCATCTTATCCTGGATCCACCGAGCCTCTTCACTGCTCCTATGGACTCGGGGTTACTATTGAGATGGCTGTGCAGGACGCCGCCTACTCTATGATGACCATTATGCGAGTCAGATCTGGTTTATTTCGGGACTCTGATTTCCGGTATATGCCAGGATCACTTCCGGGAGCACAAGGGTATCTCCAGGCTATCTATGCTGACCCCACTCAGGAGGATTCACGGACTCGCACCACTGCTGAGATGCTCGAGGATAAGGACCGTGAAAATCGGGCCTTAAGGTTAGAGCTCTTCAATACCCGTGCTGACCACTGGGCCACTTTGACTCGGTTCGCACCGGCGGTGCAAGCTGGATATTCGGATATGCGCGATCTCTATCCTGTGAGATCTGCTCTGCCGGACGTGATGGTTTGGCGTGATGTAGGAGGCATCACCCCACCTCGCGGTCCCCGCAGGCCACCGTCTGTTGGTCCAAGACCTCATCCTAGCCCCTATGGTCCACAAGCTCCGCGAGATCGTCTGTTTCCGGATGATCATGTTGAGCTTCCAGGCTATGGAGGCGACTTCTACGAGGACTACTACGGATCGGTCTGAGTTAGCGATAGTATCACTAGTTCGCACTAGCTGTGTCGTCTATCGTCCCGCGTGACTCGTGGGATATGACCTAGTTTGTACTCTTTCCGGAGGTGTAGAAAAATAATGTATAGGAGCTTGGAATGCCTCCGATGAGATGTAATCCTCTTTCACCGTAATAGTACTTTGTTTGGTCTTGTACTAAACCCTGTATGGTGTGTATGACGATGGAATAAAGAAGCAGTTTCTGTATTTACCATGTCATACGGATGATCATCTTGCATTCCGAATTATTCCTTACATTTTATGTCCTATGTCGGAATTTTATCATCCTGACTAAATCATTGTCTTGTTTACCTAGGATGGTCAACACGCGCACTAACCCTGCTCCTCAAGAGCAGGCCGAAGGCAGTGAAGGCAGGAATGAAAATCTGCCTCATCCTCCTTCACTAGCCGAGGTTATGATGGAAGCTGAGAGAAACAAGCGGGAGACCAACCGTTTGTTGGAGCGTATTGAACAGAATACAGCACACCATCAGAGGGCTAACGTGGTGTCACTCAGTGATTTTATCAAATTGCATCCACCCACGTTCCACCACTCCGTCGAGCCTCTCGACGCTGATGACTGGCTTCGCAGTATCGCTCACAAACTGCGTTCCGCACTGGTAGCGGAGGCTGACAAGGTCACCTTTGCTGCATATCATCTTGAAGGCCCCGCCAGTCTATGGTGGGAGAATTATGGAGCTATGCGCCCAGCGGGCCATGTCACTACCTGGGCTGAATTCAGCGAGGCTTTCCGTGAACATCACATTCCGGAGGGTCTCATGGACCGTAAACGTGAAGAATTTTGCAGTTTCACCCAAGGCCGACTTTCTGTGGATGCCTATAGCAGGGAGTTTGGTAATCTCGCCCGATATGCAACTGAGGAAGTGTCTACTGACGCCAAGAAGCAAGCAAGGTTCCGTAAGGGCCTTAGTCCTGAGCTTCGCCGCGACCTCCGTCTGCATGAGTGCACATCTTTTCAGAAACTTGTCAACAAAGCCATCAGTGCTGAAACTGGTCAGACTGACTATGACGCAACACGCAAGCATGGCCGTGATATGGGTTCCTCATCCGGTGCTGGTCCTCAGAAGCGCCGCGTGTGGGTGCCCAACACCGCCCTGCCACCCAGGTTCACACCGAGGCCATCTTTCCAGGCGCCTCGCCCTGTTCAACAGTCTGCACCGGCCAAGCCCTATGGGGGTCCAACCAACAATGCTCCTCCACGTACCAGTTCCGTGACTTGTTTCAAGTGTGGGGAATCTGGTCACTATATGCGTGAGTGTCCCCAGACCAACCCCAACCAGTCTGCTAAAGCTGTTGGCCGTGGCAAGCCGACAGGGAAAATATTCCACGCCAAACCGGTCACCGCTTCACGTGGCCATGTTAACTGTATCTCTGCCGAAGAAGCTCAAGAGGATCCCAACGTCGTTCTCGGTACGCTTCTTGTTAATTGCCACCCGGCATCTGTTCTTTTCGATACAGGAGCCTCTCATTCTTTTATATCTGAAAACTATGCTCGCTTGCATAACGTCGCATTCGGTGATATGCCAACCTCTATGGTAATTCAAACTCCGGGATCCAAATGGCAAACTTCTAGAGTAAGCCATGGAAATGAAATCCAAGTCGACAGACTTGTTTTTCTCGCATCTTTGATAGCCCTTAAATCTTCAGATATTAATATCATTTTGGGTATGGACTGGATGTCAGCTCATCAAGCCAAAATTGATTGCTTCTCTAGGACTGTTCAACTCACCCATCCTTCGGGGAAGATAGTCAATGTCTTGACCCGAATAGCCAAGCGACAATTATATTCTCTTAACGCCAGCCCTTTGCCAGACCTTGAGGACGTGCCGGTAGTCTGTGACTTCCCGGATGTCTTCCCAGAGGAATTGCCAGGTGTTCCACCTGACAGGGATGTTGAGTTCGTAATAGATCTCATTCCAGGAACCGTTCCGATTGCTAGAAGACCCTATAAGATGGCACCCCTAGAACTAGCCGAGCTTAAGAAACAACTCGATGAGTCCTTGAAAAAGGGTTTCATCCGACCTAGCTCATCTCCGTGGGCTTGCCCCGTCCTCTTCGTCAAGAAGAAGGATGGTACGGACCGGATGGTTGTAGATTACCGACCTGTCAATCTGGTCACAATCAAGAACAAATATCCACTTCCCAGGATCAACGACCTGTATGATCAGCTCGCTGGATCCTCAGTCTTCTCCAAGATGGATTTGAGGTTGGGCTACCATCAAATCAAAATCAGAAACGGGGACATCCCTAAAACGGCCTTTGTTACTCGTTATGGCCAATACGAGTACACCGTCATGTCCTTCGGTTTAACCAACGCTCCAGCCACCTTTTCTCGGTTAATGAACTCAATCTTCATGGAGTATTTGGATAAATTCGTCGTAGTTTATCTCGATGATATACTCATCTACTCCAAGAACGAGGAAGAACATGCCGAACATTTAAGGCTAGTGTTGAAGAAACTTCGAGAGCATCGCCTTTATGCCAAATTTTCGAAATGTGAATTCTGGTTGTCAGAAGTGACCTATCTGGGTCATGTAATATCTGGTAAAGGTATTGCTGTTAACCCCGAGCGAGTTCAAGCCGTCCTTAATTGGACTCCACCTGAATCGGTCAAGCAAGTTCGGAGTTTTCTAGGCTTAGCGAGCTATTGTCGTCGCTTTGTCGAGAACTTCTCCAAGGTTGCCAAACCTCTAACCGAACTCCTCAAGAAAGATAAGAAGTTCGAATGGACTCCACAATGTGAGCACAGCTTTCAGGAACTGAAAAGACGCCTGACCTCTGCTCCCGTACTGGTACCGCCAGACTTCTCCAAGGACTTTGTTATCTACTGCGACGCCTCGCGACAAGGACTAGGTTGCATTCTCATGCAAGATCGACACGTAATTGCTTACGCTTCACGGCAATTGCACCCACATGAGGAGAATTATCCTACTCATGATCTAGAGCTTGCAGCCGTAGTCTATGCACTTAAGACCTGGCGACATTACCTCCTCGGTAATCGTTGCGAAATTTTCACTGATCACCAAAGTCTGAAGTACATCTTCACCCAACCGGATCTGAATCTCAGGCAAAGACGTTGGGTTGAATTGATCACTGACCTCGACTTAGGAATAACCTACACCCCAGGGAAGGCCAACGTCATGGCTGATGCGTTAAGTCGTAAATCTTATTGTAACAATCTGATGTTACAACAAAGTCAACCGCTTCTCCATGATGAATTTCGGAAGCTTAACCTTCACATTGTACCTCAAGGTTTTCTCTCCACCCTGGTAGCAAAACCTACTCTTACGGATCAAATCATCGCTGCCCAAAAGCGAGATAAGGGAATATCTAAAATCAAAGAGAACATTGCTAGCGGAGGTGCTAGTTGTTTCTCCACAAATGATCATGGTGTTGTGTACTTTGAGAACCGTCTAGTGGTTCCCAAGAACCAGCATTTACGGCAGTTGATCCTTAAAGAGGCTCATGAATCTCCTCTCACCATTCATCCCGGTAGTACTAAGATGTATCAGGACCTACGCCAGAGGTTCTGGTGGACTAGGATGAAGAGAGAAATTGCTCAGTATATTGCAAATTGCGACGTTTGTCGTCGTGTAAAAGCAGAGCATCAACGGCCTGCTGGCACCCTTCAACCCCTAGCTATTCCTGAATGGAAATGGGATAAAATTGGTATGGATTTCATCACCGGTTTTCCCAGGACCAAAAGGGGGAATAATGCTATTTTCGTCGTGGTCGATCGTCTTTCCAAAGTAGCCCATTTCCTACCTGTTCGTGAGAGTATAACCGCTAGTCAGCTGGCAGACTTATACATCTCCCGAATAGTGTCCCTTCATGGTGTTCCTTTGGAAATTAACTCGGATCGAGGAAGTCTTTTCACCTCTCGATCTTGGGAAAGTTTTCAAAATGCTATGGGAACCCGTCTCTCCTTTAGCACCGCTTTCCACCCTCAGTCAAGTGGTCAAGTGGAACGCGTCAACCAAATTCTAGAAGACATGCTTCGAGCCTCCGTTATCTCTTTCGGAATGGACTGGGAGAAGTGCCTTCCATTTGCCGAATTCGCTTACAACAACAGCTATCAATCTAGCTTGGGTAAAGCCCCTTTTGAAGTTCTCTATGGACGACGATGTCGAACACCCCTTAACTGGTCAGAGACCGGGGAAAGACAATTCTTTGGCCCGGATATGATTCAGGAAGCAGAAGAACAAGTTCGTATCGTTCGTGAAAAGTTGAAAACAGCCCAATCCCGTCAAAAGAGTCAATATGACCGAAAGCATAAGGCTATGACTTTCGAGGTTGACGAGAAGGCTTATCTTCGGGTCACCCCTCTGAAGGGAACCCATCGTTTCGGTATCAAAGGCAAATTGGCTCCTCGTTACATTGGACCTTTTCGCATTCTCGCCAAACGAGGAGAAGTTGCCTACCAGCTGGAACTACCTCCGCATCTCTCCAGAGTCCACGATGTCTTCCACGTTTCTCAACTCAGGCGTTGCTTCTCGGATCCTATCCGTGAAGTGGACCACGAAACGCTTGATCTCCAAGATAATCTTACATATCGAGAGTACCCCGTTCGTATCCTCGATCAGGCCGAACGTATCACCCGACGTCAGAACATCAAGTTCCTCAAAGTACAATGGTCGCACCATTCTTAGGATGAAGCAACTTGGGAAAGGGAGGATCGTCTTCGACTCGAGTACCCCGCCTTCTTCCCGGAGGAACCCAAATCTCGGGACGAGATTCTTTTGAGTGGGGGTGAGTTGTCACACCCTAGCTAGTCATGCATCAGAGTGTGTGCATCATGTTTAAAAATTCCATTTAATTTGAAATGGGGATTTGTGAAACCCTCAGAATCATTTTGAAAATGACCCAAATAAAAATTTCTCCAAAAGGGTCCAAGAAAATGCTCATGTTGCTCTCTGAAAATATTGGACAGAGATAATAATCAAACCAATATTTTTAAGAGCTCATAGGTATTTATTTTGGGCATTTGGAATTAATGCATAAATATTTGCTTTGGAAATATATTAATTATATATATTAATATATGTCCAAATATTATGCCATTTATAAAGGAGCTCTGAAATAATATATCTAGCCCCTGCAAAAATTGGCATAAGTTAAATAAATGATTTAATATATTATTTAAATCAAAACAAATGTCAGAAATTAGAAAACAGAAAAAAATAAAAGGGAGAAGCTTACCTGGGCTCCTCCCTGTGCAGCCCAGCCAGCTGGCCGGCCCAGCCAGCAGCCGGCCCAGCCCACCTCCCTCCTCTGTCGTCTTCGTCCTCGACAGAGGGAGGGGAGTGTGGCCGGCGCGCGCGCGCGCCACCGCGCCACGCCACCTCTCTCCCTGCTTGCCTGCCCTCCCCTCCTCGCTCGATGCCCCGGACGACGCCACGCCTCCCCCCTGCTCTCTCTCACTCGCCTCGGCTCTTCCCTCCTCTCCCTCGCTCTCTCTCTCACACGGCCGAACACCACCGTCGCCGCCGTTCGCCATAGCAGCCGTCTCCGGCCACCCCTCGCTCCCCCGACTAGCTCAGAAGCTCCGCCACAACCCCCTCTTCCTCCCCACCGCTCCACGGGCCTCCGGAAGCCCTGCATCGCCACCACGTCGCCGTTCCCCTCTTCGGGCTCCGACCATCATCGCCGTCGAATTCGCCGTCTCCAGCGCGTCTCCGAGCCCGCTTCGACGCCCACTGCAACCGCGGTGAGCCCCCGAGTCGTTTCCCCCTTCTCCCCTGGTCTCTTTCGACCTCTAGGCCTTAGCCCCACCTTGGCCGAGAGCTCCACGCCGCCGGCGATGTCGCCGTCGTGGCCACGGTCACCGTAGCGCCCAACCGAGCACACTATCGTGCTCCACGCCTCACTAGGAGCACGCAGCACGCACCAACGCCTCCCCAAACACCCTGCAACACCGACTCCGACCGCACCCGAACTCCGGCCGCCGCTCACGAGCTCGCCGTCGATGGTACCGGCCACCCCAGGCTCGGCCACCACCACCGTTCGACGTGCGGGAGCAAGAGCTCTCCAACGAGCCCAAGAACGGCCTCGCCCGTGCCCTGTAGCGCGATCCCGCATCGCGCCGCCGTCTCAGGCCTCGCCGGCGTCACGTCGCCGGTGGGTTTGACCCACTTTGACCACGGCAGGACCCCCCTGAGTCCCTGACAGGTGGGCCCAGCCCTGTAGCTAATTAGGATTAGCGCTAACCACTGTTAGTTAACCCCCTGACACTGACCAGTGGGCCTCAGCGCCACTAATCCCTAATTAGGATTAATTTAACCCTGTTAAACCCCCCCTGTCACTGACGTGTGGCCCCCACACGTCAGGTTTGACCCCAGCCAGCCGCAGTTGACTACTGACGTCATGCTGACGTCATGCTGGCGCAATAATTATAATTTCTGGATTTAATTTAAATCAGGAAATTCTAGAATATTATTTAAACTTCAAAAATTCATAACTTTTATTCTGTAACTCCAAATTGGACAAATTATATATGAAAAATGATCAGAAAAATCCAATCTATCCATCTGTACTATTTTCATGCATGATCAAACAAGTTAAATTGATGTTTCAAGCAGAACAAGGAAAAGCACTTTAAGAGGCCATGTTTGAGTTTGAAATTTGAATCTATGATTCAAATTTGTTCAAACCCTTCTGGTTTTAGTTGCATTAGCCCAACACACTCATATTGCTATGTTTCATGCATGCATCATATTGTTGCACATTGTTTGGTGATGGTTGTGTATCGGTGTCCTTTGCGACAGGTTCTGCCTCCGAGGAGTACCGTGATTACCCTAACGAAGAACCGTATCAGTGCATCGAACCATCAGGCAAGCAACCAACCATTTGATCATATCGATACAATCCCATGTTCTCGCTCCTGCTCTCTTTTACTGCATTAAGACAACGCGACTCAAACTGCTGTGTGCTACGGTAGTTGAACCCATTTCCTCTGCATGACCTGTCATTGCCACAGTAACTAGATGAAACCCACTAGCATGTGTAGGAGTTGATTGAGCCCTATGTATGTGTTGTTCCTACCTTGCTATGCCTGCTATGCTTAGAGTCGTGTCAGGTCTGGTTCATCTGGGTGATGGGCTAGAGTGAAATGATTATGTCGGTAATGAGAGTGGTGTGGTGAACACGATTTGGTAAAGGTATCGATGAGAGGCCATGTAGGAGTACATGGTGGGTTGTTTCATTGAAGCCGACCTTAAGCACTGAGATCTGTATGTGTGATTTAAGAATCAGCTACTACCATGCATTGGGCCCGAAACCAATGGACCCTCTCGGCTTCTTATTCACCCTAGTTCTCCGTCCAGGAGTTGCAAGTAGTTTCTGGTGTTTGTAGCCTACTGGAGGCCGTGGACAGCGCTGACCGTAGGGGTGGGCTGTGATGCGGTAGGTACGTGGCACGGTGTACCGAATACCCGTTAGGTATCTCGGGAACCCTGTTCACATCGTTCGGGGCCGTATGGGAAACCTCGGCCGGACTCCCTGCGGATGGAACCTGGATAGGCGATAAACCTGGACTGGAGGCTTAGGTGATTAGGTAGGTCGTGGCCGACACCCACGTTGGGCTTCCGCTTGAAGGTTGCCGAGTACATGTCCTGTAAACGACGGTAAGTGGTGAGAGCGTGTATGAAGGAGTACACCCCTGCAGGGTTAACATGATCTATTCGAATAGCCGCGTCCACGGTAAAGGACTACTTGGTTGCCTATACAGTTCATAGACAAGTAAATGGAAACTACTAAAAGCCTCAAGATAAGTGTGAGTGCCGAGGATGGCTCTTCCGTAGGAAGACGGAGGTGGATCCTCGGTAGTGTATTGAAGTGGTGAGTAGTGGACTCGTGTGTGCAAAACCATTTCAAGTTGGAGTATCGTAGGATAGCCTAGCCAAGAGTCAAAGCTGGCTTGCTGCAATAAGTCCACCAACCCTTCTTGATACTATGCATGTATGTAGGATCTGATGTAAGTCTTGCTGAGTACCTTTGTACTCATGTTGCTATAATCTACATTGTTACAGAAGACGCTGCAACCCCTTCTGATGGGTTCTATGTAGACGTCGACATCAACGAGTAGGCTAAAGACCCAGGTGGTGACCCTGAGCCTGTGAAGGACCACGTAGTATAGCTAGGCTTTCCAAGCCTCTTTTATTTTACTAGTTGTCTGTACTCAGACAAGTTACTTCCGCTGCTGGTTTGTATGACTGTATGACTTGTATGTTGGGTCGTGAGACCCGTACCTTGGTGTATGTTATGTAGGGCTCCCTGAGCCTTAAATAAAGTACTTGTGTCGTAGAGTCATGTTGTGATGCTTCGTTGTATTTGCACATATCGAGCATATTGTGTGTATGATTGAAATGCTTGGTATGTGTGGGATCTGACTATCTAGTTGTTTATCTTTAGTAGCCTCTCTTACCGGGAAATGTCTCCTAGTGTTACCGCTGAGCCATGGTAGCTTGCTACTGCTCTGGAACACTTAGGCTAGCCGGCATGTGTCCTTCTTCGTTCCTATGTCTGTCCCTTCGGGGAAATGTCACGCTTTGAGTACCGGAGTCCTGTTAGCCCGCTACAGCCCGGTTTACCGGAGTCCTGCTAGCCCAGTGCTACAGCCCGGACCCACTTGCTGATGACCGACACGTTCGAAGCTGGGTCATGGATGCCTGTCCCTGTAAGTCTGTGCCACTTTGGGTTTACGACTAGTCATGTCAGCCCGGGCTCTTTATCATATGGATGCTAGCGACACTATCATATACGTGAGCCAAAAGGCGCAAACGGTCCCGGGCAAAGGTAAGGCGACACCCGTGGGAACACCGTGCGTGAGGCCGCAAAGTGATATGAAGTGTTACCGGCTAGATCGATGTGACATCGAGTCGGGGTCCTGACACAATTCTTGTCTCCTAGTCCGGGATTGGTGCTAGTAGGTTGGTAGTAGTGTTAATTACTCCTTGTAGTTGGTGCTAGTTGGTTTAATTGGTGGAAGATCATATGTTCAGATCCTTTATGCATATTATTACCCCTCTGATTATGAACATGAATATGCTTTGTCAGTAGTTACGTTTGTTCCTAAGGACAAGGGAGAAGTCTTGCTATTAGTAGTCATGTGAATTTGGTATTCGTTCGATATTTTGATGAAATGTATGTTGTCTAGCCTCTAGTGGTGTTATGTGAACGTCGATTGCAGAACACTTCACCATTATTTGGGCCTAGAGGAAGGCATTGGGAAGTAATAAGTATATGATGGGTTGCTAGAGTGACAAAATCTTAAACCCTAATTTATGCGTTGCTTCGTAAGGGGCCGATTTGGATCCATATGTTTCATGCTATGGTTAGGTTTACCTTAATACTTTTGTTGTAGTTGCGGATGCTTGCAATAGAGGTTAATCCTAAGTGGGATGCTTGTTGAGGTAAGAACAACACCCAAGCACCGGTCCGCCCACATGTCAAATTATCAAAGTACCGAACACGAATCATATGAACGTGATGAAAACTAGCTTGACGATATTCCCATGTGTCCTCGGGAGGGCTTTTCCTTATATAAGAGTTTGTGCATGCTTGTCCTTTGCTACAAAAAGGATTGGGCCACCTTGCTGCTCTTTATTTACTTTTGTTACTTGTTGGTCGTTACAAATTATCTTGTCACAAAACTATCTGTTACCACTTATTTCAGTACTTGCAAAGAATACCTTGCTGAAAACCGCTTATCATTTCCTTCTGCTCCTCGTTGGTTTCGACACTCTTACTTATCGAAAGGACTATGGTAGATCCCCTATACTTGTGGGTCACTAGTTGCATATTGACGAAATACCACATTCAATCATTTACTTCACTCTCGTTTATATGCCCAATAATATTAAATGTTGGTAAACATGGCAAGAGGTGAAGCATAATTAAACTAACTATTTAGGCAAGTTTAAATAAGGCCTGAAATAACAACAACAATTCCGTAAAATCCCCATATGCATACTTCGAATTTGCTACTATTCTAGCCTAAACCTTTTTAGAGTTGTTACACATGCAAAATAAGTGCATCATGTTAATCTATGCATTTTTCTACCCCATTTACATATAAAGTTTATTCAATTCGGAGCTATGGTTATTTAGTTATAAAATAAAGCATTTTAGCATGGCATTTATACAAAACAAATGCAAACATCAATTTAACCATTTTAAACATGGATGAAAGTGCCATGTTATGAAACTAGATGAAATTCTAAGCATTTTTCCTATTAAAATCATTTTAATCCGTTGCATGGTTTGTGAGTTAGTAAATGCATGTGCTCTAGGGTGTTTTATGCAAAACTGGTTAATCTCTGGATAAATGCTAAATTCGCTGGAACAGGAAAAGAAACATATCGGGCCGAAACTGATGGATCTGGGCTGGACAAGCAGTGCACAGGTGACGGTGTCCTGGACTAGGGGGTACTCACCATGTCATCTCCCGATCTGTTAGATTGGGCCGAGGATCCCCATGGCCATATACTCATGGGCCAGTTCGGACAGCTGCCGCATACGAGGAAGATTCCACAAGACTTGGCGATCAAGACAAGGACTCCTCCCCACCGGCGTATTCGGCTAGGACTCTTGTTATCCTAGGCCTCTAGTGCATTATATAAACCGAGGCCAGGCTAGTTGATAGATCATATACAACATACAGTCATACCATAGGCTAGCTTCTAGTGTTTTAGCCTCTTCGATCTCGTGGTAGATCAGCTCTTGTAATACTCATATCATCAATATCAATCAAGAAGGACATAGGGTTTTACCTCCATCAAGAGGGCCCAAACCTGGGTAAATATCGTGTCCCCTGCCTCCTGTTATCATCCTCCTTAGACGCACAGTTCATGACCCCCTACCCGAGATCCGCCGGTTTCGACACCGACATTTATGCTTTCATCGAGAGTTTCGCTGTGTGTTCGGCAAAAGGTTGATGGCTCGTCTGCAGATCAATTGCGACTTCGGCATCTTCGTCACCAGCTCGACTGGTCACCTTGGTTTGACCAAGGACTGCGCTCTACCTCCGATCGTCATGTTCGGATGAGGGCCTTTATAAACATCAACTCCGATCTCTATCAAGATCATCGAGGAATCATCCAGGGAGCTCGGGGGCTCAACGTCAACATTGCCCTCGGGCGACCGTGCTGTTTTTTTGGACATCAAACTTGTGTCCGCCGCCACCGCCTCCTCAAGTGTCTTTTAAACGATCGCTTTGGTGGAATTGTGCGGAATTGATTCTACAACAACCCTGGAAAATTTCGTCGAGTTCCGATGGAGGAATCTTTGACAATCCATGATATACCGGAGCCCTGTCAAATCTGGATGGGAATCTGGATGAGTTTAGGGCGTGGTGTCCAGCTTCTAGCTCGGACGTTCTTTGGAAGATCCAACCGTTGATCAGCTGCAGAATTACTATATCTACCACCTCTCAAAATTTCAGCTCGATCCGACCGTCCAAACTCTGAGAACCTTACGATTAGTGCATCACTTTTCGGATCTGTTTTCTGCGCGAAAACGAATTCGACCCGAGTTCGTCTTTTTTATGAACGGGATTTCGGACATCCCTTTTGAAGGAAATTTTGTATGGGGTATTGTGTTTTGTTCCCGAACACATCCCACTAACTTTAAGATCTTTTGAACATGATCTTCAACAACATGATGCTGGTGTCAAACTAGTCTGGCAATATTGCTCCACGGCTGCCGACCTGCGCTAGACATGTCGCCACTTTGTTGAGCCGAGCTCAACTTCTTCGGATCATCATCTCGGCAAGCCGAACAAGAGTCCGGCATCATGAAGGATAAATCATCACCAACATCGCCGCCCCACGGATTACACGGAGCGGGCATACCAGCATCACCGCACAGTCGCTTCATCAAGGCGGCATCGATCACGTCACGACCTGCATCGGCAGGGCCGCACTATTTCTTCTTCAAGCTGGTGTCCATCATGCCGACCTACTTCGACTCATCGGCTGACATTGAGGCTTCGACATCTCGGCTGGACCAGGAGCTTCGGCATCTCTTCATCAACCTACTCCGGACACTTCGGCGTCACTAGCCGACCAGCTCCGTCACGTTAGCTGGACCGAGGGCTTTGCCTCGGCGAGCCAACCTTTACCAGCATTGTCATGCCGACGTTTTATCGCCCATCAGGCAATGGGTGTGCGGACCGAGTCCCAATTTTGGAAATCACCTTCATTCGGATTGCTACAGCAAAATAACCAGGTGCTATTAATCCCAGTATTTTTTGCTTGTTTGGGTTCATTTTTTCCAAGGAATTATTAGTCTGGTTTGTCCATCATATGTATACAGGTCTATCAAATGGTGGCCGCATTAACGATAGTCGCATGGTGGTTCGGTCAGTTTCCGTACATAGTCCGGCGAACGCCGCATCCGGAGCTCGGACCGACCTGTGAATTCAGGCTTTGCCACGCCTTTACCGCATCACGCTGACACCCTGCATCGACATTGACTTCGGCGCCAGGCCATATTTCTTTTATTACTCACTTTGCATAAATTATTTATTATGCAACGATTTTTTTAATTATCATTATTCCTATTATCTCCGGTTTGCACTATATTTTGTGCACAGGAAAATGATCCAGGGACTTCGGCGTCACTCAGCCGGTCTGCATTGACCGTGCTATGTCACCACTTCTGCGTGTCGAGCTCTTCACTCCGCCACCTCGGGACCGGCTTGGGGGATGGAACCTTGTCTCGCATCAAGCTCGGACCGCGTCATCAATACTGAACACATTAACCAGCTAAGTCGCTTTCATGCTCAAAGCTTTAATTTCTAACTTGTGTTCGGTTCGACCAAGCATTATACTTTTTTGGAGAAAAGTTGTTTGTAAATTTTTTTCCTTTTCCAAACTTTGTTTGTGACTCATAAATTCAAATACCCAATTCATTTGGGGGCTTCCTTCATGAAGCTTTTCCTCTTGCATATGATTATACTTGTACGGCTTCGTTCCTTGTTCGTGTATTACGCCACAATATGCACCATATTGACTTAAGCGATTTGCAAGCTGGGTTGCCTCGCTCCTGTGTTTACCCCTACGTTCCCGATTGTTCGGCTAGGGAGTAAAGGGAGCACCTCTGCGATTGTCACGATCGGGTCATCGGAGCCGGACCTCAGACTGGGTGAAGCCGAAAGCTAGCGCTCTTATAGTTTTTAATGATGGTCGGCACACAACGGAACTCATGAATACAAAAAATCTATTGCACAAGTCTCATAATAACAATGAGCACTGAAGAAAGGTATCGGTGGGGGGTACTATTTTCTTCGAAGATGCTTCTTACACTTCGCAGTAATATAGCATAAGTTCCCTGAGCGCGCTTTGTCAGTTACAGCCTTTTGGCCTGATTGCCTTGTTACTGGAAACACCGTCGATATTCTCGACAGATGGAGTACATAACACTTTTTGTTCCTTGACCGAAGAGGGAGAAACCGATGGTCGGTTAAGACGCTTTTAAAGTTCGATTGAACATAGATATGATATAAGTACTTAGGTACATGCAATCATTCTTTTACCCAAGTCACTTGGGGGCTCTTAAATTTATAAGAGCCATTATTCTTCTTAGTCGTTGCAAAGTTTTATTATTATTATTATTATTATTATTATTATTATTATTATTATTATTATTATTATTATCTATCACTCCTTTTTTCGACACGAGCGTGTGGTTGCTAGCCGGGGAGCCTAATTTCTCTCTCAAAGCCGCTAGAGTTTAGTTTGCTAAACTGGCCTAATGAGAAGTACTCCGCCCTCGGGATAGGAGGTTGAAGCCGTAGGCTGACCCGCTTGAAGTCTTGAGATAGGATGCATCATGTTAAAGCATGACAGAAGCACTTCTTTTTCTAAGGCCAATTTTCGGATTGGCACCGAACACTTGATCTTGTTCGGACGTCAAGTTTTTACTGACGTTTTTTGGTTTTCCAAGCTTATGGCACTTTTAAACTATTTGTGTGTTTTAAGCACAAGTCTCGCAGTGCAACGCTGGACACCTTTAGAGATTCGGCAAAAACATTCTCGGATATTGATATATATGCATCGGTTTTGAATTGTGTCTTCGGTCAATAGTTGGGTTGCCCGGCTCCTGCGCTTGCCTCCTACGTTCCGCTTTGTTCGGCTAGGTGTGCAAAGGGAGAACCACTGCGATTGTGCTTCCAGCTCACATGGTTAAGCACCTTAGTGGAGAAAGCCAAAAACTGACTGTCACAATAAGCATAAACTACTCAGCGATCTGATGACGGTGTTAAATGATGGGCCATTCATAACAATGGCCGAAGTATTTACGGTTTGACCTCGACTATCGCCGAACACTATCGGGGGCTATTAACTGGCACCCCAAACTAAATCCTCGATATTTTGCTCTTACATTGGAGCTGAGGTTTCATGATCATGCTTAGCATGACAACCCAAAGAAAGGAACCGATAGCGGGACTATTTTTTTTGGAAGACATTTCTTTTGTTAAACAGTAATATAACATATCTCTCTGCGTACCTTTGTTTATAAAACCATATGGCCAGATTGCCTTGTTTGTCGTAAATCTTTGCCCTCATAAAGGCTTTATAAAGTAAGACAAACACTCCTCGGCTACTGGCCGAGGAGGTGAAAGCCGATGGTCGTTCAACAAAGTTTCGTAGAATGCAGATCCAAGCATTAAATGACGTGAAGTACTTGGATACATAGAGTCATTACACATAATTTGTGATTTTACTATGGATATCAATCCTTAATTCGGCCACCCGTGCCCGCATTAAGGCTCGGGGGCTACTGGGCTTCGGACTTATTATTTACAAATATTAAAGGGGCACATCGATCCCCTGATCCGGTGTTGCCACCCGACCAGTGTCTCGGGGGCTACTGCATTGCCTGTCCAATGCAGAAAATTTTATGTGCAATATAGTTTCCGAGGAGATTTTGATCCTCAGGTTGGTCGGCCGCACCCAACCTGAATCTCGAGGACTGAGCACGCCGCTTTTAGTGTCCCGAAGTATTCTGCCGAGCTAGGACTTGATCCTCAGGACGATTTTGCAAATCAACTTGAGTCTTAGCGGCTACTGGGATCAGCGGTCTTAAATCATCCTTCAGGTGCATCTCGGATTATAGATTGATACCCACCTTGAGGGCTACTGGCTATATATCTCGGCAGACAATAAATTGCACCAATCAAAAATATTGACAAAAATCGGCCCACGTTCGGGGTGGTGCACCACCTCGGAAGCAGTCCGGCATAAAGCTCGGGCGCTAGTGGCTGGCTCCATAGAGGGCATTTCCGGCATTAAGCTCGGCTAAACTCCTTCAAACTTCTTTGAACCAAGGTGATTTACAACACCTCGGGTACAGTGCGGCATTGGAGCTCGGATACAGTCCGGCGTTGGAGCTCGGATACAGTCCGGCGTTGGAGCTCGGATACATAGTCCGGCGTTGGAGCTCGGATACATTCCGGCGTTAGAGCTCGGAGGCGGTCCGGCGTTGGTGCTTGGCTGCAAAAGATACCTCGAATGCAGTCTGGCGTTGGAGCTCGGACGCAAGAGGACGCTGCCGCCAAGGAACAATTTCAAACCTGAGGTGTGGCATAAACATAACAAGGCATTGATAAAGGCCGGAAACTTACAGGGGCTCCTCGGATACCCGACGTGTAAACTCGTTGAATGCATTTTGGCGATCCTCAAGATCGAAGATGAGAAGATTTGTTGAACCAGTTTTCAAGACCGACGACCGAAGATGAAGAACGGTTCGAAAGAATCGAGGAGCGTCCCTAACTTGAAGACCGGTTCAGGGGGCTACTGACGGTGTCCTGGACTAGGGGGTACTCACCACGTCATCTCCCGATCTGTTAGATCGGGCCGAGGATCCCCATTGCCGCATTCTCATGGGCCAGTTCGGACAGCTGCCACATACAAGGAAGATTCCACAAGACTAGGTGATCAAGACAAGGACTCCTCCCCACCGGCGTATTCGGCTAGGACTCTTGTTATCCTAGGCCTCTGGTGCATTATATAAACCGAGGCCAGGCTAGTCGATAGATCATATACAACATACAGTCATACCATAGGCTAGTTTCTAGGGTTTAGCCTCTCCGATCTCGTGGTAGATCAGCTCTTGTAATACTCATATCATCAATATCAATCAAGCAGGACGTAGGGTTTTACCTCCATCAAGAGGGCCCAAACCTGGGTAAAACATTGTGTCCCCTGCCTCCTATTACCATCCGCCTTAGACGCAGAGTTCGGGACCCCCTACCCGAGATCCGCCGGTTTTGACACTGACAATAGGGGTGATGGGCTGCTCACATTGGGCCTTGGTCCGTTGGTGAGGAGGTGGAAGCAGGCCGGCTCAGGGCGATGCAGTCAACGCTCGAGGACGAGCGAGCTACATCGGTCATCTCGTCTCTGCTTGCACGAAGAAGAGGGCACAACCGGGCGAGGCGGATGCAGGTGAGCGTGAGGGACTTTGATGAGCGACAGGATGTGGAGGGGTTGGCGCGGCAGCTCAGTGGCGTCCGGATCCAGGCACGGGGGGTCGTCAGGGTCCCGTTCTTGCTGGATCAAGCGGAGGTGGCTCCATCGCTCTATTGTAGCCTGAAGAAAAGAAGGGCAGGGAGAGCATTCAGAGAGGGAATATGGAAGGAAAGAAAGGAGCGACTGCGGGATAAGGAGGAAGCAGGGGCACCGCGCGACACTCACCGATGACCTTACCGTACGTGCGAAGGGGAGGTGGCTCCAGGGACTTGGCAGGGCGGCGGGGATGTAGGTTTGAGCTGGAGGAGATCAAGGCCTCAGATGCGGGAGTAGAGGAGGCCGAGGCGCCATGGCAGGGGAATATCGTATTGGTGGAGGTGCTCCGATGAGCCTCGGGTGGTGCACACCGGCAAGGATGACAATGACAAGGAGAGGCCGAAGCGCAGCTACTGGTCCGGCGAACTCTGGACGGAGCGGTGAGGACCTGCGGAGGAACAGAGAGAGAGCTGAGAGGCAGAGAGAGAAACAAGAGGGAAGGAAGGTAGGGGGAGTCCGGCCTGGTGGTTGGGCAGGTTCGGGCGGCGCACGGAGCAGCTCCGGTGGCAGCACTCGGGCACAGAGACGGCAGGGGAACGAGGTCGCTCAGGGCCTGGTCCAGCTCGGGCACAGAGGATCTGAGGCCTCGGGAATGCTCCATGAGGGGAGCTTGAACGCTGGTTAATGGATGGATCGGGAGGAGGTAGAGGATTGTTGTTGCGGTTGGTCGGGGCTCGATCCCAAGCAGGGACAAGGTGGCAGCAGAAATCAAGGGAATTTGTCGAGGAGGATTTGGATAGGGAGGAGATCCCGAGGTGGGAGTTGACGAGGTGGAGTGTGGCGGTGGCGATTGGATAGTGGAGGAATGGATGGGACAGCTAGGGTTTGGACTGATTATATAGCGGTTGGATTAGCTTAGGGGTTATCTGGGCCCTCCGATTAGATCAGACGGTCAAGAATAAATAGGTTAGGGAGTCCAAATAAGAAACCGAAGATATTTTAGGGGTGTTTGGGGATGATCCAGACCCATCG